>NC_083878.1:7070833-7398055 GCF_032452875.1 Bos javanicus | reverse complement strand
CATGAACTTCAGGCCCTGCACAAAGGCCAGGAGACAAGGAGGAGCTGACATTAGCCCCACTCTGCTCCCTAAGGCCTGTGTCCTGACTCAGGGCTGTGTCAGCCCAGAAGGGGATCTTCCTTCTAGTTCCCACAAGGACACACTAGAGATGAACCAAGGTCCTGTCTGGTCCTTGACCCCTGTTTTCTCTTTTCCTCCTTGCGTACTGGGCTCCAGTGAATGGTGAACACAGAGTAAGAATTGTCTTCTTCACAGAGATGCTTTAGGCAAAGTTTTAATCACTTGTTTCTAATAAAGTAATATTTATTTGATTGCAAAGATATCTAAAGTGATGTGTACGAAACAAAATAGACACAACAGTCCACAGCCACCACTAGGAAAATCTTAGGGACTTTGTGGGCCGAATGTGTGCAGGAGTCTGGAGAATTCGCCCTCCCTCTGTCCTGTCCAGGGAATCAGAGCCTTGCACCACAGCTTCCGTTCATTCCAGTGCCGGCCAAGCTTGCTCGGGGCTGGCAGGACCCTTCCCGGTGATATCAGCCTGGTGTGTGCTGTGTGTTCCATCCATCAAGGTCTCTGCTCACCAGGGGCAGGACGAGAGGCAGAGGGAGGTGGTTCACATCCATTTTACCATCCTCCAGGCTGGGAGCTCCTCCCAGTGGGTTCTGTCTTACTGCGTCTTTTCCAAAGAAAAAATCCATGGCATAGTTCTCAGATGGTTCCACGTGACTCCCCTGGAGCTTTTCACAGGCATGTGGTAGCGTATTTGGGTCCAGAATCTAGAGTTGGGAGGAACTGATTTTAAGCCTTTCCAGGTGACAGAAGGCAAAACCCTGAGAGCTCTTCTCACTAGATGAGGTAGGGACTCTGGCTCTTGGAAGGAAGAGAACTTAATTAAAATCAGTTTGAGTGTTTGATCCTCCAAAGCCAGATTCACCGCTGCTTGTAGTTCAAAGATGCTGGGTCCACTGACGTAGTTGGGGCTCAAGATGAAGATTCCCCTCCTGCTTTTCTTAATAACGCTGACAATGTCCTCTGTGTACACTGGAGAGGAAGAATTTAATTATTTGCAATTGTTATTGTTAAACCTTGAGTCACCATAACCCTGAATCTCCCAGATCCACCCAGCGGGGTTCTTTGTGATAGCAAAGGAAAGGAGAAGCCTGATTTTCTCCATCACTTTTACTGCATCTACTAACTGTACAGACAGTTGGATTATATTCCGTGTCTAGTGACTGTCAGTTCAGCTTCCTCCCCTGTGTTCTCTCCCCTCAACTTCTGAGTCCCTCCAGGATCAAAACTCACTGGAACCAGGTTGACTGGAGTGAGGGAGGGGCAAGCAATGTCCCTGGCTCCTGGGTGGGGGCCTCTGAGGCAGAGGAGGACGGTGGGAGGAATGAGGTCCACACATCTCATGGGTGCCTGGCCTGGGAGCCTGCTGAGCCCAATGCTGAGTCTGTGGCTGGCAGAGTCCCAGGAAGGAGAGGGACCACTCATTTGGGAAGACAGAACTAACTTCCGGTTGAGGAGCCAGAAAAGATATCTTTGTTCTGGAAGTCTCTCTGGGCTTTCTGAAGACGGATTTTTTTTTTCATGATGGAGCATGTCTCTGCAACACATGGCTTTCTGTGTCATTGCCCAAGATGTTCTAAGCTCATGAATCCTTCCAGAAGATATGTAGCCCAAGACAAAGAATGGAGGACAACACGCAGAGTGCATGCCTGTAGCTCTCCTGTTCTGTGTTTTCTGCCAGCTGCAGACCTACCTCCCCCAGGGGCCACGTCCCTTTCAAGCAGGCACAGGGTATATCCATATTTGTTTTCCAAAACATCAGGGAGAAGATTCAGAGCCAAGGTTTCCTCACTCAGAGATGTAGAGGCCTCGCTCTCAAAGGGGCTCCATTTCGCATAGGATACAAAGGCGTCAAACTCCTTTTGGTCTGAGAAAGAGGAACAAGAAAGAATGTGAATAGCTACCTAAGCTCAAGCCTTATGGTAAGTGGGGAAGAATTAAGACTTGGGATCCTTGTTTAGTTACTCAGTTGGATCAGACCCTTTGTGACCCCATGGACTGTAACCCGCCAGGCTCCTCTGTCCACAGGGTTCTCCAGGCAAGGATATTGGAGTGGGTTGCCATTTCCTCCTCCAGGGGGATCTTCCCAACCCAGGGGTCAAACCCACGTCTCCAAGATTGGCAGGCAGATTCTTTACCACTGAGTCACTGGGGAAGCCCTGAACTGATTTTGAAAGTCAAAAGCAGCATCTGTGTTCACTATTTCAGAACCACACTGCTGAGGGGCATCCACTGTGCACCCAGAATCAGATTCTAATCAATGAGGCACTCCTGTGTCTTCCCTGAGGTCAGATCAAACAGCCAGGGCTTTTTTTCTGATTAAACAACACGCACTCCGGAGTTCCTCCAGGCTGTCTCTGTAGCTGCAGCCCCGCTGTCTTATTAGGTACACATCAAAGGACAGTCTGCTCCATCGAAGCATGATAATATCCAGAGAACAAAGCCCTGTGAGGGCCTGGCACGCTAGCGCGCTGACGGCACACATACCAGGGTTTGAACCCCCAAGTGTAAAATCAGGGACAAACAACCCCTGGCAGGCTGCTGCCAGAGTTTCCTGGGATAATGTAGATGAAGAGTTTAGTGTCTGACTTACAGCAGGCTTGTTCCTTTCCCTTTCAGATAGAGAACTATATTTTGGAACTTGTTTAGGGTATTTTAAGGTCTCATACGGAGAAGGCAATGGCACCCCACTCCAGTACTCTTGCCTGGAAAATCCCGTGGACAGAGGAGCCTGGTGGGCTTCAGTCCATGGGGTCGCTAGAGTCGGACACGACTGAGCGACTTCATTTTCACTTTTCACTTTCATGCACTGGAGAAAGAAATGGCAACCCACTCCAGTGTTCTTGTCTGGAGAATCCCAGGGACAGGGGAGACTGGTGGGCTGCCGTCTATGGGGTCGCACAGAGTCGGACACGACTGAAGCGACTTAGCAGCAGCAGCAAGGTCTCATAAGATTCTGTTGGGGCTTCCCAGCAGCAAAGAATTTGCCTGCCGATTCAGGAGAGGTGGGTTCAATCCCTAGATGGGGAAGATCCCCTGGAGAAGGGAATGGCAACCCACTCCAGTATTCTTGCCTGGAGAATTCCGTGGACAGAGGAGCCTGGTGGGCTACAGTCCACGAGGACACAGAGTCAGACAGGACTTAGCGACCAAATAACAATAACAACAAATGCCGTTGTTGACTCAACTATTATAAATACACATAGATTCTAAGGTGTGCTGAAGAACTAAATGGAAACTTTGCTACTGCTACTGCTGCTAAGTCGCTTCAGTCGTATCCAACTCTGTGCAACCCCATAGACGGCAGCCCATCAGGCTTCCCCGTCCCTGGGTTTCTCCAGGCAAGAACACTGGAGTGGGTTGCCATTTCTTTCTCCAATGCGTGAAAGTGAAAAGTGAAAGTGAAGTCACTCAGTCGTGTCTGACTCTAGCGACCCCATGGACTGCAGCCTACCAGGCTCCTCCGTCCACGGGATTTTCCAGGCAAGAGACTGGAGTGCGGTGCCATTGTCTTCTCCGAATGGAAACTTTAGAACATCTCAAAAGTTAGCCTCTGGGCTCTGAAATTGGACACAACTGGCTCATTTTCCAGCCCTTTGCATAATGCCTCTCAAATAGTATTATTGGAGAGAGGGGATACATGTATACATATAGCTGACTCACTTTGCTGTACAGCAGAAACTAACACAGCGTTGTAGAGCAGCTCTGGGTGCGTGCTCGATCACTCAGCCGTGTCTACCTGTTTACGACCCTGTGGACTGTAGCCCACCAGGCTCCTCTGTCCATGGGATTTCCCAGGCAAGAATACTGCAGTGGGTTGCCATTCCCTTCTCCAGGGGATCTTCCCGACCCAGGGGGTTGGATTCTGCCAATCCCCACTGGCAGGCAGATTCTTTACCAATAGTGCCACCTGGCAAGCCTGGCACGGACACGTCCTGTGTGCTTACGTTGTGCTACATGCCATTCTAACCCTCAGTGTGTCCATTCAACGAGCCCACATGGCATTCATTGTGGTTACAACCCTACTTCACAGAAGAGAGAACGAAGGAGGCACGGAGATGTTAAGTCATCCACCATCTTGCTTTAGGATGTTGAGTGGAGAGTCATTTTTAAGTCCAATATGTCCTACAATAGCATCATTGGCAAGATTCCTAGTAACTGGAATGAGAAGAGATCATTTCTCCCCCGGGGGCCCAACCCTCCCAGGTGTAAAGCCACCAGACCAGCAGAAGGACCTCAGAAGCCGGGGGTCATGACTTTGCCCCTCAGGGAACGTGCGTGTCCCAAGCTCTCTCCCTCTGGGTCCATTCAGAGGGGAAACAGCAGAGGCGAGGTGGGCCGTCTTACCCCCGAGCGTCTTGTCCTTGCTCCAGTAGGTTCGGTAGACCAGCACTATTTCAATCCAGTACATGTAGAGCAGTGCGCCCGCGGTCAGCATGCCTGCCAGGCCCATGACTGCGCCCAGGAGGATGTAGAGGAATACCACTGGGGACAGAGACGCGCGGGTGTGAGCTGAGCAGTCACAGAGGCAGAGCGCCCTCCCACACACCCACACTCAAGCAGCGCCTGCCCGGCACCTCTTCCAGAGGTGATTTACCAGAATCACGGCCATTGAGAACATTTCTCTTGATTCCGGACATGTCTTAGATCACATCTTGAAGGAATTGTCATAAAATAAACTCAGGAGAACCCAGGATAATGGCCAGTTCCTGATTGGGGTGACTGGGGAAGCTGACAAAAACTACTTTTATTTACTTTTCCCTGATAAGCTTCCTTCTCATTTATTGTAATTTACTTTCATGTGTTATCAAATCTACTAAAATCTAAACTTCCTGGAGCCCAGAGCTACTTCCATCTTGCTTTCCCACCTCTAAAGTACCTAACACCTGGCACCTTCAACCCACACCTCTACAGAGCATCCACCAGGCGCCGGGCATTACGTGTGTCCTAGTTAAGCCCCACAAGCATTCCAAACGTGCTTGTTCTCTCATCTCTATTCATCGGTGAGTAAATGATATCACCTTCAACTCTGAACTTCTTAAAGAAATTTGAAAGCCATTCCTTATCAGGAATTTCCTCTCCAGCCACAATCTGTGATATATACATGTAACTCCTAAACTGAGCGTTTTTCTCCATCTCCCTTCTTTCTCTCCTCCACTCGCCAAGTCCAGACCATCACATGCTCCGGATTTGGAAGCCAGGGGAGGACAATAAGAAAGAGGGCTAGGTCCCAGCGTGATGCCTGTCATGTAGGGCATGTTCTGTAGGTCTTTACAGAAAGAATGAATGAGTGAATGAACTAAGGAGTGAGTGAACAAATGATAGGTTTCTCCAGCACAGCCCCTGTATGCAGAATATTAGTAAGAGGACCAGCTCTCGGTCACTGATGTGAAACTTACAGCTGTGTGGCCTTGGTGAAGGTATTGAGTGAATCAACACAAGCAAAGTGCATGCTTAGCTTGGCATCTAGTGCACGTTTGTGGCTATCATCACCATGACTACTTTTTAGGGAAGTTCCTCTCCTCCTAGGTAAAAGCAGTTGCGTGCATTCTGCATCCCCCTTCAGGCTCACCTCCTGTCTTCTTTTTTAGCTGGATGGACTGAGTAGTGTTCCCAATGGAGTTCTGGGCAAAGCAAATGAACTTCCTGTGAAGATCACTCTGAGTAACTTTTTCCAAGAGGACAACACGTTCTATGACTTCATCCTTTAAGGTGGATTTAACACTAGGAAAAGAGGCAAAATACCACACCACTTGGGTAACACAGATTGACATGCATTAAACAGTTTTTGGAACTTGTATAAGCAGACAAACTGTTTGGCTTTCAGAAGAGCTGTCAGATAGTACAAGGAGATGCTGGAAGGATGGAGGATACTCAGGGATGAGCCACTTTTTAAAAATGATGGAGTTGGCTAAGCATCATACTAAGCACTTATACTAGAATATAATTGGTTGTTGGAGAAGACTTTTTAGAGCCCCTTGGACTGCAAGGAGATCAAATCAGTCACTCCTAAAGGAAATCAGTCCTGAATTTTCATTGGAAGGACTGATGCTGAAGCTGAAGCTGAAGCTGAAGCTCCAACACTTTGGCCACTTGATTCGAAGAAGTGACTCATTGGAAAAGACCCTGATGCTGGGAAAGATTGAAGGCAGGAGGAGAAGGGGACAACAGAAGATGAGATGGTTGGATGGCACCACCAACTTGATGGACATGAGTTTGAGCAAGCTCTGGGAGTTGGTGATGGACAGGGAAGCCTGGCGTGCTGCAGTCCATAGGATCACAAAGAGTCAGACACTACTGAGCAACTGAACTGAACTGAACTGATAATTGCTTGTGGGCCTCATCCGATCTTTCTTTCATGACAAATTCCGCTTGAGAAGAGATACTACAATTTATAAATGTCTAACTTCTACTGAAGGACTTCCTGGTGGCTTAGCAGTAAAGAATCTGCCTGCAGATGCAGGAGCCGCAAGTTCCGTCCATGGATTAGGAAGATCCCGTGGAGAAGGAAATGGCAACCCACTCCAATATTCTTGTCTGGGGAATCCCATGGACAGAGGAGCCTGATGGGCTACTGTCCATGGGGTCACAAAGAGTCCAACACGACTGAGCAACTAAACAATAACAACAACAGCATTGTAAATAAAGCTGCTGTGGACGTGCATAAAAAAATAAGAAAAAAATAGCTATCCCATCTCTGGGTCTCATTTTCCAGGTCGGATTGTGTCAACTATTCCTCATGCCTCATAATTTTGGTCAGACTGCTTATTCCTGTGCCTTTTCCTCTGGATACACTCGGACCATTAAGGACTACAGAGTTCAGACCCTGACTCACCCCACTGTGAAAGGAGGACCCCACGGGGGGATGGGAGAGTCTGGCACGGGTGCAGAGTCTTCTCCAGTCTGTTGGACACACCGAGTCTATTCAAGTAGCCTGGGTCAGTGTCTGCTTGTTAGCATGGTGGGCAAAGCAGCCACAGCAAACTGTTCTACAAACAGAACTTTGAAACAGCTGATAAAATTTTTTAAAAATAAAAAATTTTTAAGTAATTTTTAAAAAGGGACTTCAGGGACTTCCCTGGTAGTCTAGTGGTTAAGACTGCATTTCTAATGCAAGGAATGCAGGTTTGATCCCCGGTCAGGGAACTAAGATCCCACATGCTGCACAGCGCAGCCAAAAAAAAAAAAAAAGTACAGGGAAAAAAAAAAAAAGGAGATAGGGGAGAACTTCCGATAGTCTAGTGGTTAAGATTCTGGGCTTTCATTGCCAGGTTCCTGGGTCCAATCCCTGGTCAGGGGAGTAAGATCCCAGAAGTCACAAGGCCAAAAATAAAAAATAGATTAAAAAGTAATAAAATAACTGAAATATTTAGTTCTATGACCCTCTTTGACTGTATCCCGCCAGGATCCTCTGTCTATGGGATTTCCCAGGCAACAATACTGAAGGAGGGTGCCATTTCCTACTCCTTCCCAACTCAGGGATGGAACCCACATCTCTTGTCTTGGCAGGCAGATTCTTTACTTCTGAGCCACCAGGGAAGCCCATACAAAACTGCCTTTGGTCCCCAAGTTTAAAATTAACTCACACTTTGCACGTCTACGCTTTTGCTTGCTCCACTAGCTGGCACTAGTGGCCACACCATCAACCGTGGGTGTGTGCGTGCAGCTCTGGGTGGACATTTGAGGGGTTTTTTAAAAGGTGAAAGCCTTTCGTGGGAGTTGCAAAGAATAAGTTGGCTCATTTCCTTCTTACCTTCTTCCCTTGGGTGTTTTGATTTCCCACTCCTGGTCAGAATCTCTGATGTACCATTTTATCACAGGATTAAAGTTTATTTCGAAGCCAAATCGTGCCGTGCAGTTAAGCGTTAAAGGCTTTCCTGAAAAGGAAGGGGCCACAGAAAACAGGAAGGCCGCTGGTGAGAATGATGTGCCCTGTGAAGGAGGAAGACGCCACCTGGAAACTGTCCCCTGAGGCGGTCAGGTTCACAGGTAGAGCAGGCGTGCCGGACATAGCCATTGAGAAACGTGTAAAACCAGGAATAGATCTCAAACCTGTGGCTATATTTACCCAAATGAAGACTGGCATGGTCATACACTAAGAGTTCTGATGTGGTTTCAGGATAAACACCAGGAAAATGAGCAGTTTCAGTGACTAGCCCTGTCTTCCAACGCTGCTGCTCAAGCAGTTACAAGGGTGTTGCTGAAGAATATTTTATAGGCAGTATTTGCATTTCTTGTTGTTGTCCGACTCTTTGTGACCCCATGGGCTGCAGCCTGCCAGGCTTCCCTGTCCTTCACCATCTCCCAGAGTTTGCTCAAACTCATGTCCATTGAGTTGGTGATGCTATCCAGCCATCTCATCCTCTGTCACCCTCTTCTCCTCCTGCCCTCAATCTTTCCCAGCATCAGGGTCTTTTCCAGTGAGTCGGCCCTTCGTATCAGGTGGCCAAAAGCACTTGCATGCTAAATGAAAATCCTGAGGTTTTTGTGATTATCTGGATATTCAGCTCTATTTTGAATTGTGCTCTGTGGATGGGTGTGTACGTAACTGTACTGCCCTCTTTCTACCCATTTTCTGGGGAAGGTTATCCAGAAATTCAGTATTTTAACCATATAAAGTTTAGGGACTTCATTTGAAAACTCACCTTGATAATGCTTTTCCTACAGTAATAACTTTAACATTCACTGGTACCATAAACAACCCTCCTGCCAATGCCGGAGACATGAGACACTCAGGTCCAAGCCCTGGGTCAGGAAGATCCCCTGGAGGAGGGCATGACCACCCACTCCAGTCTTCCTGCCTGGGGAACCCCATGGACAGAGGAGCCTACCGTCCACAGGGTTGCAAAGAGTCAGACACGACTGAGGCTACTTAGCACAGCACATAGGTAACTTGGCTATTTTTATATTAATTAATGCTTTCCTTCCTTCTTTCCTCCTTCCTTTCATTCTTGTGATGTTGCCTGTACTATTGGGTTGGCCAAAAACTTCATTTGGGTTTTTCCATGAGGTCTTACAGGGGAAACCCAGTGAGCCATTTAGCCAGCCCAGTAGCTCTAGTTCATTATCAGGATATACCGCTACCGCCACCTAGTGGTAATTTACCATATCTATTTTGACGTTTCTTTCTATAATGAGATAATATTATCTTCTTGTTTAGTTACCAAGTCTTGTCTGTAGCCCACCAAGCTCCTCTGTGGGATTTCCCAGGCGAGAATACTGGAGTGAGTTGCCATTTTCCCCTCCAGGGGATCTTCCTGACCCAGGGATCAAACCAGTGTCTCCTGCTTTGGTTCCTGGGTTCTTTATCCCTGAGCCATCAGGGGAGCTGTAATTAGCATCTAAAAGAAACTGCTACGCAGTGGTCTTTTATAATAATATTACTTTTTTTCTTTCTACAAGGATAAATACTTTATTAACACTTAAAGTAGCATTTATTTTACTGGCACAATCAGCACTTGGTTTTGAAGACAGCAGTTCTTACTTGGCTATGTGGGAAGATGCAGATATTATTGAAGCTGACAAAATCAAAGGGAACCACTAGACATTGCTTCCCCCTCCACCCCAAAGAAGACACTACTTTGGAATACAACTTATTTAAACAGGGATTGTAGTATTCTTTTGTGGTTATCTTAAAGGCCAAACCAAACTCTGTGTTCATACATACTTTGTGCTGCCTAAGTTGGTAAATGGTTAAATTTATAATCAATGGACCTAACCAATCTATGTTCCAATTTATGTGGAGTACAGAAGAATCTTTTTTAAAAATCTATTAACCATGGTTGACATTCAAGTCACCCTTATTTCTCAATGCAATTTTGTGAGGTCACTTTTACAAACCATGGCTTCAAGAGATTTAGCAACTGTATAAGGTCACAGAACTTGTCAGTGGCCGAGTCGAGATTCACCTCCGGTTCTGTTTGACTTGAAATCCTGATGCTCTTCCTTGAACCACACTTAGACCTGCTCCCAGAAGCACAAGGTCATTCAGGGGTGATGACCCCACCCATCTTACCAAGTTCTACTTCCAAGGTGTCCTTGATGGGATCCAGAATATCTGGTTTGAGATTAGTGTTCTTCACTAAAAGATAAAAATAGAAATCATTATTTGCATTGGAAATATGAAGGCCTGGTCTGCAGGGTCACATTTTGATCTAATTTGGGGGAACTTTTCCAGATTTTATTCATAATCCATAAGACTAGAAATTCAAGTTTGCATGTGAAAATCATGCTTCCAGAAATGACTGTGACATCAGATTGCAGGTTTTGGCAAAACAGGAGTCCTTGATAAGTCCATATCTGTCCAGGTACATTTTCTTCCAGGCCAACCTGCTTGCTGACCACAGACTTGAACCCTCATCTTTACCCTCCAAGATTGGTTTTTGGTCCATCTGGAGAAATGGAACAGGAAGGAGAACCCACCTGAGGAAATGCAGGTCAGCCAGATTGGAGTTCACCTCTTCCTCCATCCTCAAATTTACGATTTATTTCAAAATAAAGGTGAGTTCAGCCCTTCATGAATCATTTATCCCTCAACTTTCTGTCACAAACTTTCAAATGTGCCTCCACTGTCAAACTCCCTCCTGAAGATGCCTCATCTCCTAAGATAGGAAAATCCACCTCTTCTACTCTGGGCACCTCCTATTCTTCTCCCACTTCTCAGGGACCTCCTTCCTTCAATTACACCACCTACTTCTTGTATCTTTGACTTTCTCTCTCTCTTCCCATCAGCATTTATCCTTGCTCAGTCTTTCCATCTTTTTTTTTTTGCCACTCCCCGCAGTGGCTTGTAGGAATCTTAGTTCCCTGACCAGGGATTGAACCTGCAACCTCAGCAGTGAGAGCTCAGAGCCCTAATCATTGGACCTCCAGGGAATTCCCCAGTCTCTCCATCTTAAAACGGAGGAAAAACACCCTTCAACTCACATCCCCACCCCTTCTTCCTTCCCCGCTGAGTTCTGCAAGGAGCACTGTGTGTTCATTTCCTCCCCCTCCCCTCCCACGCATCTGATTTCTGCTCCCATCTCTCCACTGAAAGCCCTTTGGCCAAAGTTGCCAGTGACCTCCATGACCTCCTTGCACAAAAATCTGCTGGGCACAGCTGAGTTTTTAACTTGCTTTCCCTCTTAGTAGCTAGGTCAGAGAAGCAAATGGCAACCCACTCTAGTGTTCTTGCCTGGGAAATCCCATGGACAGAGGAGCCTGGTGGGACCCTGCGTGGGGTCACAAGAGTCAGACATGACTGAGCGACTAAACAACAGCAAGCAGCCTTGGCTGCTGCCGGGCACGCTCTCCTCTCCTCCTTGGGCAGCACATTTCCGGGCCCCGAAGCTGGCCTGTCCTCCCAGTCTCTGCTCACTGCACTAAGCGCTGTGGGCTCCTCCTTCCACTCTGCCTCTGGTGAATATCACTCCGCAGTTCTCTCCGGGTGGTCTTCATTGCACCTGCTCTCCATGTGGGGCAGCTCCAGGTACCTTCCCCGTGAGACGTCTCTGCCCTTGAAAGGTTCTCTCTCCTGCATCATCAGTTTCACTTGTGTAACTGCTCCCTCCTGCCCTTCCACTGATACCCACTTGCTGATGCAAATAATGACCCTTCTCTTCCCAGAGCCAGTGATCTGTTCCCGGGTCTCACCACATGAGGCCAAGCCTCACTCCCTCCTTCTTGCAACACCTTATCTCTGAGTTCCGGGGCAGTTTTCCTCTGTCCTCGCACCCCTGCTTCAACTCCTGTGAGGACGCTCCTCGTCCCCCACACCCCCCAGCCCTGGATGCTCTGGCTCTCTTCTCTCTGTCCTCACTCCCAGCCTGACCCCGTCTCCCTGGACTGTATGCCAACCATTCTCACATTCACAGCTCCAGTTCTTACATCCCAGTCTGGTTTACCCAAACACCCACTTGTCACGGTGACTTGGTGACTGAAAGTCCTTTCAAGGCTAACACTGAATTTCCTCCTCATACTCACTTCTTGTTCGTCTGTCTCATGACATGGTACCACGGCTTGCCAACTCATCATGCCAGAAAAGTAAACCGTCTTTGAGTTTCCTCTTTCATCTTGCACTTAAACTCCATCCACATGTTTTTTACATATATATAAAGCCATTTCTAATCACCTCTGCTAGGTCTGCTCAAACAGTGACCAGAGAGGCCTTGCCTGGTGGTCCAGTGGTAAAGAATCCACCTTCCAATGCAGGGGACAAGGTTCCAACCCTAGCTGGGGAACTAAGACCCCACGTGCCATGGGGCAGCTAAGCCCAAGCCACATCTAGAGAAGCCCATGCACTGAAACTAGAGAAGCCCACACACCGAAATGAAGACCCAGCACAGCCCCTCCTCCCAAAAGTGACAAGAGACATCTTTCAAGAGCATAATTCAAACCTGTTGCTTCTCGCCTGTTCCCTCTACCAGCCCCCTATACCACATCCTGCCCTTCCACTTCTGTTCCATCCCATCCCAGCTCACCCCGTTCCTCCCCATTCTATCTCATCTTCTCTCAGTGTATTACAGAAAGTCCACCTCCTTGCCCAACTTAAAACCTGGCTCTCGTCCTGGACTCCTCCTTTTCCCTCTTCCTCACTCCTGATTCCCAAGCCCCTTTACGTGTAACTCCTTAAATATTTCTGGAGTTCATTCACTTCTCTCTATCCCTCCATCCCTCCTAGTTCAGGCCGCCATCAGCAGTTGCCTGCTTGCCTCATAGCAGCCTCCTAATTCTTCTTCCTGCCTCCACTGTTGCTCCCCCAAACACATTTTCTGCACAATAAGCAGAGAGATCTATGTCAAAACCAGATCTATTCATGACACTCTCCTTCATAGGACCCTCAACAGCTCCCGGTTGTTCCTTGAACAAAGTCCAGACTTACTAGAACAGTGTGGAGTCAGTTCTGCTTCCAGATACCCTCAACTCACTTTCTTCTGCGCCCTGAATGCACCATGCTCTCTCTCATCTCTCGCACATTAGCTGTGCTGCTCACTCTGGCTGGAATAGCATCTTGCCCATCTTCAGTGGGCAAGATTTGTCTTTGCCCCTCACTTTTCCGCTGGCCTCGGTACCCAGGTGTGGGTTTGATGGGCCTCCCTCATGCTTCACTGCTTCCCTTTCTCTCTATTCATCCTACTGAACCGTAGAAGCCTGAATCCTCCTGGTTTGTCCCACAAGATAGAAAGTTCTGGGAGGTCAGAGAAATGTCCAGATGCTCACTGTTACATCTTTAGCATCAAGCCCAGTGCCTGAAATGTATTAGAGGTTCTACAAATACTTGTGTGAGAATGAATACGTGAGAGGATGAACGAGTAAGTGAGGAAGACAGACATGATGACAGAGAAGGCATGAAAAGATGCAATGGATGTTTCAAGGTATCCTCTGGGAGAGAGAAAAGCAAATCCTGCCACTGAAAGTTTGATGGGGCGAGTTATCACGCCTGAGTGAAAGAGCAACTGCACTTGGAGGAGCAGCCAGTGCTCCATGTGGGCTATTTGCCTTCTAAGCCCTCACCCAAGGAACAACCTCTTATAAATGTAAATCTCTGACGTCGGCAGTGGTGGCGAGTGCGAGGGCCAGGAAGGAGACAGGTCTCGGGGTGCCTCATGTGGTTTGTATCTCGTAATGAAAGAAGAGGAAGTAAAAGTAATTAATGGATTTACTCAGAGCTAAGTCAACCATTCTGAGTGGTTATGTTTTGAGATCAGCCATACTTAAATTATATCATATAGTTTATCCATGCTGATATTTGTAAATCGAATGAGAATGACCCAACGGAAAGCCTGGGGTGAAAATAGACAAGTCACAGAAGAATAAGCCCAATGGGCCAAGAAACGAGTGACGGGGTATTCAACTTTGATAGTCATCAGAGAAACGTAAATCGGAATGGAAAAAGAGAGTCCAGCTGAGACAAATCAGAAAGTCTGAAACCTCTTCTGACTTTACTGAGGCTTTCAATGGCCAAGTCAAAGATCTCTCTTGCTAAGTGTCACGTTGCAGTTGAAACTACGTGGGTTACTTTCAAATATCTTTTGATATTGATTTCTAACATGATTCCACAGTGATAAGAGAGCACACTCTGTATGATTTCAATACCTTTAGACCATGAAATTTTTGCACCTTGTTTTATGTCCTTGGATATGTCCCAATGTCTCCCGGCTTATAGTCTATGGAAACTTGAATAGAATGTATATTCTGCTGTTGTGTGAAAATTGTATAAATCTTAATTATATTGAATTGGTTCACAGTGCTTTTCAGGTCTACTATATCCTTCTGCTTCTCTGTATATTCATTCTATTAATTTTTGAGAGTTTTATATTCAAACTCCAACTAAAAATCTCCATCTATCTACTTAAAAACGTAATTGTAGTATATAGTAGAACTATATGTAACTTTGTTTTGGATTTTCTAAGTTTCTTATAAACATATTATCATACTTTCATAATTCAAAAAATAAAATAAATAGAAAGCCTGAAACCACCAAATATTATTAATATTTGGGACAAATAGGAATCTGTACATTGCTCATGGGGGTATAATTTAGCAAAATAATGCTTAAGAACAATCCCATGTGTTTATAACACAAATCTCATTTTATAACATAAAACAATATCCTACTTTATTAATGGAAATATACATACGTAGCAAAAGCATAAACATGTAGATGGAAACAGTGGGCTACAACTGCAAAGAGAGGAAGTGGGAAGGGCTGGGGACCCAGACCTCAAGCTCTATCTATAGCGTTTTGTTTCAGTAAAGAAGCAGTGGGATGGAAAAGCCACTGTTGAAGCTGGTGACGGGCACATGAGGGTCGCTTATCTCTGGATGTGAAACCTTTAGTATTATTTTTAAACGTATTACCACTCATGTGTGAAATACTTAATCTTTTTTGTTTCTGTGCATGAATCTTTCATTTTTTAATTAGGATTTTTTTTTGAGGTGGATCATTTTAAAAGTCTTTATTGAACTTGTTACAATATTGCCTCTGTTTTATGTTTTGGTTTTTGGGCCAGCAGGCATGTGGGATCTTGACTCTCTGACCAGGGATTGAACTCACGTCCCCTGCCTTGGAAGGCAAAGTCTTAACCAGTGAACTGCCAGGAAAGTCCAATATATATATATATATATATAGTATCACAAAACAAAGAATCAGTGCGTAAAAAAACCAAATTGTGACACCTGAATATGATCCACAAAAAGGCCTTCCTTAGAGGATGGAAGCTGGGTTAATGGAAAATTGATGTTTACCAATATTCCAGGCTTTTCATGACTGTAGTCTATGACTATCTTCTTCCCCTCACCCCCCAAAAGGAAAAACATCACTAAGCCAAAGAAGATAACTTTAATTGGGTAATTGGACTTGAAATATCAAATATTGAAACCAAAAAATCTCACTTACCAATGGTTTTCACATGAACAACAGCTCTTACTGTCCATGAACTTGAATTATCTGTCTGAGTGTAATCACACACGTACGTGCCCTGGTGATAGTAATAAACTTCATCCACTTCAATTGGGTTGCTCCTCTTTTCAGAGAGAAGTTTTCCATTCTAATGCAAGAGAGAAGAAAATTAAAGAACGTAACCAGAGAGTTACTATTCAGATAAAGTGCTGCTATAGCCAAACCTCACAAATCTGAACCAGAGAAGGTCAGTCAGACATAAGGATATTGCAGAAATCATACCCTCAAATTGTGAAAAAAATTCTGTGTTTGTATCTTTAGGGACACTGTAATATTTACTGAATGATGGGTGATAAGTTTATCATTAGTCTTGTAATCATTAATTCTCTAACCTTCACATAGCACTTGGCCTTCCAACTCCCCACTAAGAGTGTACCAACAAGTACTCCAATGGTATATTTCTCACCACTGCAGTCAAGGGAAAAGAGATTTAAAAAACAAAACAAAATAATGATAATCTATTACCCATGATGCTAAAGCTGAAACTCCAGTACTTTGGCCACCTTTGGTCAACTTTGGTCAACTCATGCGAAGAGTTGACTCATTGGAAAAGACTCTGATGCTGGGAGGGATCAGGGGCAAGAGGAGAAGGGGACGACAGAGGATGAGATGGCTGGATGGCATCACTGATTCGATGGACGTGAGTCTGAGTGAACTCCGGGAGTTGGTGATGGACAGGGAGGCCTGGCGTGCTGTGATTCATGGGGTCGCAAAGAGTCAGACACAACTGAGCGACTGATCTGATCTGATTACCCATGTAGAGACTTCCCTGGTAGCTGAGTGGTAAATAATCAACCTACTAATGCAGTAGAAGCGGGTTTGATCTCTGGGTCAGGAAGATCCCCTGGGGAAGGCAATGGCAACCCACTCCAGTGTTCTTGCCTGGAAAATCCCATGGACAGAGGAGCCTGGCGGGCTACAGTCCATGGGCTCATAACAGAGTTGGACATGACTTAGCCATTAACGACAATGCATGTAGACTGCTAAGTTTTTTCTCTGCGTATTTCATATGATTATTCTAAGGATTCTCTGACTGGGTTTGCACAGACTACGCTTCCATTTTACAGATGAGAAACTGAGGTTCTGAAGTCTGTGTTTTACTCCATATCGTACAGCTCATGAGAGACCTGAGGATCCATCTACATTTTTCTGATTCTGAGTTTCATGTTCTGATTAAGGAATTTCCCTTCCACTTTGCCTGCTGACTCGCAGAAGCAGGAATTCCCCTCCTCAAGTCTCTGTTGTGTTTCCTGTGGCCCCAGAAAGAATTTCCAGTAGGTTGGCCAGGGGCTGAGAAGATCAGAGCTGGTCAGAGCTGGGCAACTGCAGGTAGGAAGTCAAACAAGACCAAGAAGGGGGACAGATGAGGTTAGACAGTGTTTAGTGGATCTCAAGGATCAAGAAGCTTTTAAAAGGAAGCTTCAGAGCATGGGGTAAAACTCAGAGATGAAACTTCTAGAGAAGATGGTAATATACCTGAAGAACAGAAATTGGTGAAGGTGGGTTTTAAATTATATGAGAAAGTAGTACAGAGAAGAGGATGCAGAACTGGAACCAGACTGTAGCTGGGCCATGCGGAAGATGAGTAATTACTAAGTGAGCCTGATTTATTTTAATGAAAAGTAAGTATGGCTGAGTATGTATCACTAAGATTTTATGAGATGGAGGCTTCCTTAGTGGCTCAGTGGTAAAGAATCTGCCTGCCCACACAAGAGTCAAGTGTTCAGTCCCTGATCAGGGAAGATTCCACACACTAAGGGGCAGCTAAGCCGTGCAGCAACTACTGAAGTAACGAGAGAAGCCACAGCAATGAGAAGCCTGCACACCTAAACTAGAGAGTAGCCCCCGTTTGCCTCAACTAGAGAAAAACCTGCACAGCACCGAAGACCCAGCATAGCCGAAAATAAGCAAAAATTTAAAAACAAGACTTTATGAGACAGAACTCAAGCAAAACATCAAAGAAAAGAGATAAACCATTTGTCTCAAGACGGATGGGAAGCCCTTCTAATAAAACAATCGTAAATGATCCAAGTAGAAAGAGGTGCCGCTGGGGCCTCATGAGAAATTCTTTGTTTTGCTCAGACATGAAACAGTCATGAACAAAACAGGGAAGGAGAAGAGCGGATCAGCGTGAGTGTATGTAAAGAGCATCAGTGAGTCCTACAGAGAACTGACACCTCTGACACCCTGTGGATGGTAGCGTTGCACAGAGGGTAGGAAGTTGCCCAGGGTTCAGAAGTTTCACAGTGAGAACCATTGAATGGGCCAATGTGTGGACCTTGGAAATAATTTCCAAAACCCCCTCCCTCCCTGGCATCATATCAGCCTTTGGTCTGGCGAGTCTCACCTGCTCCCCAGCTCCCCATGACCCTGGGCTCACAGAATGTCACTGGGTATCAGGGACAAGAAGAATGAGGCCAGAGGAAATGAAAAGAAGTGGCGGTCTATGTGTGAAGATTCCATGGAACTCAGGTTCAGAGAGGATGCAGCAGCCACGTCAGTGCTGTGGTGTGTGAGTGAGGCCATCTTAAACCACCAGTGGAAAAGTCATTCGGGCACAGTCCTACTGGCAGGAGGTCACGGCCGTGTCGTGGGCACCCAAGGCTCAGTGCCCCAAGCCCTTCCAGAAGAGCCTCTCCCACTGCTCTAACTCTGCCTTGGGTCAAAGATTCACTAAAGATTGAACAAAAAACACACTCCCCTTAATATTAGAAAGAATGAATCTCTCAGTCGTGTCGACTTTTTGTGACCCCATGGACTGTGGCCTCTGTCCATGGGATTCTCCAGGCAAGAATACTAGAGTGGGTTACCATTCCCTTCTCTAGGGAATCTTCCCAACCTAGGGATTGAACCCAGGTATTCCATATTTCAGGCAGATTCTTTACCCTCTGCACCATCAGGGAAGCCCTCCCAGTGATACTGACTTGGTAAAAAACTTCATTTGGGTTTTTCCACGACATCTCAAAGAAAGATCCAAAGGAACTTTTGGACCAGCTCAATATAACATCATCTCTAGATGAATTCTGTTTAGGCCAGTTATTTGTCCTTATATTTTTATTTAGGGCTTCCTTGGTGGCTCAGACGGTAAAGAATCTGCCTGCAATGTGGGAGACCTGGGTTTGATCCCTGGGTCAGGAAGATTCCCTGGAGAAAGGGATGGCAACCCACTCTAGTATTCTTGCTTGGAGAATCCCATGGACAGAGGAGCCTGGTGAGCTACAGTCCAGTCCATTTGAGTTAATTGATTAATTGATCATTAATGTTAAATTTATGATTAATCTATTTATTATTAAATTATTAACCTACATCTCTGATGTCTCTTGCACTGGCAGGTTGTTTCTTTACCACTAGCACCGGGGAAGCCCCGTTTGTCTAATGTCATCACTTTTAGTGATATGCTGCTTCCAGGAGGTCTGTGACTTTCCATGATACCATGTATGTGTGCGTGTGTGTGTAAGCACAGGTGCACACACACACATGCAATGCATGCACTTCACGCAGTTCATGAAACATAACCTAAATAACGACCTGTCCAAATCTTTATCAGGATGGATACATGTATGAGTTTGCTGTCCACCTGAAACTATCACAGCATTGTTAATCAGGTATCACTTCAGTTCAGTTCAGTTCATTCAGTCGCTCAGTCGTGTCTGACTCTTTGTGACCCTATGAATCGCAGCACCCCAGGCCTCCCTGTCCATCACCAACTCCCGGAGTTCACTCAGACTCACGTCCATCGAGTTGGTGATGCTATCCAGTCATCTCATTCTCTGTAGTCCCCTTTTCCTCCTGCCCCCAATCCCTCCCAGCATCAGAGTCTTTTCCAATGAGTCAACTCTTCGCATGAGGTGGCCAAAGTACTGGAGTTTCAGCTTTAGCATCATTCTTCAATACAAAATAAAAACTTTAAAAAAAGATACAATTTTAACAACAGTCATTGTTTGCCTGCTTTTAAGACAGATGCTACATCACCACTGAACACATCCTGACCTTTGAAGCCAAGCCAGAGAAGAAATAAAACTTCCTTTTGTGCATGTCACACGGTGTTAGGGTTTCGTTCGTAAGAGTGGTTTATACAGAAAGCTGTCAACTACCCTGTGGATTGTGCTTACCAGAAAGCAACAAAGCTTTCATTTCAGGGACACGAACATTGAAACTTCAAATGCATTTTCAACTTAAATAACTGGGGACAAGCTTACTTTCCAGGACTGGGAACAGCCACCTTGACATAGTAAGATGTTGATCACCCCAGATGACGGATTCATTTGAACTGTGGGAAGCTTTGTTCTTAAGAGAGAACTGAAAATAATGAACAGAACCACTGACTTTACTTACTACAATTTAGAGGTTATGAAATTTTTTATTTTTGATTCAAGGATGTTCACTTATAATGTTGTGTTAGTTTCTGGTGTACAGCAAACAGTTACACACACACACACACACATACACTATACACGTATGGATGTAAGAGTTGGACTATAAAGAAAGCTGAGCACTGAAGAATTGATGGTTTTGAACTGTGGTGTTGGAGAAGACTCTTGGGAGTCCCTTGGACAGCAAGGAGATCAAACCAGTCAATCATGAAGGAAATCAGTCCTGAATATTTACTGGAAGGACCAATCCTGAAGCTGAAACTCTAATACTTTGGCTACCTGATGCGAAGAACTGACTCATTTGAAAAGACTCTGATGCTTGGAAAGATTGAAGGTGGCAGGAGTAGGGGATGACAGAGGATGAGATGGTTGGATGGCATCACCGACTCAATGGACGTGAGTTTGAGTAAGCTCCAGGAGTTGGTGATGGACAGGGAGGCCTGGCATGCTGTGGTTCATGGGGTCACAAAGAGTCAGACACAACTGAGTGACTGAACTGAACTAATAAAATCTCTCACTGTTTCCATTGTTTCCGCATCTATTTCCCATGAATTGATGGGACCAGATGCCATGATCTTAGTTTTCTGAATGTTTAGCTCTAAGCCAACTTTTTCACGCTCCTCTTTCACTTTCATCAAGAGGCTCTTTAGTTCTTCACTTTCTGCCATAAGGGTGGTGTCATCTGTATACACACACACACACACACACACATGTATATACATATAATGGAGAAGGCAATGGCAACCCACTCCAGTACTCTGGCCTGGAAAATCCCATGGGCGGAGGAGCCTGGTAGGCTGTAGTCCATGTGGTCGCAAAGAGTCAGACACGACTGAGCAACTTCACTTTCACTTTTCATTTTCATGCATCGGAGAAGGAAATGGCAACCCACTCCAGTGTTCTTGCCTGGAGAATCCCAGGGACGGGGGAGCCTGGTGGGCTGCCATCTATGGTTGCACAGAGTCGGACACAACTGAAGCGACTTAGCAGAAGTATATACATATACATACTCTTTTTCCTATTCTTTTCCATCATGGCTTTTTACAGGATATTGACTATAGGACCTTGTGCTATACAGTAGAAACTTGTTATCTATTTTATGTATAGTCATTTGTATCTGCTAATCCCAAACTCCTAATTTATCCCTCCCCTCCTTTCTCCTTTGGTAGTCATAAGTTTGTTTTCTATGTCTGGGAATCTGTTTCCTTTTCATCAATAAGTTCGTTTTTGTCGTATTTTAGATTCCACATATAAGAGATATCATATGATGCTTGTCTTTCTCTATCTGACTTACTTCACTTAGTGTAACAATCTCCAGGTCCACCCATGTTCCTGCAAATGGCAATGTTCCATTGTTTTTTATGACTGAGTAATATTGTATTGTGTGCATGTGTGTGTGTGCACGACATCTTCTTTATCCATTCACTGGATGGACACTTCCATACCTTGGCTATAGTAAATAGTGCTTCAGTGAACATTGGGATGCCCGTATTTTTCCAAGTTAGAGTTTCGTCTGCACGTGTGCTCAGGAGTGCGGTTGCGAGATGGTATGGCGACTCTGTTTTCCTTCTGAGGAACCTCCATGCACTGCCTATAGTGCTGCACCGACTTCACATTCCCATCCCCAGTGTCGGAGGGTTTCCTTTGCTCCACATTCTCTTCAGCAGTTTCTATTTGTAGACGTTTTAATGAAGGCCATGGTGACCAGTGTGAAATGATACCTCTTTGTAGTCAGGTGTTTCTTAAATTAGGATTTCAATGGGGCAGTATGTTTTCAGTGTCACTTTAAAATATAAAATTGAGGCCTTAAACACACACTCACCCTCCCTGTTTACTTACTTCTACAATGGCCATAACACTGGTTGTCACTGAATCTCAAGAGAATCAAGTGAGGAAATAGCATCTCACCCCACAATAATTTTACCTCCAGGAGTATCTGATGCTGAGTCTGGGAATAGAAAAAGCCAACAGGTAGAGACTTCCCTGGTGGCTCAATGGCTAAAACTTTGTGCTCCCAATGCAGAAGGCCCGGGTTTGATCACTGATCAGGGAACTAGATCCCATAGGCTGCAACTAAGCCCCGGTATGGTCAAATAAATAAGTACATTTTTTTAAAGAAATCATAAAAATTATTTGACCAGTGGCAATTTGAAATAATGATTTTACATTAATAAACAGATATATTTGGAAGTCGAATTTAAACTTTCGCATGCTTTCTTAAAGCAAAGTATTGAACTTCAAACAAGCATTACAAGTGTAGGAGGCAATTTAAACTCTCTTCCCAGATTCTGCCACCCTGGGGTCAACTGCCATCAGAAGAGATGCTCATGCAGCATTTGTGTATCTGATAGGACTCAGAGAAACCATAAGACTCAGTGGAAATGTGAAATGTTTTTGTCATGAAGTTTACTCACACGTCATTCCTAACTCAGAATCATTTGGGAACTTGTCTTTCCCTAGTTCCTGTTCCCTTTTTGGCTTAACACTGCCCTCCCCCCACCCGCTACTCACCAGTGCGAGACACCTGTCCCCTGGGAGGCCTTGTGTTTGCTGTCTGGTCTGCCCAGATGTGCCCTCTTCAGAAACTACTCTGGTCTCCTGCTGCTTCTAGAAACCCTTCAAGACACACTTGTTGGGTGCACCTTTCACCTTAACCATACCCTTTGCTTTCCAAAGGCAGTAAAGTTGAACAAATCAGGTTTTCTGCATGAGCGAGTGGTCATAAGTTTATGTCTTAACCTCCCATGTCATGGACTTGAGTTTTAGAGGATTTTCTGGCACTGATCAAGAGGGTGGTTCTAATGATTGGGACATCAGACTCTGTGGCTGCTAGGGGATAGACTGCTTTAGGAAGTCAGGTCTTTTCCGTAGACATGAGGCCACGCTTTGGGAAGTTCTGGAGCAGTGGTCCCCAATATTTCGGCACCAGGGGCAGGTTGCATAGAAGACAGTTTCTCCATGGACCAGGGTCGGGGGAGGGGGTGGTTTTGAGATGATTCAAAAACATTACATTTATTGTGCACTTTAGCTCTATCATTATTACATCAGCTCCTCCTCAGATCATCAGGCGTTAGATTCTGGAGGTTGGGGACCCCTGCTCTAGACCTCAGATTCAAACCCATGCTTCTATAATGTACGTAAGGAGCTATTACCATAAAAAAACAAACTCTGGCATCAGATTCAGAGAAGTCATTCTTACCTGGTACCAGGTCACCTCTGGACTTTGTGCATCACTTTGGTGGCTGAGACCTGGGCAGTAAATGGAGCTCACACTACCAAGAAGAAGGTGTTGCTTATGTGAGACAGAACTCTCACAGGACATATTTGTTTGGGGCTTAACTTCCAAGATCATCCGGACACAGCAGGCATTCTCTTGGGGGCTCCTAGGGAAGTTAATAAAGTCCCATGAACACAGAAGGTCAATCCAGTCAGTCCTAAGGGAAATCAACCCTGAATATTCATTGGGAGGACTGATGCTGAAGCTGAAGCTCCAATACTGTGACCACCTGATGGGAAGAGCTGACTCATTGGAAAAAAGACCCTGATGCCGGGAAAGATTGAAGGCAGGAGGAGAAGGGGGAAGACAGTGGATGAGATGGTTAGATGGCATCACCGACTCAATGGACATAAATTTGAGGAAACTCTGGGAGATAGTGAAGGACAGGGAAGCCTGGCGTGCTGCAGTCCATGGGGTCACAAAGAGTCGGACACGATTTAGCGACTGAACAACAACATGAACACAGCCGCTATATTCAGATAGTAAAGGACGTGGAGATGTTTGCAGAGAGAAATGCACTTGAGACATTACCTCATCCTAGGTCTACAAATATATAACCCGGCATGATTTATCCCCGTGCTCAGAAAATGAAGGTTGCTCTTCTCCTGGATGACCTGAGGAGCATTCTGAGTGATTTCTACTGCTGGGTCTCCATTCTGAGGCTGTAGGTACCACTGGACATCAGATAGGTTCTTACTGCCACTACAGGGCAGGTATTCAGAAGCTCGGGTGGGTGAGAGTTGACTTCCGTGGTAGAAGTGGGATTTCTGTGGCTCTGGCAAATCACAAAACAAGACAAACTCCTCTCCACACCTTGCAGAGTATGTTCTAAGTGGCTTTTCAGTGATGCAATCTGGAAACCACAATAAGCAAAACAACCCAGAAACACATTAGAAGGTGAAACTCTATAGCGTTGGTGCATATACACTATAAAGAATAAAATAGATATAGAGTGGGAAACAGTTGCACAGCCCAGGAAGCTCAGCTCGGTGCTCTGTGATGACCTAGAGGGGTGGGGTGGGAGGTAGGAGGGAAGTCCAAGAGGGAGGGGATATGTGTGTACATATGGCTGATTTGCGGTGTTGTAAAGCAGAAACGCACACAATATTGTAAAGCAATTACATTCCAATAAAAAAAAAAGCAACTCTGTCTTTAAACAGTGACTGGAAAATTGCCTATTCTGTTAAATAAGTATTGAAAGTTGTAATTTAAAAAAAAGAATACACTCTAACTTATATTTCCAAAGAGTATATGGTTTCACAAAGAATTAAGCTCCCATGGGTCTTTCTTCTTATTATTTCCCATTTTGTGAGGAAAAGAAGTTCAGGTCTAATTCCCTTCCACTGGTCTTCAGCATCACTAATAGTAATGGAGGTTTCCTGTTAGAGATGGCCAACCCACCTGTAATTCCTCTTCAGTTGCATCCGCTGAACACTCAGAGAGGGTAACTGGGCTCCCCATCAATGCTTGGGATCAACTCAAAGCTGTTCAGCCCAATCATGTCTCCCCAAACACGTCACCCCCATTTTAACAGCAGAAAGGAAGTGCTCTGTATAATTATATCATTTTCTCATGTATTACAGAATATCTGTCACTTTTAACTTGGAACATAAGACTCACAGGGTCAGCAGGAAAAGTGAAAACCCCCTACCTGGAGTATTCAATCCTCTAATTCTCCCTCGTGCGACAAGCCAAAGAAGTATCCAGCCCAAAGAGAGCCTCATTCTCCCTGGGTCCCTGTCATCGCCTCAGGACATTGGTTCTGTGGTCAGAGTAGAGGACATTGCCCCTCAGAGCTCCACCCTGAGAATCCTCTTCATTTCTGTAAATCAAGAAATGGGAAATGAAGAAATTGGAACCAGCAATCAAAACGCAAGTCACACAGGAAGCTTTGAAAGGGCAGGTCCTACCCAAGAGCCCTCACATGCCTGCATTCAAGTGGTGTTTTCAGCGGTGTGTGGCAGTCCTGCGTATGTCACTTCTTACTCAACTGAAGGCAGAAGGGCATCTCCGACTCTGGGTCCTGCTTGAATTTATACTCTGTACAGTGTGTTCTTTTGATGCTATTTCTCCCTGGAATACTTTTTTTTTTCTTTTCTTAAGTTTCTCACCAAATATGTATATTTTCAGGCTTCTCTGGTGACTCAGACAGTAAAGAATCTGCCTGCCATGCAGGAGACCCAGGTTTGATCCCTGGGTCGAGAAGATCCCCTGGAGAAGGCAATGGCAACCCACTCCAGTACTCGTGCCTGGAGAATCCCATGGACAGAGGAGCCTAGCAGGTTACAGTCCATGGAGTTGCAGAGTCAGACACGACTGAGCGACTTTGACTTCACTTCTAATCACATATATTTTCATGAGCAGCTTAGAAAGAGTTAAGAGAAAGTTTTCCTGAAAAGATGACCCAAGTTGAGTGAAGATGCCAGATTCTTGTTAGGGAAGCTAGGCCTGTAGCTCATGTGTATAAATGAGAATGTCTGTGCTTTGCTGGTTTGTAATAGATGCTAGAGAACAGAGGATGTTTGACTTGTGCCCCAAGTGAAACAGGGAGCATTGTTGCTGGGTGGCATTTCTAAGGATTCTCTGAAGTCTGAAAGGGAAAGAAGGTCACCCCAGGGTAGAATGTCCAGGGGCTGTGTTCATGGTGGTTTTGTCCACCTTGTTGATAGAGTGGCTGTTGGACGCTTCAAACCATTTGAAAGAGAGGAGAGATGAGGTTGCTGGGTGCATACCCGGGTCCATTCAGGTTGTTGTTCAGTCGCTCAGTCATGTCCAACTCTTTGTGACCCCATGGTTTGTGAGGTAGTTTGAACGTTCTTTGAAGACATTGCCCTTCTTTGGGATTGGAATGAAAACTGGTGTTTTTCAGTCCTGTGGCCACTGCTGAGTTTTCCAAATTTGCTGGCATGTTAAGTGCAGCACTCAAACAGCATCATCTTTTAGGATTTGACATAGCTCAGCTGAAATTCCATCATTCCACTAGCTTTGTTTGTAGTGATGCTTCCTAAGGACCACTTGACTTCACACTCCAGGATGTCTGGCTCTAAGTGAGTAATCACACCATCGTGGTTATCCTGGTCATTAAGGCCTATTTGGCACAGGTCTTCCGTGTATTCTTGCCATTCAGATTGCCATAACAGAAAACCAAAGACCAGGTGATATACCCAAGAGAAACATCTTTCTCAAAATTCTGGGGTCTGGAAAGTCCAAGATCGAGGCACCAGCAGGATCACCTTCTGTGAGGCCTCTTTTCCTGGTTCATAAGTGACACCTTCCCAGCGTCCTCATATGGCCGAAGGGGCTACCCATGTCAGGGAAACAGAACACAGAGACCACCCTGACCTGAAGCACAGAGGAAGTTTGGAGGAAAGACTCGGTATTGACGGTAAAAGCCACAGAGAAGCTGGGTACAAGCAGTACTGGACAGCTTCTGTGAGGCTTGGCCACGGCCCATCAGACCCACAAGTGTGGAGGGCCTAGGGTGACCGGGACGAGGGAGTCAGAAAGGAAGGTGGGGAGTGGGGCAAGCCACACCCTCCCCAGGCTACCCTGTGCACAGGAGACAGGACAAGGAAATGTCTCCTCCTTTGCTGACTTCATTCCACCTTGGAGGAGAAGGAGTGGGAGGGGGAGCAGGCCAAATGCAAGTGAGGGTGAGGAGAGAGAGCATGCACCAACTTCTCTGAGGAAGCAGGAAGAGGCAAACCCAGAAAACCACAGAGACATTATCTTGGATGGAGGCGAACAGGGTCATATACAGTGGGAGGTCCCTCCAGATCCGTTTGCCCAGGTGGGACCCGAAGTCAGGATGTTTCCACCCGGCAGCTGATCCGCTGAGAGGAGGGCGTGTTCAGAGAAGAAACAGCTTCACAAGATGGTGGAAGACCTAGGGGGCCAGGGACGGGGACCAGAGTCACCGCATCACTTTTCCCCAGTGGTAACAATGTGGGGGTGAGAGGTGGCTCTTCTTATCTTCTTACCAAGATTGTAATCAAGGAATAGGGCAGGATAAGTAACTGCCTTTCAAGATGCGGTCTGCCTCCCACCTCTGTTTGCCTTTCCTTTGCCCACAAAGCCACTGAAGGGACAATATCTCCATCTCCAGTCACTGCCTGGAAATAAGTCCTAGAAGCATCTGCCTAGACAACAGGCCTGAGAATGTAACTTCTGTGCTGATAACCTCACCAGACCTCCATCCATGAGATAAAGAGTCCATTCCAAAGCATTAGACGCCAAACCCTGTATGACCTAATATGGCTCCCTCATGACTTATCTTGTGCTTCGTCCCCAGAGAGACCTCCACTGACCACTTGCAGCATGATCAAGTGGTCTACCTCCCTCCCTCTTCCCCACTGCCCCAGCCAGCAGCCATCTCTCTTTTTACTTGCGTGTTGGATTGCTTTGTCTTAGCACTCATTATTGTCTGAAAAACATCTTGTTTTAGAGACTTTCCCCCTAACTAGAATCAAAGCTCCATGCTGGCAGGAACTGAGCCTGTCTCGCAGGCTGCACAGCCTAGGACAAATCTTCGTGCATAAATCATAATCAATTCTATTGTCCAAATAAATGCAGAAGAATTCAGGAGCCAAAACAAATTGATATCGACACTTAACTTGCTGTGTGACTCTAGCTAAGACACTTAGCCTCCTTCTGCATTTCGGGATTTTTTATTTGCAAAATAAACTATTTGGACTGTAATAGCTGTTCTTTCACCTTAGAGCTAGGGGACTCAAACTTCTGGGGATTTGGCTGGGAAACATGCTTTTTTTTTTTAAAGCTCCCTGACTGGGGAAATCATGAGACTCTACGATTTCTAAGATGATCTCAGCTCTAACATTCCATGGTTCCATGATTGAATGACCAATGACCAATCATAGAAAATCGGCTACCACGACACCTGTAAGTCTCCAGTCCTCAGAAATTCCCATCCAAATCTTGAGTGGACAGATGTTCTGTCCATAACAAGCTCACTTGCTGGCATAGGACCTCAGGCTGCCTGGGACTGTCCCTAGGCTATGCCTTTTTCTCTGGGATTGTGTTTCTCAAATGATCTCCATTATGAGAATCACCCAGAATGCTTGTTACAAATTCAGATGTCTGAGCTCTTCAAACCATATTAAATCAGATTCTCAAAGAGAAGAACATTGGGCTCTATATTATAAACAAGTGTCAGGGGACTTCCCTGGTGGTAAAGTGGACAGGAATCCACCTGTCAATGCAGGGGACAGGGTTTCTATCCCTGGTCTGGGAAGATCCTACATGCTGTGGAGCAACTAAGCTTGTGTGCTACAATTACTGAGCCCACGAGCCTAGAGCCTATGCTGGCAACAAGAGAAGCCACCACAGTGAGAAGCCTGTGCACCGCGATGAAGAGGAGCCGCTGCTCATCGCAACTAGAGAAAAGCCTGCGTGAAACAGTGAAGACCCAGTGCAACCAAAAATAAATAAACGAAAAAACAAACAAGTGTCAGGGACGTCACCGTGACCCAGACAGCGTCCCGGGGCAGTCCTGCTCAAGGGCAAGAATAGAGCCTGGGGAGGTGGGTCTGTGCGAGGGCATGGCAGTTATTGCCAGCACTGCCATGAACTGAAGGTGAGAGCTGGTCCATTCTGGAAACCCCATCCGTGTGGGATAACTCAATGGGTTTTGTTTGTCAACGTCTACCTTTTTGAGATCTTTTAGTTTCGATGAGATGCCTTCCATTCCACCATCACCAAAACACTTCCAAGAATCATAAGGAATTATCCAAGATGCCTTTATCAAACATTTATCATGCACTGAGCAACTTAACCAAACCAGGCTGCAAGTCTGTTCATAAAACAGGAGTAAAACAATAGCCAGGGAGCTCTGAATCTAATGGGGTCCTGACCTTTTACATACTTTCTGCTCACACTTGGGAAGGTGGCTGTTGTCATTCTGGTTTTACTGATGGACAACCAAGGCTCACATTGCTTGAAGAGTGGACCCCACTATTAATGATAATTGCACATCTTAGAAATATTAGAAGAGCAATTTGTGTCCGTATGAAGAGGGTCTCAGAGACTCTAATTTTCCTATCACCGTATGTCATCATCTCAGAGGAGCAGATGAGAGGGGGCTTCCCTGGTGGTCCAGTGGCTAAGACTCTGTGCTCCCAATGCAGAAGGCCTGGGTTCCATTCCTAGTCAGGGAACCAGATCCCACATGCCTCAACTAAGTAGGAGTCTGTATGCCACACTAGGAATCCTGCAAGCTGCCACTAAGACCTGGCACAGCCAAATAAATAAAATTTTTAAGTGGAAATGAGAGTCACAGGGTGACTTCAAGTATCTGAATGGTCTCTTCTCCAAAACAGCTTCCATACCTGCTTTCCATATTTCCTTTGTCAGAGGTTGACGATCCCTCCCCTCTGCCCAATCAGTTGGTCAAGACTACGCTTTCAATATCTTTGGTTGATGATGAACTATTCTTTTGCTGATCCAGGCTTTTGGTGGGAGAATAAGAAGAGGAAAGGCAGGCATCAACAAAGAATCTGAAACTCAAGTAGGGGAATCCCATCGTCAAAGACAATTTCCCGCGGGATCATCGGTGACTATACACAGAGAACACATGTACATGTAGACATCTGATCTGGTGTAATAGCAACCATTTAATTCAACTACTATAATTATGGTTCTCACATAATCCATGGTAGCTTTATATACCATTGTCTAGGAATTACAGAAGGTCAAGAGTATAGCTGGATCCAGTGGCTAAGACGCTGAACTCCCAAAGCAGGGGGCCTGGGATTCAATCCCACAGGCCAATCCCTGGCATTGATCTAGGCTAGGGAACTAGATCCCACATGCTGCAACTAAAGATCTCATTCATGTGCCACAACTAGAACCTGGTGCAGCCAAACAAATAATTTTTTTTAAAGAGTGTAGCTCACACTCTCAGAGATCTTAAGGCGGTCAAGTCAAGACAAGCATTGAAATTCAGCAACCACCTTAAATCCCTCTACTCTCCAGCTTTCCCACAACATACTTGAAGCTTTATAGAAAGGCTTATTTGGTAACCACAAGTTTTTTAAAAACGTGAAGCCTCCATATATAGAGAGGTATAAAATTTGCTAGTTCAATACCACACCTATCAGTATAAAATAGTTTATGAAAAGGAACTGCATTAGCAACCCATCCTGAAAATGTTTCAAGTTCTTTTCTCAACTTATATTTGCTGGTTAGGAAATCTAGTGAAAAAAAATGTACTTCTAGTGAAAAATATGTCTTACCTGTACTTCCTGTCCTTAAGCCACTGAAAAGGAGGAAGGAACTTCAGGGCTTTATTTCAGTGACTGCCGGCTTTTCTGTCTGATGAAGAAATGTGAGCATATCCATTTTGAAAGAGGAATACAGTATGTCATCCTGCCCAGAGAGATACATTTAACTCACATAAGTTTAGAAATAATAAGCTAAAACTGGAGAGAAAAAAAAAGGAAAATCTTTTACTAAAGGAAAATGACCATTGACATTGTCAAATTCATGATCATAAAGAGAAAAATCAAATGAACTGCCTCTATCAGTAGAAGGAAATGACCGAAAGATGAAGCATCTAAAATTCTCTCCAGACCAACCTCCTTGACTAGATGAGGTTTGCGGTTAGGTTTAGTTGAAAGAGTGAGTAAGCCTACTTCCTTTACAGGAATTTCCTGTACAGATTATTAGCATTCAACTCAATTTCTCAACTGTGGGTTTTGGGTTTTTCTATTTTGTTTTGTAAAACTCCCCAAAATGTAGCCTTTATGATATAATCTAAAGCTTCTCTTGTGATTAACTTTTTTAATTCTGCAAAAGAAAAAAAAAACTCTATCAACATTTATTTGAAACAATAATTTATTTATATAGACATGGAAATGAATTTAAAGTCTAAAATCACCAAGGTTTTTTGGTGCCTATTTTTATTAAGGAAAGATTCAAAATATAACATATAATTAAGAACAGCCTGTGTGGCGTGTGCTCAGTTGCTCAGTTGTGTCCGACTCTTGGTGATCCAATGGTCTGTGGCCCACCAGTCTCTTCTGTCCGTGGGGTTTCCCAGGCAAGTATACTGGAGTGGTTTCCTACTCCAGGGGATCTTCCCGACCTAGCGACCAAATTTGCGTCTCCTTCATCTCTTACGTTGGTAGGCGGATTATTTAACCACTGAGCCACCTGGGAAATCCCAATTAAGAATATTACTGTTCCTTTCATAGAACAAATAAAATCACTTAATAAGAACCTGAGGACTCTCTGAGAGCACCCTGGTCAGAAAGAGTTTTGATTAAGCTTCTTGGTTAAGCCTAGAAACCATCCTTCCTCAAGATAAGGCTGATTCATTGAGCATCTGAATGCTCCAGGGCTTTTTCTACATTTATCTAGAGGATGATGTAAAATGCAAAAGAAGACTACATTCACTTTGGGATGAAGGTGAAATAAGTGTTTACCTGAGATGGAGGAGAAAAAAGGGAGTGAGTTATTATAACTAGGAATGAACCCCAAAACATATCCGTCCCAGGTCACAAATCTGCCTAGAATTCCAAGAGAAAATGAGGTTTCTTCCAGGCCTGTTTCCAGACAGGTCACAGGAAACAGATGAACAATATTGCAGGCACGTGAGGCTCCAGGCTCACAGCGTCATGAGGGAGCAACACAGCAGGAAGAATAAAGACCTGGGAAGAGATGTGTCTAGATTGGAAGGGAAAGGCCAAACATAAGGGTTGTCTATGGCCTGTACTCAATACCTGTTGAATTGAACTAGATTCAAGTGAGTTGCAATGTGGGAGCTGGCTTTGTGAAGCTTCAGAGATCCTGATGCAGACCTAGGAGTTGAGTCTAAAGTGATTCAGGGAGGTGATTAATAAAGTGAGTTTGACAGCTCAAATCGAGAATGAAGAGGGCTTGACAGGAGAGGCAATCTTATCTACAGCCCTTGAGGAGGAACTAAAGGTCCTTGACTTAGTTTTATGGCTGAACTGTTAGCATTTCATTTTGTTTTATTGCTATCCTTTGTTTTTGCACTTTCTCACTTTGATTATATTTGCTCTTTGGAACTCAAGGAAGCCTAGGCAGCTAAAGCTCTCCTACAGACAAGAGTGGGGGACTCAGGGTTCTGTCCCTGGGGATGCCTCCAGGGGTCCCCTCAGTTTCACATTCCCTGAAGAGTTTAGCCCCCAACTTACTGTTATGCTCACCAGAACAATGCAACAACGCAAAACGGCTGTCTGGGGAGGCCTTACAAATCACTGTGAAAAGAAGAGAAGCGACAAGCAAAGGAGAAAAGAAAAGATAAAAGCATCTGAATGCAGAGTTCCAAAGAATAGCAAGGAGAGTTAAGAAAGCCTTCCTCAGCGATCAATGCAAAGAAATAGAGGAAAACAACAGAATGGGAAAGACTAGAGATCTCTTCAAGAAAATTAGAGATACCAAGGGAACATTTCATGCAAAGATGGGCTCGATAAAGGACAGAAATGGTATGGACCTAACAGAAGCAGAAGATATTAAGAAAAGGTGGCAAGAATACACAGAAGAACTGTACAAAAAAGATCTTCATGACCCAGATAATCATGATGGTGTGATCACTCACCTAGAGCCAAACATCCTGGAATGTGAAGTCAAGTGGGCCTTAGAAAGCATCACTACGAACAAAGCTAGTGGAGGTGATGGAATTCCACTTGAGCTATTTCAAATCCTGGAAGATGATGCTGTGAAAGTGCTGCACTCAATATGCCAGCAATTTGGAAAACTCAGCAGTGGCCACAGGACTGGAAAAGGTCAGTTTTCATTCCAATCCCAAAGAAAGGCAATGCCAAAGTATGCTCAAACTACCGCACAATTGCACTCATCTCACACGCTAGTAAAGTAATGCTCACAATTCTCCAGGCCAGGCTTCAGCAATATGTGAACTGTGAACTTCCAGATGTTCAAGCTGGTTTTAGAAAAGGCAGAGGAACCAGAGATCAAATTGCCAACATCCGCTGGATCATGGGAAAAGCAAGAGAGTTCCAGAAAAGCATCTATTTCTGCTTTATTGACTATGCCAAAGCCTTTGACTGTGTGGATCACAATAAACTGTGGAAAATTCTGAAAGAGATGGGAATACCAGACCACCTGACCTGCCTCTTGAGAAACCTATATGCAGGTCAGGAAGCAACAGTTAGAACTGGACATGGAACCACAGACTGGTTCCAAATAGGAAAAGGAGTACGTCAAGGCTGTATATTGTCACCCTATTTATTTAACTTATATGCAGAGTACATCATGAGGAACGCTGGGCTGGAAGAAGCACAAGCTGGAATCAAAATTGCGGGGAGAAATATCAATAACCTCAGATATGCAGATGACACCACCCTTATGGCAGAAAGTGAAGAGGAACTAAAATGCCTCTTGATGAAAGTGAAAGTGGAGAGTGAAAAAGTTGGCTTAAAGCTCAACATTCAGAAAACGAAGATCATGGCATCTGGTCCCATCACTTCATGGAAATAGATGGGGAAACAGTGGAAACAGTGGCTGACTATATTTTTCTGGGCTCCAAAATCACTGCAGATGGTGACTGCAGCCATGAAATTAAAAGACGCTTACTCCTTGGAAGAAAAGTTATGACCAACCTAGATAGCATATTCAAAAGCAGAGACGTTACTTTGCCAACAAAAGTCCATCTAGTCAAGGCTATGGTTTTTCCAGTGGTCATGTATGGATGTGAAAGTTGGACTGTGAAGAAAGCTGAGAGCCGAAGGATTGATGCTTTTGAACTGTGATGTTGAAGAAGACTCTTGAGAGTCCCTTGGACTGCAAGGAGATCCAATCAGTTCATTCTAAAGGAGATCAGTCCTGGGTGTTCTTTGGAAGGACTGATGCTAAAGCTGAAACTCCAATACGTTGGCCACCTCATGCGAAGGGTTGACTCATTGGAAAAGACCCTGATGCTGGCAGGGATTAGGGACAGGAGGAGAAGGGGACGACAGAGGATGAAATGGCTGGATGGCATCACTGACTCCATGGACGTGAGTCTGAGTGAACTCCAGGAGTTGGTGATGGACAGGGAGGCCTGGCATGCTGTGATTCATGGGGTCACAAAGTGACTGAACTGAAGTGAATTTTCATATTCACTTAGATGATCCAAGGAACACCCTGATCTCTCAGTTCTTCAACTTCCTTTCTTCTAAGTGTCTTGTCCTTCACACCAACCTCAGGCATTCCTACACCTGCCGTTACTAGCAGTTGACAAGCCTCTGTAATTTCCATGTCAAGCACCCTCTACCCTAACAGTCTCCTCCTATCAGCTTATTCCCTGAAACACTCCAATTTGGATTCATTTGTGACATCATGTGGTCACAGATGAATCTTTGTTGATCTTACCAATTATGATACCTGCCATTTCTGCATTTTCCAACTTAAATTTTATCATCATTCAGCATTATCCATCACTTGCCTATACCCTTATTCACTTGACACTCTATTTTGTTGCATTAGCGTGAAAAATACTAACTCTACCCCCTAGTTAAACATATACCACCGAATATGGCTGGAGAAAAGACACAGGCGTGCTGACTGGTCTCAGTAAGATACGGGAGACTATAATCGCCATTGCAGGAGATTCAGAAGACACAGGTTCAACTCCTGGGTAGGAAAGACCCTCTAGAGGAGGAAATGGCAGCCCAGTATTCTTGCCTGGGAAATCCTATGGACAGAGGAACTTGGCAGGCTACAGTCCATGGGGTCACAAAGAGTTGGACATGGCTGAGGGACTGAGCATGCACACATTCACACATGAAAACAAGGAGGGAATCTCACAAAACCAAGTGAAGTTTCAGAAGAAAAGAGAGGTGGCTACTGTGGGCTATAGCAGAGCAGTCAAGAGGGAGTGAAGAGTTTCCATTAGAGTTGGGGATCCAGAGCCTGCAGAGTGTGAGAAACGCTGCAGCAAATGGATCAGGGATTAATGACTAAGCCAGGCATAGCCTGCCTTTCTAAGAACTTTGACTTTGGACAAAGTTGTAGATATAATCTGATGGCTTCCTAACAATGAAAGTTGTGCTTTAACCCCCAAACCCACCACTACCACAAACACATTTTCCCTCCCTTTCTGCCTCCAAATAATATACCATAATTTTAGTTAAATGAATATTTACAACATTGTGACCAGGTAAATACTATGTGTGGCTGAGCCATATAATGCTATATAATGTTTTTCACTGAAAAAGACCCTGATACTGGGAAAGACTGAAGACATAAGAAGGGGGCAGCAGAGGATGTGATGGTTAGATAGCATCATTGACTTAGTGGACATGAATTTGAGCAAACTCTGGGAGATAGTGAAGGATACGGGAGGCTGATGTGCTGCAGTCCTTGGGGTCAAAAAGAGTCAGACACAACTTAGTGACTAACACTTAACACTTTGGAAGATATCCTTGGAAGATTAGCCTTCAGTTCAGTTCAGTCGCTCAGTCGTGTCCGACTCTTCGACCCCATGAATCACAGCACATCAGGCCTCCTTGTCCATCACCAACTCCCGGAGTTCACTCAAACTCATGTCCATTGAGTTGGTGATGCCATCCAGCCATCTCATCCTCTGCTGTCCCCTTCTTCTCTTGCCCCCAGTGCCTCCCAGCATCAGGGTCTTTTCCAATGAGTCAACTCTTCGCATGAGGTGGCCAAAGTACTAGAGTTTCAGCTTCAGCATCATTCCCTCCAAAGAAATCCCAGGGCTGATCTCCTTCAGAATGGACTGGTTGGATCTCCTGCAGTCCAAGGGACTCTCAAGAGTCTTCTTCAACACCACACTTTAAAAGCATCAATTCTTGGGTGCTCAGCTTTCTTCACAGTCCAACTTTCACATCCATATATGACCACAGGAAAAACCATAGCCTTGACTAGACGGACCTTTGTTGACAAAGTAATATCTCTGCTTTTCAATATGCTATCTAGGTTGGTCACAACTTTCCTTCCAAGCAGTAAGTGTCTTTTAATTTCGTGGCTGCAGTCACCATCTGCAGTGATTTTGGAGCCCCCAAAATAAAGTGTGACACTGTTTCCACTGTTTCCCCATCTATTTCCCGTGAAGTGATGGGACCAGATGCCACGATCTTCGTTTTCTGAATGTTTAAGCCAACTTTTTCACTCTCCACTTTCACTTTCATCAAGAGGCTTTTTAGTTCCTCTTCACTTTCTGCCATAAGGGCGGTGCCTAGAGTCTATTTCCCTTTCTAAACAATTCTATAATCATTTCTATCTAGTTAGAAAGGATTGATTGCATTCATTACATCTAAAACATGGCTTATTCAGACATGTTGGATTTTGCCAAATAAAATTGTCACATGAAATCTCAAAATAAAAATGGGTAAAAGCAGTGCTGGTCTGGTTGACAGATTGGAGGGAGTGGGAGGTGGGGAGAGGTCTGGAGTCAGCACATCTATATGCCCGCCTCACTCCATCCCACTGCCTGGATATGCATTAAGACACCTCTCATGAGCCCTGGGATTCCTGAAACCCAATTTGAAAGTTGATTTTAATATGTCAACCATTAAGTAGTATTATTATTTATTGGTGTATAGTTACTTTACAATGCCATTACTTTCTACTGTACAACAAAGTGAATCACTATTACATACAGGTATATCCCATCTTTTGGGATTTCCTCCCTAGTAGGTCACCACAGAGCATTAAATGGGGCTCCCTGTGCTATACAATAATTAGTTATCTATTTTATACATCGTATCAATAGTGTATATGTGTCAATCCCAGTCTCCATCTCTTCCCCTTGGAATCATACACTTGTTCTCTATGTCTGTATCTCTATTTCTGCTTTGCATATAGGTTCGTCTGTACCATTTTTCTAGATCCACATATATGTGTAAATACACAATATTTGTTTTTCTCTTTCTGACTTACTTCACTCTGTATGACAGCTTCTCTAGGGTCTCACCATTAATTATTAAACTTGCACATCAAGTTGTGGCTATTGTGTAAATGGGGCATCACATGTTCCCCAGATGGTATGTGCAACCACAAGGTAGGCTACAAAGAGATAAAAGCTGGTTTTCATAAGCCTCTCGCAGATACACAATGTTGGTCTCAGCCCTCCCAGCCCGGCTTGTGATCACTATCAGTGTGGTCCGGAGGCAGGTCTGCAGGGACCCTGTGTCCTGCCTTCAGCGCACACAGCCCGTTTCCTGTCGGAGCTGTGGTTTGGCCACTCTCTGAAGAGCCCTGCAAGGCTCCCAAGCCCATCTCTCAGAGTAGCTTCTGCTCAGGAAGCTGGCTCCCCCCAAAGCCCAGGTCTCCTCCTTCAGAGCTGCACTCGTGCCGGGGTGATGCGATGAGCTATTTCCCCTGAGCATTTAGAGCTGCGATTCAAATCGATTGTGCTGGTGTCTCGTTCAGACAAGCATGCTGATAATGGCTGCAAAGAGCTCACCCTCATCTATGCCCGGCTGACAGTCCACTGGAGCCAGCTGGTCAACCACTAGCATCCATATTGGATGCGCTCCTCATACTTGTCAGGGGCCTGACTTCCTGTATCTTAGCAGGTACCTCAGTCGAGTGTACATTCCCATCCTGTGGAGAACTTGGGTGCCGTTGCCCTCCATCCCTACCCTAGTACCCTAGAAGAACCCTTGTACTCTTTTATCCTCCTCTGAGCCGTACCTTGGGAAGATCCACTGGAAGAGGAAATGGCAACCCACTCCAGTACTCTTGCCTGGAAAATCCCATGGGCGGAGAAGCCTGGCGGGCTGCAGTCCCTGTGGTCGCAAAGAGTCAGACACGACTGAAGCAACTTAGCTTGCGTAGCATGAGCCAGTCCTAAGCAGCCCTGCTTCCTCTCTGCAAGACTGTCTAGACCCTCTGGTACAATGGATCTCCCCAAGAAGTGCCCACAGCTTCCCTCAAGTCTCACTGTGCAACAGCCCATAAAGAGAGGGCTCGGTACCCTCTCTGCTCCAGCCTGTCACACTAGCTACCTGTATGCTCAGGATTGGCCCCTGGATTGGTCGTGTCTCAGGTTCCAGGCTTTAGAATATTGGGTAATAAGGTCTCTCTCTGCTCTCAGAGTGGAGAAGGAAATGGCAAAGTGGAGAAAGAAATGTCAACCCACTCCAGTATTCTTGCCTGGAGAATCCCATGGGCAGAGGAGCCTGGTGGGCTACAGTCCATGGGGTCACAGAGAGTCGGACACGACTTAGTGACTAAACCACCATCTGCTCTAAGAGACTGTCAGAATAATTTAGTAAATACTTCCAGCACATAATGGACACACACGGAGTGTTTCTTTGTACATCTTAAGTGGCGGACTCATCTCTGATTTTCTGAGACGGACTCCACATGTAAGGACATATGAAGTCATAAAAGAGAATGACATTATTTTATCAGCCAGTTACTTATTGGTCCTGGTTGGAAATGTTTGCACTTACATTTTAAAATATGCACGTGAATTAACTGGCATGTGAATAACCTGATATTCCTGCTGGGCATTGGGTGGCCTTGTGACAGTAAGCTCAGTTTTGGCTCCTGGATGGAAGGTGAAACTGAGAAAGTATGTACAAAGCAATTTGACATAAAAAAAGATAGATGGAAATGTTCATTGTGAATGACCCACATCTTATCAAAGAGGTGGAAATCCACATTGAGAATGAGGGGTTGACATTTTTTTTAAGTCTTTATTGAATTTGTTACAATATTGTTTCTGTTTTATGTTTGACTTCTTGGCTGAGAGATATATGGGATCTTAACTCCCTGATCAGGAATTAAACTCGAACTCCCTGCATTGCAAGGCAAAGTCCTAACCACTGGACTGCCAGAGAAGTTCCTGAAATTTTAAAATAAGTGAAAAAGATTTTGAGATTTTTTCAAAAATAAAAGCACAACATCAATGGTTCGTTAATGTGTTTTAAAGCACATATTTAATATATACATTTAACACATTACTACAAAATCCATTTAATGTATTTAAAGAAACATAATAAGAAAGGAAATCATTCTGTGTGTTAGAGATAATGATGACAGGAATAAAATTTCTCACGACCATATATTTTCACATATAAATCTTAGCAATTAAATCATTTTACATTTTTAACCATACAACTGGCATACAAAGTTGTAAGTAGTGCTACAAAAGTTAGATCACTTTCTTATACTGAAAATCTTATTTTTGATTTTCAGTAGTATCTACCACAGCTGTTCTATTTAATTTTTTAAGTTGCCTTTAATTTTTTAAATTTTTTATTTTGTGTTGGAGTATCATTGATTTACAATGTTGTGTTAGTTTCAGGTGTACAGCCAAGTGAGTCATGTATCCGTATCGATATATCCATTCAGATTCTTCTCCCACATAGGTCATTAGAGGATACTGAATAGAGTTTCCCGGCCTGTACTGTAGGTCCTAGCTGATCATCTATTTTATATACAGTAATACCACAGCTGTTTTAAACAGTATCTGCTTTAAATTCTTTTGGAATTGTCATACTGCACCCATATATCCAACTAGGCTTCCAAGCTTACCCAGCTCTTTCCTTTCTCTGTAAGGCTGGTAGCTCTCACTCTCTCACTGATTTTCAGGCCCAGCCATCACCACTAAGGCCATCAGAAAGGCCCAGAGGACTGGGTTCACTTTAAGGAGACAGATATATGTCTTTAGACATTGAAAGTTGCACATGTCCAGTGAAGAAATATCCTTTCCAATGAAGCTTATCCTACGGATATGCTTTTCCTCTATGCTTCTCTGAATAAACGAATATCCTCAAGTCACTGACTCAATGGACCTGAATTTGAGCAAACTCAGGGAGACAGTGAAGGAAAGGGAAGCCTGGCAAGCTGCAGTCCATGGGGTTGCAGAGAGTCAGACACGACTTAGCAACTAATAATAATAAAAGCAACAACTAATAGCAAAGTGGCAGGACCAACACTTACAGAGTGTTAATTCCGTGCCAGTAACTGATGTAAGTGCTTCATTTATATTTATTCATTTAGTCCCCCTGTACAATTCTTGTAAATTCTAATTTTACTGATGAGGAAAACTCATCACAGGTGAGTCAGAGGAGATGCCAGAGGTCATGGTAATAGTAAACCCAGGATCCAGTTCAAGTGTCTTGGCTGCACACCCCCAGCCTTGCCCTCCATCCGAGGTCTGTGCGTGGGTGCTCAGTCTTGTCTCTTTGAGACCCCATGGAATGTAGCCCACTGGGCTCCTCTGTTCATGGGATTTCCCAGCAAGAATACTGGAGTGGGCTGCCATTTCTTTCTCCAGGGGATCTTCCCGACCCAGGGATGGAACCTGTGTCTCCCTTGGTAGGTTTGATCCTGCTGCTGCTGCTGCTAAGTCACGTCAGTCGTGTCCGACTCTGTACGACCCCATAGACGGCGGCCCACCAGGCTCCCATCCCTGGGATTCTCCAAGCATACTGGAGTGGGTTGCCATTTCCTTCTCCAGTGCAGGAAAGTGAAAAGTGAAAAGTGAAAGTGAAGTTGCTCAGTTGTGTCCAACTCTTCTCGACCCCATGGACTATAGCCTACCAGGCTCCTCCATCCATGGGATTTCCCAGGCAAGAGTACTGGAGTGGGATGCCATTGCCTTCTCCGATCAAATAAATTGGTAGGCTGATTTATTTTACTGCTGAGCTGAGGGGCATTTTAAATTTGTAACCTTTTAAAAATGGAGCAAGTATATTAAAAATGCATAACCAACAAGGTCCTCCTGGACAGCACAGCGAACTCTGCTCAATGTTATATAACATTATGTGCTATGTTAGCCTGGATGGGAAGTGAGTTTAGGGGAGAATGAATACGTGTGTATGTATGGCTGAGTCCTTTTGCTGTCCACCTGAATCTATCACAACATTGTTAACCAGCTATACCCCAATATAAAATAAAAGGTTCAAAAAAAAATTGAGCAAGTAACCATCAATTTTTTGGCTGCTTAATAACTAATTTGATCTGGTCCCTATCCCATGTCTAAACATTCAAAATCAATAAATGTCTGAGACTGTTTTTTAAAAAAACCAGAAAATGATTTGTATCTGGCATGAAAGATAAAAGGTTGTTTGCAGTTCCTTTTTAAGAAATTTCCACAAATAGGTCCAATTAAGCAAGCCCTCTGTAGCATCTTAGTGGGATTTCAACTGTAGGCCTGCAACTGTAGTAAGGATAATTAAGGATGCCCTGAGGTTGAAACACTGTTACAATAGCTCAAACCTCATACCTCGCCCTGCACACAGCCCTGCCACCCCATCCCCAGCCAATCCCAGGCACTGAGGTGTGTAGAGGTAGCAGCTCTTGCGAGAGCTGGGAGAGACTCCATTCCAGTTCCTGTGTCACCCACTACATAGGCAATACCACAAGGTAAACTTAAAATCCTTTAGCTCAACTTTTAGCATTAAAAAGCTCTTAAAACCTGCCCTTATTTTAAGGCCTAAGTTATTTGTGCCATGTCCAGCCTCATATCAGAGGATGAGATGGTTGGATGGCATCATTGATCCAATGGACATGAGTCTGAGCAAACTCCGGGAGATAGTGAAGGACAGGGAGGCTTAGTGGGCTACAGTCCATGGGGTCACAAAGAACCAGACACGAATGAGTGACTGAACAACATCCAACCTCACAGTTGCTGAACATGTGCCTGAGCAGACTGCCTGCATCCAGTTATAGAAGGAGAAACAGGAGACACATTTCTGTTGAGCTCCCCAGTCTTCTGGGAGCTCAGGGACTTCGCTGGTAGCTCAGTTGGTAAAGAACCTGCCTATAATAGATTTGGTTTGATTCCTGGGTTGGGAAGTTCCCTTGGAGAAGGGATAGGATACCCACTCCAGTATTCTTGGGCTTCACTGGTGGTTCAGATGGCAAACAATATGCAAGCAATGTGGGAGACCTGGGTTCGATCCCTGAGTTGGGAAGATCCCCTGGAGGAGGACATGGCACCCCACTCCATATTCTTGCCTAGAGAATCCCCATGGACAGCGGAGCCTGGTGGGGTACAGTCCATGGGGTCACAAAGAGTCAGACGTGACTGAGCGACTAAGCACACAAACAGTGGAAGTCCCCGGCCATAGATGAATGTTTAGTCTTATCCCTGGCAACCTAAATGCCAAGTTCATCTTCAGTCTGTGAGTAAGATGTTCACAGAGTAGAGTTAAATATTTGAATAATGCCCTCTGTTATCCACAGGCTCAGACACTCAGTCCTCAGACTGTCAAGAGCTCTTTCTTCTGCTCAGCTTTTCTGAAGATTAGGACTTCAAAAGAACAGGCAAGACTTCTGACTCATCTCTGCAGGGTTTGACTGCTTTTGCAGGCATCAGATAAAGAAGATTCTTCCAGAACCTTGAGTTATAAGACAGAGACTTATCTGCCTTCCACTTCAGAACTCTGTGGGATTTCAAAAGCTTCAGTGATTGAGGCAAAAATCTGAAGTCTCCGACAGGTGTAAATTCAATTAAGATGATTTTAATTTTCCTTTCCACCAGTGCTTCATGGAGTCCACTTTCAAGTTCATACCTGACTTCACTAGACATATAACTTTTACTGAGAACAATGATCAGTCTTCGGCTTTTCTCTATCAATGAATGGATTTCATCAACAACAGCTGAAAATATAAGAGGTGGCAGGTTAATTTAAGAAAACCAAAAGGGTGGACAGGAGATAAAAATCATGTTGCACAGTCCTATTTTGTATTATTTAACTCAGCTTCACTAATAAAGTTTAAAGTAGGTCATTCTCAGTTTTATATGCCTATTTTTTTAACTAATTTTTTTTTTTTTTGGCTGTGTGGCATGTGGGATCTTAGTTCCCTGCCCAGGGATAGAACTCACACCCCCTGCATTTAAAGAAGCAATCAACTGCACAAAGATAATGAATACCTCCTTAGCCTTATTCTGTGCCCGGTGTGTGTGTGCTCAGTAACATCCGATTCTGAGACCCCATGGGTGTAGCCCACCAGGCTCCTCTATCCACGGGGCTTCCTAGGCAAGAATAATGGAGTGCATTGTTACTTCTTTTTCCAACTCTGTGCCATACCTTCTTCTAAACATGTTGCGTATATGAACTCCTTTAATCAGCACAATGATCCTATGAAGAAAGTACTGTAATCACCCTCATTTTACAGAGGAGGAAACCAAAGCACAGAGTGGTTCAGTAACTTGCCCAGAGTCACACAGCTGATAAATGGCAGAACTGGAATCTGACCCCACGTGGTCTGGTTCCAGAGTGTCTATTCCTAACCATGACACCATCCTGCCTCTTTACACGCATGGAAGAACAGGCTAAAATACTAATTGAAATATTAAAAAAAAAAAAAACCCACAACACTGCCATTATTCCAGACCACAGGTTGATAAACCTTTTCTGTAAGGGGCCAGATGGTAAATATTTCAGCCTTGGCAGGTCATACTGTCTTTGTCACAGCTATTCAACTCTGCTGATTAGCTCAAAAGCAGCCACAGACAACACAGGAGCAAATGTGTGTGGCTGCTTCAAGGACTGGAGCTGCCCTGTGGTTGACAGACTGCCAACCTCTGTTCTAGATCCAGCCCTTCGAAGACTGAGGTTCTAACCTGAACTAATTATGAATTGATACTTTCATACTGTGGTGCTGGAGAAGACTCTTGAGAGTCCCCTGGACAGCAAAGAGATCAAACCAGTCCATTCTAAAGGAAATCAACCCTGAATATTCACTGGAAGGACTGACGCTGAAGCTGAAGCTCCAAATACTTTGGCCACTCAGTCGACTCATTGGAAAAGACCCTGATGCTGGGAAAGATTGAGGGCAAGAGGAAAAGGGTGCAACAGAGGATGAGATGGTTGGATGGCATGAGTCTGGACATGAGTTTGAGCAAACTCTGGGAGATAGTGAAGGACAGGGAAGCCTGGCATGCTGCAGTTCATGGGGTCCCAAAGAGATGGACGTGACTAAGTAACTGAACAACAATACAAGCATTCTTTATTTTTATTTAAGAGTGAAGAAGAAACCTGTTATTTAAATGCTTCCTAGAAAATAATGGAAATATTTAATAATAAAATGGATGCAAAGTCAAGAAGAAATACTTTGTGACAGCGTGTCTCCTTGGATACAAAGCAGTGACACACAAAGCATCACAGTGTCGAATGCATCTGACAGTTTGGTATGTTATCCCTTAGAGAGGTTATGTGATATTTAAAAATATTTTCTCTTTCTAATGTGTAACATTTTCCCTTCTTAATTTGTAACCTAGGAAGGAAAAAACACTTTTTTTAAGACTTTTTTTTTTTTTGATGTGGACCATTTTTAAAGTCTTTATTGAATTTGTTACAATATTGTTCTGTTTTACACTTTGCATTTTGGGTGCACGGGATCTTAGCTCCCAAACCAGGGATGGAATCTGCACTCCCTGCATTGGAAGGTGTAGTCGTAACCACTGGACCACCGGGAAGTCCCCACAACTGTTTCTTATTTCCTGCCCTATCCTAAATGCCCAACTTAGAATTTGCCACAAGGATGGTGCTCAGCAAATGATGAATGAATGAATGAGTGATGGTAACTATCAAGACATTTGTGTTGCATCATTTGTGAGGCACTAGCATCTATAAGGCAATGGCACCCCACTCCAGTACTCTTGCCTGGAAAATCCCACGGATGGAGGAGCCTGGTAGGCTGCAGTCCTTGGGGTCGCTAAGAGTCAGAACGACTGAGCGACTTCACTTTCAATTTTCACTTTCATGCATTGGAGGAGGAAATGGCAACCCACTCCAGTGTTCTTGCCTGGAGAATCCCAGGGACAGGGGAGCCTGGTGGGCTGCCATCTATGGGGTCACACAGACTCAGACACGACTGAAGTGACTTAGCAGCAGCAGCATCTATAATAATTTGACACCAGATTCCAAATCTCTGAAAGACTTTCAGAGGAAATGTGGAAGTGTTACTAAATCTCTTTGAGTTTAGCTGTAATATGCTTTAGTATCATGTTACAGCCATTTGTATTCATATATTAATTTAAAACTTGAATTTCACAATCAAAATATGGTAGGAACCATCAATCTCATTTTATTTAACCTTTACCATTACTCCTAATTTCTACTTTAATTTTCTCACAATGTTAACACGATAAAGAAGAAACATTTTTTGGTAAGAATTAATCTGCATTTATAGTCCAAAGAATCACATATTAAATTAGTTTTATTAGGTTTTGCTATACAAAATACCATCAAAAGAGGGATTCATCCTGTGCTCAGTCAGGTTTGATGATTTGTGACTCCATGGACTGTAACCCACAGGCTCCTGTGTCCATGGGATTCTCCAGGCAGGAATATTGGAGTGAGTTGCCATTTTCTCCTCCAGGGAATCTTCCCCACCCAGGGATAGAACCTGCATCTTCTGACTGGCAGGCGGCAGATGCTTTACTGCTGAGCCACTGGGTAAGTCCTTACTCTGGTCTATTAAATGCTTTGTAATAGCAATTCTGGCCCTGGTTCTGAAAATGGAGCACTTGCTCCCTTTCTCCAGAGTCAGAGACCTCTGAAGCAAGAGGAAGAGTTCAAGTTCTGGACCAGGCTCCCCAGAGGCCACACTTGGAAGGAGTACAGGTTGCTCATCATTTCTGGTTTACAGGGGAACGGCTACCCACTCCAGTATTCTGGCCTGGAGAATTCCATGGACTGGACTGTCCATGGGGTCACAAAGAGTTGGATATGACTGAGTGACTTTCACTTTCACTTTTCTTTCATTTTTAAGCAAACAGGAGAGCCTTTTATAAGGTAAGCTATTCATCTTTTAAAAACCATCTCCACTAATTTTCCTTATTTTTTAAGGCCTTCTTTTAAAATTGGATGTACTGTGTTTATTTATTATTAATGTGTATTTACTTATTTGGCCTCACCTCACAGCATGTGGGATCTTAGTTCCCCGACCAGGGATTGAACCCACACCTCCTGTATTGGAAGCTAGGAGTTTTAATGACCGGACTGCCAGGGAAGTCCCCTTCCACTAGTTTTCTATCTGGTATTCCCTTTCTTACCTCCTCCAGGAACCACATCTCTTTCAAATATGCATAACTTATACCCAAAATGTTTCTCCAACACCCTGGGCAAAGTCTCCACAGCAAACGCGTGCTCCTCTCCATGCTCGGGCTGACACTCTTTCAGGTAGGACACAAAAGCATCATATGTTTTTCCATCTAGGAGATAAGGTTGACCCCTTTCATTAGTGTGAAAACAAGGCTTTATTTAACTAAAGACTTGAGTGAAAGCCCCGGAAGGTGGGAATGGAATCACTGAAAGAGAAAAGTCAAATAGAGCATCCTCATATTCAAACACATCAGTCCGACACAGTGTAGACATTAAATTACATACATGACTATGTGTGAAACAGATGGCTAGTGGGAAGCTGCTGGAGAGCACAGGGAGCTCAGCTTGGTGCTCTGTGATGACCTAGGGGGATGGGATGTCGCGGGGGCGGGGGGCTTGTTGGTGGAGAGCGGTCCGAGAGGGAAGGGACCTATGTATACATAGAGCTGATTCACTTTGTGGTACAGCAGAAACTAATGCACTGTTAAGCAATTATACTCCAATAAAAAAATCTGTGCAGTTCTTCATATATTGATTATACCTCGATGAAGCTATTAAATAAAAGAATAAAATATTTTTGATAGAAAACAAATTTTAAAATAAAACAAGAATGTTTAAACTAGGTAATGCATAAGGTCCCTCAAATATCCTTTGGTTCCATGTTTTTCATGCATCACTCTTTATCTCTGACTTTTGAAGTTGTCAACAAGGAATACACTCAGTTATTATTATAGGCCAACAAAAAAATAACATACTCAGACCTTGTATGGGAATCAAGTAGTCAACTGGCAAATGTTTCCTAAGCATGTACATTAAAAGTCCCATTGTTTGACACCAAAAAGGTCTCTTGACACAGAGACCTGTGAAAACAGATGAAGAGTTCAAGTTCTAGACCAGGCCTCCAAAAAGCCATAACTGGAAGGACTACAAACTTTAGGTTAGGGCATTAAAGAAATTTAAAGAAAATAGAAGGTCAAGGAGCCCAAATATGTTCTCTCCAGGATCCGGGAGCAAATCTTACCTTGGCTTATTCTACTGCTATTAATATCATTTAATTCTACTGCCATCTGAATCTACCCTCAAAACCACCCCCTGAAAGTGAGAATAAAAACAAAGCTGAGTATTTACCCTGGAGAATGGAACGAAGTGACTGGAGATGATTGAAATCATATGCTATAGGAACACATGCTACATGGTCTATGATGCTTTAGACAGCAATAGAAAAGCTTCTGTTCTATTATAGGTTTTCATTGATGACATTTGCTCCTACTTAATTCTGGATAGGAAAGCAATGTTCAAGGAGACTGTGTCAGCAAACAATAAAGACTGTTCTACTAACTGGGTGACTGAAAAATAATACACATTTCTCTCTTCTGCTTTCATCCAATCTATTTGAGAAGACAGAGTGGACACAGGCAACATCTTGGAAAAGCTGACAAATAATGTTAGCAGCTACAAGACAGTGTAAACGAAACAACAAACAAATAAACAAAAAAAACTTGGTCTAAGAGTGAGCAGAGATCTCCATGGATATGATGTTAGTTGGGGTCAGTAGAGGAAGAAGGGGGAGTAGGTGTAAAAAGGTCTACCTTATCCCATGACATTTGGTTAGATGCTAGAGGAATTAGATTTATGCTTGCGTACATTACTGGGGTGAATGAATTTGCTACTGAGTTTAAGGCTAAATATTATTGGCTTCTCTACTTCAAAAGAATAGGGTAAAAGCATTCTTGGTCCATGTTCTTTATATTGAGTATCACTTATGCTCAACAACCCAGCCCAATATCTTCAGCAGCATCCAGGCTCACAAAACAACCCTTTCTGTCTCTGGGAAAAGATTCTTCAATTCTGCCTCTAGCATCCTGGTTCAGCAGTTCAAATCAGAACTTATCTTTGGTTTAGAGCAACTGCTTTGAGGAATAGAGCACATACAAAAGACTGAACATTTGGTAAAAATTGCAGAATTCACATGCATATCAAAGGTAAGAAAAGTTGGCAGAAACAGAGCTACTTCTGAATTTAATCAGTAAGTGGGTCCCTTGCATAACTCTTAGGTTGTTGTGAAATACAGCTATCTCTCAGTATAAGTAAGAGTCAGTGATTCTACTGGGCTTCCCAGGTGACTTAATGGTAAACGAATCCACCGGCCAATGCAGGAGATGCAAGAGACATAAGTTTGATTCCTGGCCTGGGAAGATCCCCTGGGGTAGGAAATGGCAGCTGACTCCAGCATTCTTGCCTGGAAAATTCCATGGACAGAGGAGCCTGGCGGGCTACAGTCCACGGGGCTAGAGAGTTGGACACGATGGAGTGTACATCAAACCAACTGTATCCACATCTCCATTTCTAGTTATTCTCCTTTAGGGAGTTTCCCTTCAGTTACACTGCACACAAACGAAATGATGACTATACTAAGTTCTCCACTACATCACTTCTGCAATAATGGAAGGTTGTAAGAAACCCGAGTGTCCATCAAGTGGTGACTCAATAAACAAAGGTGCATTCATAGAAATAAAACATTGTGCAACCCGAAAAAACGAGAGGCTTTATAAACTAAGATGGAAGGGTATCCAAGATACAATAAAACAAAGTTCAGAATAGGTGTAGAGCATGGCAAGATCTGTCTTTCAAATAGGAGTAAAATATGATTCTATATTATTAACATTCATTTGAATATATTACCAATAGGAGATGAGGCGGGAAACAGGCGTTGGACGAACATGTACGTATCATTTCTAAGAGTTTTAATATTTTGAGCTATGTATGTGCTACACACACACACACACACACACACACACACACAGATATAAAAGCAAGTGCAGTGGATTATACCCATACCTTTCTAATTTGGTAACTATTTTAAATAAAAAAAAAATTATCTCTTTATTTGGCTGCCCTGGGCCTTATTTGCAGCCCTTGGGCTCTTCACTGTGGCATGTGGGGTTTCTTTTTAGTAGTGACACTCAGAATGTCTTTTGTTAGCTGCAGCATGTGGAATCTAGTTCCCAGACCCGGATCAAACCCGGGGCCCCTGCATTGGGAGCGTGGAGTCTTAGCCACTGGATCACCAGGGAAGCCCCTCTATTTTGAATCTTGAGGACCTCTGATCACCTTCAAAATTAGGAAAACTGAGAAACCACAGTCCCCAGATAGAAGGAGGAGCAGATAAAAAAATAGCAGAGCTAGGGGACTGGAACTCAGGTCATGTGGTATGGAGTTCAAGGTTCTTGCAAGTCCATCATGCAGCCTCCTTTGCTGGGTTTAAATAATGAACCATGATACAACTCAACTCAATTTAAATGACTTTAACTGAGTGTGCACTTTGTGTAAGGCACCAGATGGTGTGTGAGCAATGACATTCAGACACACAGTCCTTGGGCAAGAACACGTCACAGCACATTTAGAAGGACACAGCATACATGCATGAAACCATTAGAGAATAATTTTTGACAACAGGTAAGTAAGCACAAGAAAAAGTGGCACAGACAACATCCACAGCAGATGATTCGTCAGATCAATTTTTCTTATGGAAAACCTCTACTGCCATTGCTGCTGCTGCTAAGTCACATCAGTCGTGTCCAACTCCGTGTGACCCCATAGACAGCAGCCCACCAGGCTCCCATCCCTGGGATTCTCCAGGCAAGAATACTGGAGTGGGTTGCCATTCCTTCTCCAATGCAAGAAAGTGAAAAGTGAAAGTGAAGTCGCTCAGCCGTGTCCGACTCTTCTCGACCCCATGGACTGTAGCCCACCAGGCTCCTCCATCCATGGGATTTCCCAGGCCAGAGTACTGGAGTGGGTTGCCATTGCCTTCTCCACTACTACCATTAACCCAACAATATAATCAACATAAGGTGAAGATTAATTCATAGCTTCTTAATGAAACTGTAAGATAAGAGATCCCAGCATTATGACATTCATTACCTGTTAAGGTTTCGTCTCTTCCCATGAAATGTCTATAAAATAGAACCAAGTCAACTCTATAAATGACACCCATGGTCACAAGGCAGACAACCACCACTGAGATCACGACAGCTACGATCATTCCTCTAGTGAAGACGTGGCCTGGGATGTCAACCATGTCTTCTAGAAAGAAAAAGAAAATGGGAAAATCAGTCAGGGAAATTTCATTAGAGTCTTTCACCGTCATATTGCTGTGGTCAGTTTTTTTTTTACCTTTAACACAAATCAACTTGTCTATCCAGTTACTCTGAACTCCTGCCCTTAGTCTCCTGTGGTGATCTTTTTGCTCCATAGAAATGTGTACAAGGGTATTATACAGAGATGTGAACTGAGAATCTGTTTCTACCCAAGGAAGTCAGATTTCTAGGATGCTGAGACACCGGGGCAAAATGCAGAAGGACCCACACATAAATCTCAGTTAGTGGGCTGGGAACATATTGTGAAGGCGTGGAATCTTTTAAGATTAATTTTTATTTATTTTTAATTAATTTTTGCTGATTTACAATGTGGTGCTAGTTTCTACTGTACAGCCAAATGAATCGGCCACACATGTACCCCCTCCCGAATGGGCTTCCTTCCCATTCAGCTCACCACAAAGCGTTCAGCAGAGTTCTCCGTGCTCTGCAGTATGTCCTCATTAGTCATCTATCTCATTAGTCTCTATGTGTCCATCCCAACCCCCCACTTCCCCCTGGGTACCCATAATTTGTTCTCTACGTTTGTGTCTCTATTTCCGCTCTGCGAGTAGGAGCATCCACACCGTTTTTCTACGTTGCACACATATGCATATACGGTATTCGTTTTTCCCTTTCTGACTTCGCTCGGTATGACACTCTCTAGCCGCAGCCATGTCTCTGCAAAGGACACTGTATTTTAATTGAAGCGCAGTTGATTTACACTGCTATCCCAGTCTCAGATGCACAGCAAAGTGAGTCTGTTATGTGTGGGCATAAATTCACTCTTCTTCAGATTCTTTTCTTACATAGACCATTATAGAATACTGAGTAGAGGTCCCTATGTTATACAGTAGATCCTCATTTGTTCTCTGTTTTATATACAGCGCTGTGTATATGTCAATCCCAAACTTCCGATTTGCCCCTCCCCCACCCGCTTACTCCCTGGTAACCTTGAGAGACTGAGTGCCCAGGCGAGGGCATGTGGGCTTCAGCCTGGATCCAGCACCTATTCTGTGTCCTAGAGAAAGTCACTGATACCCTCAACTCTTAGTGTTTTATCTGTACACACAGGACAGCAATGAAGCTAGTATTTTCTCCTTCACATACAGGACTGCTGCTTTGAAGGTGGGTTAAATATTACAAATAAGTAGTGAGCACATTACCTGGCCCTCAGCTCTGAGAACTTTTGCATATTTTTATATGAAAATGTCCTTTGAGAAAACAAGTTACCTTTCCTAGATGGGTTGAGTTTATGCTCATTATGGACAACATAACCCATAAAGGTTAAATTAAATTATTCTGTCATAAAGGACAGAATAATTCTTTTTAATAAATCTGTTCAAAACTTTTAAAGTTGCACATTGTATTTTTTCTTTATTTTAATTTTTTGGCTACACAGCATGAGGAATCTTATGCTGGAACCGAACCCACACCCCCTGCATTGGAAGTTTGGAGTCCCAATCACCAGACCACAGGGAAACCCCAATAGAATAATTTGTAATAACCATTCCACAGTGTGGCCATGGCCACTGCCAACATGCTAGTACATTTCCTTCTAGATTTTCTTTTTTCCCTGAAAACATTTACTTAATTGGACCCACATGGTGATCACTCTTTGTCGCTTAACGTTATATTATGAGGGACAGCAGTGAGCTGAGACCAGTGCTCCCACTGGACGCCTGTGAAAAGTCAAGCCCTTCACCTCTCAGGAGCCTGGTTCTTGGTATGTGAGGTGAGGAAGTGATGAGTTATGACGGGCCTCTCAGCTGTAGCAGTCTAGGTTTGCACCGACTTCCAAAAATAAAATTCCTCACACCTTTTAGCAGCAAGAGGAAGCTTTTGGTGTCGATGCCTCCCTCATTGACCGCAGTGCAATTGTATGAAAAGTTTAGATTTCTTGTATTTACGTTCTCAATCCTCAGTATTGTGGAAGCAAGCCATTTGCCTTCTGACGTCCTGTAAGAGAGGAACATGATTTAGCAATAGGCTATGTGTCGTTACCAGCGACATGACCCATGAGAGAGGAATCTGTTTGCGCAAATACATCTGTAAAAAGCAATGCTCTGTGGACTTCAGAGATCTTCGCTTTCTGGTGAGTTCTGTTCAAGTGTGAGCTGCCTGCTCCCTGGGGATGTCAGTCTTCCTGAGACCATCTGGGGCAGGTGCTGCCTAGAACTAAATGCCTGGAAGACGACGGTGTTCAGTTAAAAATACGAGAAAATATTTTCTCTCTCAATTACAGGCATACTTCATTTTACTGAACTTTGCTTTATTGCACTTTGCAGATATTGCACTTTTTACAAATTCAAGGTGTATCAAGCAAGTCTCTGGGTGCCATTTTCCCAACAGCATTTGCTCACTTTATGTCTCTGTGTCACATTTTGGTAATTCTCAGAAATTCACATTTTTTCATTATCATTATATTTATTAGGGAATCTGTGATCAGCGATCTTCAATGCTACTATTGTAATGGTTTGGGCATTTATTTTAGCCATCAAGTATTTTTAAATAAGGTATGGATATTGTTTTTTACATTTAATGCCATTACACACTTAATAGAGTACAGTACACGCCCAGTCGCTCAGTTGTATCCGACTCTTTTGCGACCCCATGGACTGTAGCCCGCCAGGCTCCTCTGTCCATGCAATTTCCCAGGTAAGAATATTGGAGTAGGTTGCCATTTCCTTCTCCAGGGGATCTTCCCAATCCAGAAATCAAACCTGCGTCTCCTGCATCTCCTAGATTCTTTACCACTGAGTCACTGGGGAAGCCCACAGTATATAGTGTAAATAATTTCACGTGCACTGGGAAACCAAAAAATTCATGGGACTCACTTTATTGCGGTATTTGCTTTATGGTGGTAGTCTGGAACCAAACCCACAATAGCTCCAAGGTGTGCCTGTGTTTCATCCATTCCTCCTGTCCCGACTATTCAGTGTCCCTCCCACCGTGAAGTCTCTGCCAGCAGTGACAGGGCTGCGAATCATTAGTACAGATACAGATGCATGTCAAGCTTGTCCTCACAATCCTAATGATAACTCTTATTTTGTTCTGCATTTAAGTTAAAACACAATACTATTTTCAGACATCCTCCAAGCACATGAGAAATACCAGTTAAGCTGCTCAGAAAGTGTCAGAAAATGACCAGAGACCACCAACACAGCCAACTGTCTTTCTTTTCTGAAAGGACTCAAGATGTCCTGTCTTTGATACAAGGCAAATGCTCTTGATATCTGCCTCTTGCCAGTGGCAGGCTCTATAGGCTTGGGGTCAACCAGCACTCCCAAGTATAGTCATTCACCTGCCAGGCCTCCAGCAGCTGGACATGGGACCCGCAGCAGCCTCCAACTCTCTGTTTCATTTTAGAACCAAATTCTCTACAGAAGTCACCAAACCAGAAATAGCTTCCCTGGTGGCTCATACGGTAAAGAATTTGCCTGCAATGTGGGAGGACCTTGGTTTGGCCCCTGGGTTGTGGAGATCCCCTAGAGGAGGAAATGGCACCCCACTTCAGTATTCTTGCCTGGAGAATTCCATGGACAGAGGAGCCTGGTGTAAAGAGTCCATGGGGTCACAAAGAGTCAAACACAACTGAACGACTAACACTTTCATCTTTCTTTCAACATCAGTGTAAAATCCACAAACAAGTGTGTGTGTGTGTGTGTGTGTGTGTGTATAAAAAAAGCAGGAAAAACTAAAAAATGCAGCTAAGGTGACAGACACCTCAGGACCATGACTCACTAAAACCCGAGTGTACAATTACCTTAATAATGATGGTAATGACTCCAAACCATTCAGAAGCATTGAAATGGCCGTAGAGGGACTTCCCAGGTGGTCCAGCAGTTAAGATTGAGCACTTCCACTTTAGGAGGTGCTGGTTTGATTCTAGGTCAGAGAACTAAGATCCCACAAAGGCAGGTGCAGGCAAAAATGAGTAAATGGTCATAGGTTCAGTGTGTTTTGTTTTAATACAGTATAACCATTCCTTTGTTGCTGCTGTTCAGTCACTCAGTCATGTCCAACTCTTTTGCAACCCCATGGGCAGTAGGACCACAGCACACCAGGCTTCCCTGTCCTTCACCATCTCCCAGAGTTTACTCAAACTCATGTTCTTTAATATAGGACATTTAAGTATTAAACTATACGCCATTTGGAACGTTTTGCAGTAACGCTGCCTCCTAGATATTTACACCTAACCACCCTGTTGGGTTTTTCTATCTGCTCTTACTGTGTTTCTAATTTCCATTAATGGACACTGACGGGAAAAGGCTGCCATAATTACTATGGTCAATGTCAGTCGACCAACAACAAATGTCAGGGGGTACGTGATTAGTCCTTTAAATCAGTGTTTTCTTGAGTCATCATTTTCACCTAACAATCTTTGGAAACCCTCCTGGACCTGAGAAAATCCCTTAATTCTCACCCTTAAGAAAGAGAATCATATATATATGTACATATATATCGCTGATTCAGCTTGTTGTACAGTAGAAACCAACACAACAGTGTAAAGCAACTACACTCCAATAAAAATTTTTAAAAAGCAAATATAATTGATTAGTTGGACCACCCTAAAAAAAAATAAAGATAATCACTATAAGGAATGCTATACAAAGAAGCTCTGAACTATCCCTAAAGAGCAGGAGGCAGTGTCTATGTCAGCGTAGCTCATGGCCAGTGAAGATATCCCCTCACACTCACAAAACTGTCTTCAAATGGCTCTCTCCATCGTCGCGATTTTTTTTTCCTTCGTTTTTTTTTTTAATTTAAATTTATTTACTTTAATTGGAGGCTAATTACTTTACAATATTGTATTGGTTTTGCCATATATCAACAAGAATCTGCCACGGGTGTACACGTGTTCCCCATCCTGAACCCCCTCCCACCTCACTCCCCATCCCATCCCTCTGGGTCATCCCAGTGCACCAGCCCCAAGCATCCTGTATCCTGCATTGAACCTGGACTGGTGATTCGTTTCTTATATGATATTATACATGTTTCAATGCCATCCTCCCAAATCATCCCACCCTCTCCCTCTCCCACAGAGTCCAAAAGACTGTTCTATACATCTGTGCCTCTTTTGCTGTCTCGCATACAGGGTTATCATTACCATCTTTCTAAATTCCATATATGTGCATTAGTATACTGTACTGGTGTTTTTCTTTCTGGCTTACTTCACCCTGTATAATAGGCTCCAGTTTCATCCACCTCATTAGAACTGATTCAAATGTATTCTTTTTAATGGCTGAGTAATACTCCATTGTGTATATGTACCACAGCTTTCTTATCCATTCGTCTGCTGATGGACATCTAGGTTGCTTCCATGTCCTGGCTATTATAAATAGTGCTGCATCTTCACGATTTTTAGTTCTCCTCGTTTCCATAATTTCCAACAAGAGAACAAAGAAAAGTGTGTAGGGGGAAGTACAGGGGGCAGATCTGGAGAGGAAGTGGTATTAATAGATGGCCTGCCTGTGGCTGGGGGTGTTCCAGGATTCTCAGAGAGAGGTGCTGATGATGCACTGCGTCACCTACGGACACCCAGCTGGCCCCACGGTGACACATAGGCAACACAGCCAGGCATGCAATAAGGGTCCAGAGTGCACTCAAGGGGCCCAGAGTGGCTTGTACATGCCCCAGTCTCCTGATGTGGCCTTTTCTCTGGCACATTCGTAAAATCAAAGCATTTAACACAATGTTCAAAGCTCATACGACAGTGGCCTAGTTAATCACTCTTCCATAAGATGGTGGAGGTAAAGTCTTCACCCCCATCAGATCCTGACTCACCAAAAGCTAATTCCGTAAGGCAGTGCTAATAAGCCTCACTGACCTTCTTTTTCTTTTTTGACTACACCACATGGCATGCAGGATCTTAGCTCCCTGATCAGGGAATAAACTCACACCCCCTGCATTGGAAGCATGCAGACTTGACCCCTGGACTGCCAGGGAAGTCCCGACCTTCTCTTTCTAACTTAGACCTCAGCAATAAATTTCTGCATCATTCATCAGCTTAGATATGAGAATTATAATTATAAAATATATAAGTTATAATTATAAGTTAAATTCATCCCAAGCATCCTATCAGTCTTTCAGGAGTCTGGTGTTTTGATCTCATATATATATATGATCCAGGGGCTTCCCTGGTGGCTCAGTGGTAAAGATCCCACCTGCCAATGCAGGAGATGTGGGTTTGATTCTTGGTCTGGGTAGGTCTCCTAAATTAGGAAATGGCACCCCACTCCAGTATTCTTGCCTGGCAAATCCCATGGACAGAGGAGTCTGGCGGGCTACAGCCCATGGGGTTGCAAAACACTCAGACACGACTTAGTAGCTGAACAACAACAATATATCACATAGCCATACCTAATTCTCGTCACTTCCCCTTCATGTACATTAGGATCCTTTCCATTTTTTCTCCAGGTGTTCCAGTAAATTATATCCTTTTCATTCAGCAGAGCAGAGCAGTTGAGCTGTATATCTTTTCCTAGGTAAAAGTTGACAACCAACGTTCTGATTTTAGAAACTCAAGTTTCCCAAAGGCTAAAATTAATAAAGCCAATGTATATTAATGTAACATACAATGCTAATATAGTGCTGCATCTAAGAAAAATATGCCTGTTTTCATTAATAAAAAGAAAAACTTACAAAGCAGAGAAATTAGGTTGTGATTACAAGTCATCACCAAACTATGAATTGGCCTCTATTCAAATATTTATGTTGAAATCAATTATTAAAACTTAGGAAGGCCAGTGGACTTTCTTTTCAACCAACAGTCTAATAAGTAGTGTCAGGCCAAAACACCCACTGTAACGTCTAGAAAAACAAAATGGATAAAAGACAAAAAATTAAATTAGCTAAAAATTAAAGATGTCAAAGTTCAGGGAAAACCAAGAGAAACAGTGGGACAGAAAGTACAGTGAGGAATAAAGTTCTTCCAGGGTGAACTGGGGCTTCCCTGGTGGCTTAGGGGTAAAGAATCCACCTGCCAATGCAGGAGATACAAGTTCAATCCCTGGGCCAGAAGATCCCCTGGTGAGGGAATGGCTACCCACACTAGGCTTCTTGCCTGGAGAAGTACATGGACAGAGGCGCCTGGCGGGCTACAGTCCACAGGGTCACTAAACCCAACACAATTCAGCAACTGAATAGCAAAAACACCAGTTCAAACACTGATTCAAATCAAATCAATCCCTTAATATTTGAATCCCTTAATCAAATATTCAAACCATACAGTAAGTTTGAATAATTTCTCCAGAGAATTCTCACTGAGTTTTCATATTTAAAAATGACCACAGTTACTATTTGGAGAAGGAAATGGCAACCCACTCTAGTATTCTGGCCTGGAAAATCCCATGGACAGAGGAGCCTAGAGGCCTACAGTTCAGGGGGTCGCAAAGAGTCGGACATGACTTAGTGACTAAACAAGTTACTGTTAGAGAAAAGCCACATAGAAAGTGATTAAAACCACAGGTCTGCAAACCATCGGCACTTCCATAATCTTTTGAACACATTGCTAATTTTAACTATCACTAAAAGGGGCAACATTCAAACAATGACAAGGTTTTCCTGCTTCTGCAATATTCTTCAGTAAACATGGCATGTGTTACGAATACAACGTTGATCAATAAAAAACCAGAATCAGCCTTGAAAGACTCAATTATGCCCCCTGTTCATAAACCCAAAATATATGTATGTCAAATATACCTAGTTCCACTTTAACTTCTTCGATCTTTGGTCCAAGAAGAGCTGGAATTATATTACTGTGGTCTGAAAGTGAATAAAGAAAACAAAAACGCATTAGTGTTGCAGGGAGCTTTGCTAAGACAGATGTATTACAACCTCTGTTGTAATATACTTATTATTCCAGGGAACAAAGATTCTAACAATCATCACTTTACATTTGTTACTTAATTGTATTTTCATTAGATAAGGGAGGCAGGGAATACTGGTTGCCCTTTCACTTTCCATCAACTCAAAGCTCACCTAGCTGGAGAGAGCTTACTGAACTTGGTCTCCCCTCAATTCCACCTATGACTTCTGCCCAGCACCGCTAAAAGCCAGAAGGTGCAGGAAGTCAATGAAACCTCCAGACTTAGAAGATGCAGACTCACTGGGAATTGTCTTTATGTTCTCCCTTCTCTCTGCCCTCAATGCCTCAAAATAGATTTACTGGGTGCAAGGCACTGTAAAGTGGCATGTGCCAAGGATGCAGGCGCCTCTAGAAGCCGGAGAAGGCAAGGTATTGATTCTCCTGCAGAGCCTCTAGAATGAACACAATCCTACCAAAACCCGGAATTTAGCCCAGGGAAACCATTTTAGACTTTTGACCTCTAAAACTGTACAATAAATTTATATTGTTTGAAGACAGGAAGTTTGTGGTAATTTGTACATTCACAATGCATGTGTGGAATACAGCTATATAAGTGGACAGTTGGAGAGAAGAGGGAAGACGCTGCTAAAGTAAATGAGCTCTAGAAACTGTGAGCCCATGACTTTGTTGGATGAGTCAACCTAGGAGTTTACAGCTTCCTGGGAAAGAACAAGAAGGGTGGATAAGCCACCTGTCTTCAGACACTTGAAGGAGCTGTCATTTGCAGAAGGGACCAGATTTAATTTGAGGAGTTACTGAAGGCAACCACAGACACGAGTGGAAACTACAGGAAGGCATCAGTTCAGTTCAGCCACTCAGTCGCATCTGACTCTTCGCGACCCCATGGACTGCAGCATGCCCAGCCTCCCTGTCCATCACCAACTCCTGGAATTTACTCAAACTCATGTCCATTGAGTTGGTGATGCCATCTAGCCCTCTCATCCTCTGTCGTCCACTTCTCCTCCTGCCTTCAATCTTTCCCAGCATCAGGGTCTTTTCACATGAGTCAGCTCTTCGCATCAGGTGGCCAAAGTACTGGAGTTTCAGCTTCAGCATCAGTCCTTCCAATGAATATTCAGGACTGACTTCCTTTAGGATGGACTGGTTGGATCTCCTAGCTGTCCAAGGGACTGTCAAGAGTCTTCTCCAACACTACAGTTCAAAAGCATCAATTCTTCCGTGCTCAGCTTTCTTTAGAGTCCAACTCTTACATGCATACGTGACTACTGGAAAAACCATAGCTTTGACTAGATGGACCTTCCTGACAAAGTAATGTCTGCTTTTTAATATGCTCCCTAGGTTTGTCATAACTTTCCTTCCAAGGAGTAACTGTCTTTTAATTTCATGGCTGCACTCATAATCTGCAGTGATTTTTGGAGCCCAAGAAAATAAAGTCTCTCACTGTTTCCATTGTTTCCCTATCTATTTGCCATGAAGTGATGGGACCAGATGCCATGATCTTAGTTGTCTGAATGTTGAGTTTTAAGCCAACTTTTTTACTCTCCTCTTTTACTTTCATCAAGAGGCTCTTTAGTTCTTCTTTACTTTCTGCCATAAGGGTGGTGTCATCTGCATATCTGAGATTACTGATATTTCTCCCAGCAATCTTGATTCCAGCTTGTGTTTCATCCAGCCCAGCACTTCTCATGATATATAAGTTAAATAAGCAGGGTGACAATATACAGCCTTGACACACTCCTTTCCCGATTTGGAACCAGTGTGTTGTTCCATGTCCAGTTCTAACTGTTGTTTCTTAACCTGCATACAGATTTCTCAGGAGGCAGGTCAGGAGGTCTGGTATTCCAATCTCTTTAAGAATTTTCCACAGTTCATTGTGAAGGCATAACTGGACTCAATGGAAAAAAAAAAAGACTCATTGACAATTAAGCATTAAAATCTGGACCCAGCTGCTGAGTGATTTGGTCATTTCCAAGGCAGTTCCCAAGAAGAGACTGAATGATCTATTATTGGCTGAGCCATATGAAGGATATCTTCACTGCGTGGGATTTAATTAAATAATTACTTCTAATGTCTCCAGCTCTGGTGCTCTGGTGGCTTAGATGGTAAAGAACCTGCCTGCAATGCAGGAGACCTGGGTTAGATCCCTGGGTTGGGAAGATCCCTTGGAGAAGGAAATGGCTATCCACTCCAATATTCTTGCCTGGAGAGTCCCCATGGACAGAGGAGCCTGGAAGGTTACAGTCCATGTGATTGCAAAGAGTTAGACATGACTGAAGAGACTTTCCAAGCAAGCAAGCAAGCAAGGTCTCCAATACCCTACAAGTCTAGGCTTCAGTGTTTCCATTACATAGGGTCTGGGTTCATGGTAAACCAGAATAAAAGGCATCATCCCCAAATGAAAAGCTTCTTCCACAGCCACACCTGTGCTCCTTACATGCTCTCGCCTGAGTGGACTCTCCCTAGCATGTCCTCCTATCTGTCCTTCATGCTCTGCCTCTAGGAACCAGCTCAAACAGCCTCCAGCATGTCTTCTACCTCTGGACTCTTTCTGAACCCTTAGAAACTCACAGATGACTCTAATTTCATATTCCATGGGGCTTCTATGTGGCTTATCATCTTGATACAGAGCAGTATCCAGGGGGGCTCCTGGGCACAAAAGCCTTTCTGTGTCCCCCATTTATTGAATACAGGAAATTGGCTTCATTCAGCCTCCAGGACCTTCCCTGAGTTTCCAGGATGCAGCGACAAGGGAGGAACAGTCAAGAAAGAATAGTGCAGCCTTGGGGCAGCGTCCTGGTTCCCCCTCAAGGGGTACACAGAACAGTATCTTTGAGCTGTTTTGCAAACACTGAAACCCCCACCAGGTGGGAGAACTTAGCAGTGATAAATAGAATACTTTCTGCCCTATCAGTTAACAAAGGATGTCACAGTCATCAGTTGTTGTTCCATTGCTCAGCCAGGTCCAACTCTTTGCAACCCCACGGACTGCAGGGCATCAGGCTTCCCTGTCCTTCACTATCTCCTAACTCTTTGCAACCCCATGGATTGCAGTGCATCAGGCTTCCCTGTCCTTCACTATCTCCTAACTCTTTGCAACCCCATGGATTGCAGTGCATCAGGCTTCCCTGTCCTTCACTATCTCCTGGAGTTTGCTCAAACTCATGACCATTGAGTCTGTCATGCTATCCAACCATCCCATCCTCATCAGAGATTGCAGCCCTCCAATGTGAGTTAGGGTTTCCCACATGGTGTTAGTGGTAAAGAATCCACCTGCTAATGCAGGAGTTGCAAAAGACACAGATTCAATCCCTGGGTCAAGAAGATTTCCTGAAGGAGGAAATGGCAACCCACTCCAGGTTCAATCCCTGGGTTGAGAAGAACCCCTGAATTAGGAAACAGCAACCCACTCCCATATTCTTGCCTGGGAGATCCCATGGACTGAAGAGCCTGGTAGGCTACAGTCCATGGGGTTGCACAGAGTCAGACACAACTAAGCAAATGAGCACAGCACTAATGTGAGCTTCTGAGCCCTGAGGGAACTCGGGAAGTAGCATACCTGCCATCTCACAGTCATCAGGCTACAGCCACTCCCCAGGGTGAGCCCTTAGGAAATGCCAGATGTGAAAACACAGGATACTGGCCCCAGATGGCTGAAGTGAAGTGAAGTGAAAGTTGCTCAGTTGTGTCCCACTCTTTGCGACCCCATGGACTATGCAGTCCATTGAATTCTCCAGGCCAGAATACTGGAGGGGGTAGCCTTTCCCTTCTCCAAGGGATCTTCCCAACCCAGGGATCAAACCCAGGTCTCCTGAATTGCAGATTCTTTACCAGCTGAGCCATCACGGAAGCAAAGGTGCATAGCAAAGGAATGACTTCAAGGAGCCACGGTTCTTATATCTTCCCATACACAGAAAAGCACTAAATTCCTTAACTTGTGATACCTAGTTTTCTTTAATTAACAATGCTCTTGAGGTTCAGATTACCTACCCTTTGTTGCAAAACTTCTAACCCGGCTCCCCGTTCACCTCCTTGGAGCAGTGCTCTCAGGGTTACTTGAGATGCTGCCTTCTGGGCTTCACAACTCTCAACTTTGAGGTTGTGAATATTTTTTAGGTTGACAATGAATGGTGTGCTGCCTACAAGAATGTAGGCCCCAGACTGGTTACAACCAGGTTGATCATGCTGATGCTCACTTACCTCCCCACCAACCAATCAGAAGAATGTCCTCAAGCTGACCATGCCCTCTTTGAATCATGACTCTGACTCCTCACTACCCCTTCCAGGTGGAGACACACAATCCTGAGGGCATTAGCCCACTGTGGCCCCCTTTGCCTGGCAAAGTAATAAAGCTATTTCTTTCTACTTCACCTAAAATTCTGTCTCCAAGATTTAATTTAGTGTCAGGGTCCAGAGTTCAGATTTGGCTTTAACCTCTCATGACTATATATAATCAAATTCCTGAAAACAGTGCATTATTCACTTAATTTCATATTTCCCTGCTTTTCTTACCTCCTAATACTCAGTTTATTGAATATAGATGCTCAATAAGCAATATTGAGTAAAAGCAGATGCTTAAGAAAAGATTCCACAATGTACTGAAATAGTAAATGGAAGAACATCAGAGGTTCACTTATAACAACTTTCATTACCCACCCTCACTCCATCCCTGCAAAATTATCCAGAGTGGAAGATGATGTCAAAATGATTTTGACCCTTATATGTGAATTAGTGATGTGGTCACAAGTCCAACTAAGTTGCCTCTGCCTTCCTGTATGACTTTAGAAGAAAGAAAATAGTCCATTTTACTAAGACATATTTGTTTCTTCCTGATTCTAAAATTTATCTTACCTCCAACTATTGTAATATTGAAGGTTTTGGTGACGTTGAATAGCTTTCCATTATGATGTAGGAAAAACACACAGGTATAATATCCCTGATCTTTAAACTCTGCATTCTTTAAAAATGGGTTTTGATTGTTCTCCATCTTTTCACAGTTCTGTTTTAGAAAAAGCAAGTTAAAATACCTTGAGTAAAAATGGTATCCTATGACAAGAATTTAAAATGTTAAGTTAAAGATCTTTAGAGAAAGAGGGAAAGAGAATGAAAACTAGCAATTTCTGAACAAATGTCTCAGTGATTTGGTACTGCCTCTACTGGAACAATGAAATATACTCCCATTAGTGAATTGGACCCTGAAACAAAAAAGATAAACTAGTGGAATTAGAATGAGGTCTGTAGTTTAGTTAATAATATTGTTCAGTTCAGTCGCTCAGTCATGTCCGACTCTTTGCAACCCCATGAACCAGCACACCAGGTCTCCCTGTCCATCACCAACTCCCGGAGTCTACCTAAACCCACATCCATTGAGTTGGTGATGCCATCCAACCATCTCATCCTCTGTTGTCCCCTTCTCCTCCCACCCTCAATCTTTCTCAGCATCAGGGTCTTTTCAAATGAGTTAGCTCTTCGCATCAGGTGGCCAAACTATTAGAGTTTCAGCTTCAACATCAGTCCTTCCAATGAACACCCAGGCCTGATCTCCTTTAGGATGGACTGGTTGTATATCCTTGAAGTCCGAGGGACTCTCAAGAGTCTTCTCCAACACCACAGGTCAAAAGCATATTGTATCAGTGCTAATTTCCTGCTCATGACTGTTGTATTATATGGTTATGTATATATATTGTTAACAAGGATAAGATGAATAAAGGGTATATGTGAACAATAAAAAAAGAAAAAGAAAGAAATATAATCCTATTTCTGGTATTATCATTAGTATTATTAATATTCTCTGGGAAATAGAGTATGGGGATATTGTAAATGCTTTCATCATTTCCTTTTCATCTCTCTCTTATATACACAAAGAGAGGGAGGAAATGGAGGAAGGGGAGAGAGAGAGAGGGAAAAAAAAAACACTACCACAAAAATATCCCTGTTTGGGTCAAAACTTTCCACACAACTATTTCTTAATGCTTTTAGCCTAATTCCATGTATTCAGGACTACCCATCCTAGGGGTGGTAGTGGAGTGGGGAGCAGAATTACTCAGAGAATCATGTTCCTCGCACACCACCCAGCCCGCTGAAGTCCCTCATCAGAAGACAGTGGACTGATTAGAAAGGCATAAAGAGGGCTTCATTGGTGATCCAGGGTTAAGAATCTGACTGCCAATATGGATTCAACGTGTGTACTGAACACCTAACCTGGAGCATCCTACGTGGATGTAGGAGCTCAGACAAGTCAGCTGAGCTGTGCAGACCCACAGCTTGTATGTTACACATTATGAGACCAGAATGCTGCACAGCCATCAGACCCTCCTTTTGGAATTTTGTCTTTTCTACTGTCTTCAGTTAAAATATTTTAAAGGCACTACCTTATATAATACCGTTCTATTGGCCAGTTGTTGATAGTAATTGTGTTCACAGGGTATCTGCAAAGATTTCTTAACTTCCACAGCTTTACTCATTACCAGTTTCTCAGTAAAACAGCTGTGTGGGCTTCTTGGGATGACATTTAATTTCCAGTCATGAGTATCATTTCTAGAAAATAAAGGTTAGAGATATTTTATCATTAGGACAAAGACTTTTCAAATACCACTTTTCAGTAACCAATCCAATGAAAAAATGTTTCCTTATTTTTGTAAAATGAGACTCATTCATGGATGCCCAAGTCCTGTTCTTCTACCCCAACTGTGAGTTATATAGTCTACCTTAGTGTGGAAAGACCCAGCTGTAAACCCACTTCTGGAATCAACCCTGTTAAAAGGTCACATAACATTCACAGGTTAATAAGAGATTCTGAATTTCTTCCCGACTCCTGGGAGTTCCTGTATGTAACAAACCCCAGTGACCTCACTCTGCAAAACCACAGGAGTGCAATTAAGGTTTCACTGCGATGTCTCACTCTGCTCTCAAGGGCTCTGATGATAAATCAGGACTCACTCCAGAGGTGCTCGTGAAAGAATCTACTGTGTGCAGCAGTGCTCCATCACCATGCACCTGGCGCTGAGCTATTTTCTACAGGTCAGTCTCAAATCTCTATAAAAATCCACACATGGAACTTCCCTCATGGCCAAGTAGTTACAAATTCACATTGCAATGCAGGGAACATGGGTTCAACCCCTAGTCTGGGAAGATTCCACATGCTATGGGGTACCTAAGCCCCACATGCCACAACTACTGAAGCTCTCATGCCCTAGAGCCCATTCTCTGCAACAAGAGAAGCCAATGCAATGAGAAGCCTGCTCACTGCAACTAGAGGAAGTGCAGACCCAGTGCAACCAAAAACAAAAATTAATTAATTTAAAAGAAAACCACACATATATCATGTATATATACATGTATATATATTATGTATATACATAAGTACATACACATATACCATGTATACATAAGTACATACACAACATCACAGAGGCACCAGATTAACACTACATCATCCATGTTCTCACTAACGGTTCATCACATAGACTATTTCTTGTCCCAGTTACTCCTTCCCCATCTCACCAAATAAAGTATAAAGAGAACTAAGTTCAGTAATAATCACTGACACGTTCAGTGAGTGGCCGTCATTTCATAGAATTCAGGATTCTTGACTACAGGTATCCTGGAAGACTCTATCTAGGCTTAGTCCTGAGAAGGCTGTGCCAAGTCCATTGGATGCTCCACTCTCACTGCCCTGGGAGGTAGGTTTGTGATTGTCTGACACACACATCTTTCACCAGCACTGCCACGTGGCTCTCAATCAACTCCTGAAAACTGGACTAGGGTGTGTGTGTTTGTCACTCAGTCACACCTGACTCTTTGCAACCCCAGGGACTGTAGCCCACCAAGCTCTTCTGTCCATGGTGCTTCCCAGGCAAGAATACTAGAGTGGGTTGTCATACCCTTCTCCAGGGGATCTTCCCAACCCAGGGATCAAATCTGTGTCTCTTGTGTCTCCTGCACTGGCAAACGGATCCTTTACCACCGAGCCACCAAAGAATTATGGCCACCAGGACTAGAGAGTATCTACACCAATTCCAGCCCATCTCCCCAGTCTGAGGTCATCACCCCGGAATCTGTTCTGCTTCACTTCATGCTTAGAAACATCATGAAGCCTGCACCACTTGATTCTTTTGACTGGTGACTTTGGGCAACAGGGCAGCTGCATTAAAAAATGAATTTCATTGAAGCCTCACTTATCTTTGGCAAGGGTCACCTAAAAGTAAGTCACACTGAGGCAATCCCCTTTCATTAACATTACTAAGAAAATAAACACAGGGCAGTATTTAATTCAGTTTTTCAACAATGACTTATTACTTCACATTGTAGGAAGAAGAGGAAGAAGAAAACATATGGATAATCAGACTTCTCCAATTATTATTTATTTGATTTGCCAAACCAAGTCAAAGAGTTCTGTGAAATATACTTCCGCAATGAAAAGTGTACTCACCCCATTTGGAAGGAGTAAGATCCACTGTCACTCAACTCCACCGGCCAGAACTCCAAAACATAATCACGCAAAAGAATTCTGGGTGAACTGCGCAAGCTCAGGTCAACAGGTCCATGCGATTCATTTTTGTACCATTTTATGGTGGTTGTTTTTTTCCCATGCTCGGGTGAAGATGAGCAATATTTCAGATAGAAAGGTTCCCCTTCGACTGCGGTAATGTGAAGACGTGAGGTACAAGTTTCTTCTAAAGATTAGCAAGGTAAAAGGGAAAAAAAAAAGCCAGAATGACAAACGTAAGTTTTCTTCAGATGAAGAAGCTGGATTGGTAAGAACGTCCTGAGAAAACTCGATGTCTCATTTCTGTGGGTTCTTATTTTAGGGTCAACCTTTCCAACACTAAGAAACGGGAGGTCAATCTCTCTAACAGTAAGGCACTTGCAGAAGGTAAATGAAGACAAAATTTCCAACAGCGTCTCCCAAACAGGAAGATACTGGAACTTAACCTACAGAAGCTGGAAGACAACTAAATGCATGTAGTCTCTTAAAAGAAAATGTTACACACGACAGTCACCAAGGTCACAGTGTTGCCACACTTATCCTGAAACATCCCACTTGAGGCATCACCATAGGGAAAAAAAAAAGAAACCTAGAAACCTCAGAGTTTCCCCTTTAAATCATCAGAAGTCTCACGGGTCTTGTTCTCAACCAGTCTATCTAACCATTCCCCGGGCAAGGGAGAGGATGGTTAAAAGTATGCTTATGTGTGTGTAAATCCATTACTTCTCTAGGTTATCATGTGGGTAATCAATAATTGACTCATATAATTCATACTGATGATTAATTCATATTGACTTACTCAAATCTGGGTCACTTCTCCTTTCTGAGATCTCTCTCTCCTTCCCTCTTTCTCAACTAATCCAGACATTATGGCTTTAGGGATTTATTGGATCCTTTGGGTCATCCTGAGTCACCTCTCCCCTCCTTCTTCACTTCCAATAGTTCAAAGTAGGCAGGAATGGACTTTTTCCCTATCCTATCTTCTGGAAGCTCCCTTTGACTGCATTTTGAACATGAGAACCTGTACATTGAACCAAGCAGTTCTCTGGGGGGATACAAAGTGCGTGCTTTCTCTATAGCCAGGGTTTATTTTTCAAAGCAACTGTCTGGTTTTAATTCAGTGTTGTTAACCACAGGGTAGAGAGGAAGTGGCTCCAATGGCAGAAGCATGCTTTGAAAACATGGCTGTCAAAACGACCTCGAAGCACAGCACCTAATGAACATGAATCTTGCTTCTGGTGGTTGTCACAAAACCTTTAACTTACAGCTCAGGACTTCAACTTAGAAGGTGTGATACATGTGTGAATGAGGGTGTTAGTTTTCACTGGCACCTAAAAGGATGGTAGGTCAGTAAGAGCTTGATATACGTTCCAGTTTGAGAGATATAACCTACATATGCGTGCTTGCTAAGTAGCTTCAGCCGTGTCTGCCTCTTGTGACCCTATGAAACGTAGCCCGTCAAACTCCAGTGTCCCTGGGACTTCCCAGGCAAGACTTCTGGAGTGGGCAGCCATTCCCTCCTCCAGGGAATCTTCCCCACCCAGGGATCAAACCCAGGTCTTTCGCTTGGCAGGCAGATTCTTTACTGTTGAGCCACCAGGGAAACCCCAGGGAGCCATGATATAACCTCCCTTTGGGATGGAAATCACATGTGAAAAACTTTGTAAAAATCAGTGACAAGGATGGTTGTGATCTCTTTGGTTTCAAATAACATGAAGTCAATTTCAGACAAATGTATTTCAGAATAAAAGTTTTCACTTCCTGCTCTCTACATAAACTCACAGGGTTGAATCTTTCCTTTATCAGTAACCTCACATGAGTTTTTACTTGATTCCATTCCTATGAATCTCTCATTTTCTATGCCAGGGATACCAAAGGGTTGGTAATTTTCTAAAGTAAAATTTTAAAACACAATTTTTAATAGTTCAACATCTTTAGGAACCACCTCCACATAAATAAGTAAAACGTTGATATTCCCTCTAGAACACCAATGAAGCAAGCTTGTGATTGATTATAATTACTCACCTGAGGTGCTTATAAACATAAGTACCCAAACTGTCAGGGGTATTTCTCTACAATGCATGTTTAGGATTCTGCTTCAAATGGCTTCTCTGGAAAACAGAATAAAACAGATTCAGCCAAGACTTTCAAACAAAAGCATACCTGTTTCATGAAGGAGGTTTTCAAAGTCTTCTGGCATACAGGCTAAAATATTAGCTCAACAAATGTTTATATCCCTTCATACAGTCACCAGTGTTCCTTAGAACTTTCAGCCATGCAGAATTAATAAAATTTCAAGGCAATTCAGGGGGAATACCTAAAAATGCAAATTTCTAAGACGGCCTGCTGTATTTTAGGTCTGGTCCACTAAATCTGACCTCGAAGGTCAAAGGTGAGGACAACAGAATTTCCAGAAAATCCACTACCCTGTAAATGAACAGTCTGCCTGTGTGGAAGTGTGAGTGTGTGTGCACTGAAGCTTCTTTTTTTCCCTCCCACTACACCAAAATATTCATCACCATCTTCATATGAGTTGAATTATTAAATATTGACCTTTTTCTTTTCAGAACTAAATTTTTCACAAATTGCTGCTGCTGCTAAGTTACTTCAATCGTGTCCGACTCTGTGTGACCCCATAGACAGCAGCCCACCAGGCTCTCCCGTCCCGGGAATTCTCCAGGCAAGAACACTGGAGTGGGTTGCTATTTCCTTCTCCAATGCATGAAAGTGAAAAGTGAAAGTGAAGTTGATCAGTCGTGTCTGACTCTTAGTGACCCCATGGACTGCAGCCTACCAGGCTCCTCCGTCCATGGGGTTTTCCAGGCAAGAGTACTGGAGTAGGGTGCCATTGCCTTCTCTGTTTCACAAATTAGGAGCTACATTTATCTTGCTCATCACTGTATGACTAAAGTCAATGCCTTCCACATAGTAAGCACTCATTAATACTTGTTAAAAAGGAAGAGGTGTGTCTTTACTCACACAACCATAGAAAAACTCCCAAATTTCAAAGTTTTATACAATCCAGATGCCTAAGCTAAATGGACTCAATGAATTCAAATCTGTGTTGAATTTTGATACTAATCCAACCCATCTTTTGTTTGACTAATTACAATACAAATTGAGAGAGAATACAAAAATGGGTGCATTGGGGTTCATAGATCAAGACTGAATATCTCATAAACAAACCCATGTTCCTTATATAACACATACCTGTAAAGGAAGTGAAACACGGTGGAAAGAGTTTGGAGTTTGGGACATACAAAACTGGGCTGGCATTCCTGCTTGAGTCTTCACAGGCTGTGCAACCTTGAGCAAGTCACTTAGAAGTCACAAGGCTTATTTGCTCATTACCAAAATAGTGTTGATAAGAAGGCCTATCTCCAAAAAGTACTGAGCGATTAAATGAGCAAATCTTTATGCAGGATTCCTACAGGTGTGGTAGTCTCTCTACCCCAAATAATTCTTTCACTAATCACCACTCAGTTCAGTTCAGTTCAGTTCAGTCACTCAGTCGCTCAGCCCTGTTTTTGCGACCCCGTGAACCACAGCACGCCAGGCCTCCCTGTCCATCACCAACTCCCGGAGTCCACCCAAACCCATGTCCATGGAGTCGGTGATGCCATCCAACCATCTCATCCTCTGTCACCCGCTTCTCCTTTCACCTTCAATCTTTCCCAGCATCAGGGTCTTTTCAAATGAGTCAGTTCTTCACATCAGGTGGCCAAAGTATTGGAGTTTCAGCTTCAGCATCAGTTCTTCCAATGAATATTCAGGACTGACTTCCTTTAGGATGGACTGGTTGGATCTCCTTGCAGTCCAAGGGACTCTCAAGAGTCTTCTCCAACACCACGGTTCAAAAGCATCAATTCTTTGGCGCTCAGCTTTCTTTATAGTCCAACTCTCACATCCATACATGACTACTGGAAAAACCATAGCCTTGACTAGACAGACCTTTGCTGGCAAAGTAATGTCTCTGCTTTTTAATGTGCTGTCTTGGTTGGTCATAACTTTTCTTCTAAGGATTAAGCATCTTTTAATTTCACGGCTACAGTCACCATCTGCAGTGATTTTGGAGCCCCCAAAAATAAAGTCTGTCACTGTTTCCCCAACTCTTTGCCATGAAATGATGGGACCAGATGCCATAATCTTCGTTTTCTGAATGTTGAGTTTTAAGCCAACTTTTTCACTCTCCTCTTTCACTTTCATCAAGAGGCTCTTAGAATATTGTTAATGCCCAAATCCTCAATGAAGTTTAATGGCTAACCTGCCAAACCATTCACATTAAGCCTTAGGAATAACATCACCAAGCCTTTGATGTAATTTCTGAGAGAGAATACTCAATAATGTAAATACAAAGGAATATAGTATGAGTGGAAAGTACCAACTGATCATAACCAAATTAGAATACATCTATGGTTTGAAATCAATCCCTCGACCACACACAGACACAATTTTATTATTAACACTATCCTCTTATCTCAGGTAGAATGAAAAGCTTCATTTCCTCTGGTTGAGGTCAACACAGCCTTGTAAAGGACACTGCTGGGGTTTTTTTGTTTTATTTTTAAAATTTTCAAGGTCTGCTAAGAGATGAAGTTATTATGAGATTATTCAGCATTCTGATGATTTAACTCTGAGTTTCAATATGCAACATGTGAAGATCCCAGTATACAGATTAGCTGGTATTTGCACTGCTCTCTGTATGTGTATATATAAAATTTTTAATGTACTCATTATGGATTTAAAACATTAAGATATTAAATTATGAAAGTCATTTCCAAAAGAAAAGCTATTCTGATAAATGTCATAGACATCCTGCTACTTATCAATAAGATATATTTAGGAGGATATAAGTATTGCATTTCTTACATGGAAGAAGTTTGGTGAGTATTTTTAGTGTTATGTTTGATGTTGATACCATGTTTTTTTTTTTGCCTTTTCATAATTCTTAAATTTTTCTTTTTATTTCTTTCTTTGAAAAAATTTTTTCTGATTTCTAAAGTAATATATTCCAATTATGGAACATTTATAAAATAAAGATTGAAAAGAAGAAGATAATTTCAATGTGCATCATACTTTAGCATTGGTTCATACTTCTTTCTGTATATTTTCAAATAAAGATTTAAAATCATCTCATATCCTGTAGTTACTACTTAAGGAAATATCCTTTTCCTGTGTCAAAAAATACTCTTTGTTATGAATTTAACTACCACATGATATTCCTTCTTATGGATATTTTATAATTTACAAGATATATTTTACTATAAAATGACTTTATTATTTTACTATAAAGTGATCTATGGCAGCATAGATCAGTTTTTGGGGTACAGCCTCTGGTACCAGACTGGCTGGATTTGAATCCTCATTCTACCCTTTTAAAACAAATAATTTTTATTGGAGTATAGTTCCTTCCCCTGGAGTAAGAAATGGCAACCCACTCCGGTATTCTAGCCTGGAAAATTCCGTGGACTGAAGAGCCTGGCAGGCTACAGTCCATAGGGTCACAGAGAGTGGGACCTGACTGAAGCGACGGCACACACATAGCTGCTTTACAATGTGTCAGTTTCCACTGTACAGCAAGGAAAGCAGCTATATGTATACATATATCCCCTGTTTGGTTTTTTAATTTCCTTCCCATTTAGGTCATGACAGAGCACAGTAGAGTTCCCTGTGGTCTAGAGCAGGTTCTCATTAGTTATCTATTTTTATACAGACAGTTGTACAGAGCGAAGTCAGTCAGAAAGAGAAAAACAAATGTCATATATGAATCCTTATATGTGGATCCTGAAAAAAACTGGTACAGATGATCTTATTTACAAAGCAGAAAGAGAAAGATGTGGAGAACAAACACATGGATACAAATGGGAAAAAGGAGCACGTGGGATGAATCAGGAGATTGGGATTGATCCATATACACTATTGATAGTATGCATAAAATAGATAACTCATTCTACTCTTTAGCAGCTGAATAACATTGGGCTGGTCACTTACCATCTCTGTTCCTCAATCACTTTACCCATAAAAGGGAATAACAATACTACCTCCCAGAAATGTTGTGAAGGTTACATGAGCTACTGCTGCGAAGTGTCTGGTGAGTGATAAATATCACTGAGCTATTATTACCAGTTGGCCAAAAAGTTCATTCAGGTTTTCCTGTAACAGTGTATGAAAACCTAGAAGGAACTTTTTGGCCAACCAAATATTTTTCAGTATTTCTTATTTTTTTCTTGGTGCTACTATATGGCCGGAGAAGGCAATGGCACCCCACTCCAGTACTCTTGCCTGGAAAATCCCATGGATGGAGGAGCCTGGTAGGCTGCAGTCCATGGAGTTGCTAGGAGTTGGACACAATTGAGCGCCTTCACTTTCACTTTTCACTTTCATGCATTGGAGAAGGAAATGGCAACCCACTCCAGTGTTCTTGCCTGGAGAATCCCAGGGATGGGGGAGCCTGGTGGGCTGCCATCTATGGGGTCACATGGAGTCGGATGTGCCTGAAGTGACTTAGCATAGCATACTACATGGCAGTATATCTATGAGTCAAAGAATATATTCTAAACATGATAAATGCATACCACCAAACTGTACCCAAAATGTAATAATTCATGCCCCTCACCAGCACAAGACCTGGGCCTCCCTGGTGGTTCAGTGATAAAGAATCTGCCTGCAATGCAGGAGACCTAGATTTGATCCCGTGGTCAGGAAGATCCCCTGGAGAAGGGAAAGGCAACCCACTCCAGTATTCTTGCCCGGAAAAACAGATGAGCCTGGTGGGCTACAGTCCACGGGGTTACAAATGAGTCGGGCATGACTGAGCGGCTAACACACCAGCACAAAACAATATTCCTCTACTACACCCACATTAGCATTGAGTTCTCCCCTTCTTTAAATCTGATTGGGTATTTAAATTGGTAAAATAGTGGCTTTTACCACTCATGACTTATTACCTCTCTGTGGCTTTTACTTCATGGCTTATTAACTTGCATTTCTATGGATATAAATGAGGCAAAATACCAATCATGTATTTTCAGCTATTTTATATCCATGTCTTCATGCTTTTTTTAATCCAGTTCTTAAATTTTTAAGAAATTTGTTACAAAATTTCAATTTGTTGCATAGTTTTCCTTTTCAATCCCTGTTTTGATGTCTTAACGTATGGACAATTTTATATTTATGCATTCAAGTCTATCATTCTTTTGCTTTGTAATTTTTGATTTTTTTTTTTTTTTTTGGTTGAACTATGTGGCACATGGGATCTTATCAATAGTTCCCCAGCCAGGGATCAAACCAGTGCTCCCTCCCAGCCCATCCAAGGCCTTTGCATTGGAAAATGGGGTTCCAGATCCCAGGACAACAGTACCAAAAGGGTGTGGTGTTTCAATAATACACTGAGCTCAGGTACCTGCATCTGAAGGCACAGCCCAGGCACCTATTTGATAACTGTTGTACAGCCGCTGGGGTTCTAAAACCCTGGGAGGCACCTCAGGTAAAGGCAAAGGTTTTGAAATCAGGAAAATGTAGGAGTGAATCTGTGAATCTGTTACTTAGTAGCTGGATGCCCTTGGGTAAACTACCAGACCTCTCTGCACTCGGGCCCCCTCCTTTTAAGAAGCATGCTTTACCACTGTTTACAATAGCCAGGACGTGGAAACAACCTAAACCCGTCCAGTGATGGATGAACGGATAAAGAAGATGTGGTGCTACACGGAACACTGAAAGGAAGTGAAGTCACTCGGTCGTGTCCGACTACTTGCGACCCCATGGACTGTCGCCTACCAGGCTCCTCCGTCCATGGGATTTTCCAAGCAAGAGTACTGGAGTGGGTTACATGGAATAGTACTCAGCCACTAAAAGGAATGAAATAGGGTTATTTGTAGAGACGTGGATGGACCTAGAGTCTGTCATACAGAATGAAGTAAGTCAGGAAGAGAAAAGCAAGTATCATATATTAACGTATATATGTGGAATCTTGAAAAACAGTTCTGAGGAACCTGTTTCCAAGGCAGGACTACAGACATAGACATAGAGAACTGGCATGTGGACACAGAGGGAGGGAAAGGGAGGATGGGACGAATTGAGATTAGGGTTGACATATATATATATATGGTACATGTATATATATGTTATATATATAACATATATATATATATATATATGTGTTATCATGTATTTAATAGATACCTAGTGGGAACCTGCTGTACAGCACAGGGAGCTCAGCTCAGAGCTCTGTGATGACCTAGAGGGGGAAGGGGCAGAGAGGCTCAAGAGGGAGGGGATATATGTATACATACAGCTGATTCACTTTATTGTACAGCAGAACCAACACAACATCCTAAAGCAATTACACCCACCCCGCCAAAAAAAAAAAAAAAGAATACGAAGCATACTTCATTTGGCCTGTAGGAGGCTAAATCGAAAACGAAGCATCTAAAAGTTTTCTACACAACGTCAGACACAAGTAACTGCTTGATAAACGAAAACTCTCACTTCCTTTCCCTGTTCTCACCTTTCTAGAAAAAAAAAATTGGGACGGTTTTAGACTCTAAAATTATACTATCAGGGAAAGTTGATGATGGTGAATCACCAATTATTCATGTAAGTATGCACATATACTTAATATTTAAAATTATACGCATAACATATATAATGGAGTTCCCTGACGGCTCAGCGGTAAAGAATCCACCTGCAATCCAGGAGACACATAAAGGCGACTCTGTTCCATCTGTTCTTGCCTGGAGAATTCCATGGACAGAGGAGCCTGGCGGGGCTACAGTCCATAGGGTCGCAAACAGTCAGACACGACTGAGCGACGAACACTTTCATACATCGTCATATTTAACTGATCTTTCAGAAATGCTGCCCCAGAGGCTGGCCGCCCCTTGGCAGCAGAGGACAGTGGAAGAAGGTGAAGGTGAAAAAGACAGGTCTTTCTTACCTTCAGAAGGGGTCCCGAGGCTAGGGCGGGGGCTTCCTCCACACGGTTCGGTTGGCGGAGGCAGGCGAGAAACAATACCTGCTGCCTTTCTCCCACCTCGAAACAAGAAAGGAACCGCAAGTGCAAACAGAGAAGGTTGAAAAAGAAAAGAAAAGAAAAAGAAAAAAAAAAGGAACGGAAAGTATGAAAACAAAGAGTCTGGCAGAACTCAGCTGCGAGTGGGGTGCTCGCTGCTCCTGTGCCGGGGAACGAGTCCTGGGTCTGGGACACTCCCCGTCCGGGTTTGCTCCGGTCAGGATTCTTCGAGTCTGGCTTCTCCTCCGTGGGGGCGCTCCGGGTCCGGGGTTCTCCCAGTTTGGGGATGCTCCTCGGATGGGGGCGCTTAGAGTCCCGGTGTCCCAGGTTCGGCGCGTTCTGGGTCCTGGGTGTCCCGGTCCGCGGCGCACTGGGAGCGGAGTGCGCGCTCCTCGCCGCGCTCGGGGTACAGGCTCCTGTCGCTGGGCGCCCCGCCCTTGGGTTCCGGGGAGCGGCTCGCTGGAGCCGGGAGCCGAGGGGGCTGAGGAGGCTGCGGCGAGGGGCGGCGCGCCTAGGTCCCCGAAGCTGGCTAGCGGCCCCCGGGGCCAGGAGGGGGCGCGCCGGGGCAGCTGCTACGCACCCTGGGCGCAGCGGGCAGCTTGCACCAGAGTCCCGGAGTCAGTCTTTGGACTGAGAGCATTTGCGCTTTAAGAGAAGGAGCTGGGCCGGCAGGCGGCCCCCTGGAGGCAGAAGAGCAGTCCTAACCCGCGGGGCCCGGCTTCCCCGAGGCTAACCAAAGGTGCGGAGGACTTGGTGTTTCAAGCCCTGGGGTCCTGGCTGGGTCCTAAGGCTTTCTGCTAAGCCTGATGGATGGGCGTTCCCTCTTGGGAAGTAAAAGAGAAGCACAGGGATGTTAAATTGAAATTTTAAAAGGGTTAGAAGAAAAGGAGGCTAAAGGAGGTGTGTTTGTAAGTTTTTATGGTGTGGTGAGAGAAATGGAACATTTCCTGCCGTATCAGTAAATAAGGATGTCACAGATATCCACGATTTCAGCCCTCCAATGTGAGCCCTAAGGTCACTCTGGAAGGAAAGAATACCTGCCATCTAGCTGTCAGCAGAATGTAGCCGCTCCCTAAGGTGAAGCTTGAGGCACTTCAGGACGTGCAAATACAGGATATGACCCCCAGACAGATGAGATGCACCTCAAAGGAATGATTTCAGTGAGCCCAGACTCTTGAATCTTCCCACACATAGAAATGAGCTAAATTCCTTAACCTGAAGCATCTGGTTTCTTTAATTAACAGTAATCCTTTGATGTTTCCAACTACCTGCCTTTGGTTGCAAAACTCCTAAATAGTCTAGCTCCTCCCATCACTTCCTCACAGCAGTTTCTCAGAACTATCTGAAATGCTATCTCCAGGATGCAGTCCTTATTTTGCCCCCAATACAACTTTAACTCTCAACTCCCACATTGTGCATTTTTTAAAAAATCAGCAGATGGAACTCAGGATGTATTTTTAGACTGGCCTGTGATTGTATCTTTCAAACAAAAATGAGAAATGAAACCCATAGCAGAGGTTAAAGGGCTCAAAGAGAGTGATTTTCATTCTTTTTATCCAATCAAAGTCATTCATCTAATAAAAGAGAAAAACCATAGGATTTCTCAATAAATGCAATTAAAAAGCAACTGGCAATATTCAATACTGTTTCTTGATTAATAACACTAGGGAAATTGGGAACAGAAGGGACCATTCTTATGAATGGGTGCTGATGAAGAACACCTATAAGAAAGCTACATGTAACTACATAATTAATGGTGAAACGCTTGGCATTTTCCTAAGATGGGGAACAAGATAAAGATGTCAGCTCTCATCTAGGACAAATATTTTGTAATTAGTAAAGAAATAAAAGTAAAAGGCATAAAGATTGGAAAGGAAGAAATAAAAACTACTGGTTTTGGCAGAGGGCATAATTTTATGTTGATCACCCTTTGAAATCTACAAGAAAAGCCTGTTGGAAAAAATTAATGAATTTATCAAGATCACAAAACACAAGGTGAATATATAGAAATTGACTGTGTAGTGGGAATTCCTAATAATGTACTTTCACAGCTTTGAGAAATTTCACAGAAATAGCACCTGGAAAAATAGCATATATTAAGAAACTATGGTAATGATTATCTTTTATGTTTTCCTTAAGAATAATCTCCTTGTTACAACCCCAAGGCCAGACCCAGAAGGGAGTATGACTGGGATCATAAAAGCATGGATCTTGGAAAGCTAGTCAGTGTCAGGCACTAACACTGCCTACATACTTGCTAATTGTTCCCAAGACTAGCCCAGAAGGGAAAGGCTTGGGGTAAACACAAGGAGATCTGGACTTTGTCAGTGTAGTCCATGACATTTAGGAGTACGTTATTAATACAGCATGTGTCTTGAGAAAGATTAAGATCTGAGAAAATCTTGTAGTCTGCAATTAGGAATAAAAACTGGACTCAGAGTGGACTCTGCACCTCAGTTCAATAGAGGCTGCAGATCTGCTGACCCATTGCACCAGATTTCATGTTCTGTCTTCATCCTCATCGCTTGCTACCAGACCATCAGTGCAACAGATTGCAATTCCATATACTAAAAATGGAAATTTGGAAAATGAACTTTGCTAGAAAGATACCACTTACAAAAACATAAAAAAAATCAAATACCAAAGGATATTTTTTTTTCAAAGATATGCAAGATATCTACTATGAAATATATAAAATACTGCTAGGAGACAGGAAATACCCCAGTGAATGGGGGGCTAGACCCATGTCTATGAATGGGAGACTCATTGTTAAGATATCTACTCTCCACAAACTACAGAATTTATAGAGTCTGTATATTCAGTCATAGGAGGAGTTTTCAAAAAAACTGAAACACATTCTAAAAATCATATGAAAATGCAAACCATCTAGAATAGTCAGGACAATCTCACAGAACAGAGAGGAATCAAACCAACTTGAAGGTTTACAAGGCAATAGTAATCTTGGTAGTGTGATATTAACATGAGCATATACGTGGAAAATAAAAGAACAGATCCATACATATATAGTCTGGGCTTCCCTTGTGGTTCAGCTGGTTAAGAGTCTGCCTGCAATGGGGGAGACCTGGGTTTGATCCCTGGGTTGGAAAGATCCCCTGAAGAAGGGAAAGCCTACCCACTCCAGTATTCTGGCCCGGAGAATTCCATGGACTTGTATAGTCCATGGGGTCACAAAGAGTCAGACATGACTGAGCAACTTTCACTTTCACATATATAGTCTATAGCTATTTAACCAAGATACCATGTCAGTTCAGTAGGGAATGAAAATTATTTCACAAATGTTGCTGAAGTAATTGGGTATCCCTATGGGGGGATATTTCTACATACAAATATTAACTTACAATAGACCATAGACTTAAACATAAAAGCTGGAATCATATACAGTTCATAACAGTACATAAGACAAATTCTCCATGACCTTGGGATAAGCAAAAAAAAAAAAAAAATTTAGGACACAGAAAATGAACACATGTTATCCATGTAACAAAAATTGATAAGTTGGGCATAATCAAAATTTTAAATGTCTGCTAATCAATAGGTGATTTTAAAAATGAATAGGTAAACCTGGAAAAATTCTTACTTTACTTCTCTCTGAAAAGGAACTGCCCCTCCCAAAGAGACTAGTAAGGTGAGAATTATCAGCAGACATCTGAAACTTTGATGACATCCAATTTTTCAGTTTCTTTTATTATGGAGCTAGGGAAGAGATTATTTTCAATTCCCTGTTATGATAGCCCATGTATTTGCTATAGAAAGATTCCAGATTTGGCTTTATGCTTTCAAGTAGTTAATGCAAAGAAGGAAATAAAATCAGTTCCAAAATATCCCATGTTCATGAATCAGAAAAGCCTCTGTCCTTCCAGGTGGTAGTGAATCTGGAGAGAATTCACTCTTCAGAGCACTGGTCCCCAACTCTGTTGGCACCAAGGACTGGTTTCATGAAAAACAGTTTTTCCATGGCCGGGGGTGGGGGGTGGGGGGTGGGGGGGATGGTTTAGGATGATTCAAGCGCATTGCATTTCTCGTGCACTTTATTTCTATTATTATTACATCAGCTCCACCACAGAGCATCAGGCATTAGATCCCAGAGATTGGGGACCTCTGCTTAAGAGGACATAGAATGAAATCCACATTGCAAGAACATGTCTTAACAAGTTATCACTATTTCATGAACTCTTACTCTGGTCTAAATACTTTCTCATTTGATTAGCACAGAAATACAAGGAGTTTTGGTATGATTATTCTCATTTCTCTCATATGAAATAAATTTTAGAATCAAAACCAACAAATATAATGACAACTGGATAATTGAGTAAGGTACACCAACAAAATCGGCAATATTGAGATGATAAAAATTAAGCATCTGGTTGAATAAACTTGAACATGTTCTGGCAGAGTGAGGAAGATTTAATACCAGTGTTCCGCTAGAGATGATCTGAGTATTCTTTAAGATTACATGAAAATTTAATTCTAAAACTTTCAAAATATGTTCAAATTATGTAATATAGACAAGGGATAAAGAGAGAATGAGAGAGTGAGAGAGAGGAAGAATATAGCTGCTGCTGCTGCTAAGTCATTTCAGTCGTGTCCGACTCTTCACGACCCCATAGACTGCAGCCCACCAAGCTCCCCCGTCCCTGGGATTCTCCAGGCAAGAACACTGGAGTGGGTTGCCATTTCCTTCTCCAATGCATGAAAGTGAAACGAGAAAGTGAAGTCGCCCAGTCGTGCCCGACTCTAGCGACCCCATGGGCTGCAGCCCACCAGGCTCCTGTAGCTAGAATATGCTAAACTACAATGGAGAAGGACTAGCCAAGGGAGATGGAATGTGAGGTTAAGAGTCAGGGAGCTTGAGGCTGAAAATCCCTGGGCATTTTGCACGCACCCGGAATCAGGGAAACGGAAGTAAAGTTAGAGCATGAAGCCTGAGGTCTGAAATCCCTCCGCTATAGTCCTATTTCTGGAGCTCAGCGTCTGGTACAGCAGCGTGACCCAGTTAGGAGAAATACGGCTCCACAACACGGGATGCATTCGCCATCAAAGCAACCACTGCTACCCCTGGGCACTCAAGGATGCCAAGCTTGGAGTTTTCCTGGGGAGTCGGCTTGGCACCTGTGGCATGTGGTACCTTACGTGTTTCCAGAACTTGGAATTCAGGGACCGCTTGTTGGCCACGTGGTCCTCCCTCCACTTGATGGTCCCCTGCACTTTGATGAGATGCTTAAGGGAGTCCTGGAGCTCCTCAAACTGCAGGCCGCCAGGCGGGCACAGAGCCTCCATTTCAATGAGGATGGCCTTGGAGTCCTGCTGAATGAGGGCGCTGTGCAAGGCGATCTCCCGCTCATAGGTAAACTCCTTGCTGTGCACGATCTCGGGAGTGAGGATGAAGAGGTGCCGCCTGCTCATCCTGATGCTGCTTTCCACTGCGCTGGCTACATCTAGTGATAAAAGACACGGCGGAGGAGGTAAGAACCCGCACACAGCTGTCACCGCGCGAGTGCCAAGCCCTCTCCTCTCCCAGGCAGAGCAGTCGAGAGTTCTTTAGATCAAGGGGAGCCTACAGTTACATAGCAGGAGACTTGGAATTCAGGTTCATTGTCCACACGTTGCGGCTTCCCTGGTAGCCCAACCTGTGAAGAACCCGTCTGCAATTCGGGAGACCTCGGTTCAATCCTGATTCGGGAAGATCCCCTGGAGAAGGGAACAACTACCCGCTCCAGTATTCTTGCCTGGAGAATTCCATGGACAGAGGAATTATCTACACATTATCTTCCTAGAATATTAGTTTACATACTGCAAAAGGACTTAGAATTGTTAAAATTTTTAAAATTTTAATTGGAGGAAAATTGCTTTATAATGTTGTGTTAGTTTCTGCTGTACAACATGAATCACCCATCAGTTCAGTTCAGTCGCTCAGTCGTGTCCGACTCTGTGACCCCATGAATCAAAGCACTCCAGGCCTCCCTGTCCATCACCATCTCCCAGAGTTCACTCAGACTCATGTCCATCAAGTTGGTGATGCCATCCGGCCATCTCATCCTCTGTCGTCCCCTTCTCCTCTTGCCCCCAATCCCTCCCAGCATCAGAGTCTTTTCCAATGAGTCAACTCTTCGCATGAGGTGGCCAAAGTACTGCAGTTTCAGCTTTAGCCTCATTCCTTCCAAAGAACACCCAGGGCTGATCTCCTTCAGAATGGACTAGTTGGATCCCCTTGCAGTCCAAGGGACTCTAAAGAGTCTTCTCCAACACCACAGTTCAAAAGCATCAATTCTTTGGTGCTCAGCTTTCTTCACAGTCCTACTCTCACATCCATACATGACCACTGGAAAAACCATAGCCTTGACTAGACAGACCTTTGTTGGCAAAGTAATGTCTCTGCTTTTCAATATTCTATCTAGGTTGGTCATAACTTTTCTTCCAAGGAGTAAGCATCTTTTAATTTCATGGCTGCAGTCACCATCTGCAGTGATTTTGGAGCCCCAAAAATAAAGTCTGACACTGTTTCCACTGTTTCCCCATCTATTTCCCATGAAGTGATGGGACCAGATGCCATGATCTTCGTTTTTTGAATGTTGAGCTTTAAGCCAACTTTCTCACTCTCCTCTTTCACTTTCATCAAAAGGCTTTTTAGTTCCTCTTCACTTTCTGCCATAAGGGTGGTGTCATCTGCATATCTGAGCCATTAGTATACACATATCCCGTCCGTCTTGACTTCCCTGGTGGCTCAGACGGTAAAGCGTCTGCCTACAATGTGGAGACCTGGGTTTGATTCCTGGGTGGGGAAGATCCTCTGGAGAAGGAAATGGCATCCCACTCCAGTACTCTTGCCTGGAAAATCCCATGGGAGGAGCCTGGTAGGCTACAGTCCATGGGGTCACTAAGAGTCAGACACAACTGAGCAACTTTACTTCACTTACTTTATCCATCTTGAGCTTCCCTCCCACCCCTGCTTCATCCCACTCTCTAGGTCATCACAGGGCACCCAACTAAGTCCCCCGTGCTGCGTACAGCAGCTTCCCACCAGCGACCTATTTTATACATTGTAATGTATATACTTCCGTGCTACTCTCACTCTGACTTAGAATTTTAACTCTCTTGTTGAAGAGCGCAAACTCAGGAACCTTTGCTTCTCTGAACTGACTCAAGTCTCTAGGAAGTCTTGGATCCACTTTGCTCACCCCCCCCCCAACCCCCAGTAGTCTCTTTTTTAGAAGCTAATTTGATTGAAACTAGGAAAATTTTAAGGAAGATGAGATCCGTTTGTCAAGTCACTGTTTATCGACCATCAACTCTACGGTGATTTCCCTTAACTTCTGGGTGGACTGAAAACATGTAAAACATGCAGCTGTCAAAGCAAGAGGGAAGAGAGTGATGAAGGAAGCACATCCATGAAAAAAAAAAAAAAAAGTCCAGAGATTCTTAGAGAGCAGGGGCCAAAGACTGCCAGTCCACAGGGTTGAAAGCAGGAAATCAGTGTCGAATGGTGCCAACCAGAGCCCTTGTGTCAGTAGATCCTAACAGAAATCTCAGAATACTTGAAAGCATGGAGAAGAGAGAGTTTAATGAAAGGACAGCTTATAAAAGATGTGGGCGGAGCCAAGGGAAATCAATGAGAGACGCTCAGACCTCCACAACTGGTAACATCAGAGAGTGACAGTCACCCTCCAGGTGTGAAGGGTGGGAACGGTTACGGAGCCCAAGCTGTGTACCTGGAGGACCAGCCAACAGCAGCCAGTGCTCAGCAGGGAGAAGCACAGCTACCTAGGCTACCCCACCCGGAGGGGACCAGGGATACACCCTGCCCTCTGAGCCCCTGCCTGTGCCTCCTGTTGGCCTAGCCTGGTGTGAAGCAGATGATGCCTTCCATAAAGATCAGTCATCAGGCCACTGGATGGAGTAGGGGGTGCAGAGTGGGCTTGAAAGAGCTGATGGCGGGTAACCGTCATGAGAAGAAATGCACTGCATGGCCCAGTTATGAAATTATTCTAAGGGAAAAGTGAATTTTGGTGTTGGTTTTTAATTTATTTTAGTTGAGGTGAGATCAGAGGACGTGGACTTCCCAGGTGGCGCTAGTGGTAAAGAATCTGCCTGCCAATGCAGGAAACAGAGACGTGGGTTCCATCCCTGGTCAGGAAGATCCCCTGGAGAAGGGAACGGCAACCCACTCCAGTATTCTTGCCTGGAGAATTCCATGGACAGAGGAGCCTGGAGGGCTACAGTCCATGGGGTCCACAAATAGCCAATGGGGAGAGCTGGAGGAAGAAGGGCACCTCAGGAGAGATGTGGGTTACATCCTCCTGAATTGTATACTCTACAGTTCTCGCAAGCTGGTACTAGGCCATTAACAGTACCTGAATATTTCAGGATGAATCAGATTCACCTGTGATGTGTTCATTTCTTTTTAAAAATTTTTATTTATTTACTTCAATTGGAGGCTAATTACTTTACGATATTGTGGTGGGTTTTGCCATACATTGACATGGATCAGCCATGGGTGTATCCACCATGTGTCCCCCATTCTGAACCCCACTCCCACCTCCCTCCCTCTCTGTTCCCTCTGGGTTGTCCCAGTGCACTGGCTTTGGGTGCCCTGTTTCATGCATCGAACTTGGACTGGTGATCTAGTTCACATATGGCAATATACATGTTTCAGTGCTGTTCTCTCAAATCATCCCACCCTCGCCTTCTCCCACAGAGTCCAAAAGTCTGTTCTTTAGATCAGTGTCTCTTTTGCTGTCTCGCATATAGGCATTTGAATCCCTTTTTGGTAGGAATGCCAGTTGAAACTCACAGTCTATGAAACATACCCTGCCTGGTTCATGTTCCAAATGCTTCCTGGTCCCTGAGGAATTCGAGAAGCATTAGAAGGAGGGTTTCCAAAGTGTCTTTGTTCAGGACCCTGTCCACCTGGGGATAGCTACAGGAAAGAAGAAATTAACACATCCCCTCCCTGAGGCTGGCCATTCTAAATAAAGTGGTATTCCTTGCCTCCGCCCCCCCCCCCCCCGCAAAAAAAGAGGGTCCCTAAGGTAGTACTTGACATAAATATGGAGAGAAAGAAGAAACACTACTGAAATGCTAGAGTTGTGACCCAGCTGTCAAAAGCACGTGAAATTGACAAGGAGTATTAAGAAACAGAAGACAGTTCCATCTGTTCTTGTGAGGACATACATTTGCAAATGTTTCTCCAGTGTCAGGAAAATTATAAAAACTTTGAGTCCTTTCAAATATGTTAGCCAGTGCCTCTGGATAGCAGAATGTAATTCTTTGGATGTTAAGTCTTCTTTCAGATCTAGACAGACTTCAGAGATGTCAGTTCTCCCAGTGGCGGACCTGGGCAGGTGGATGTGCTCAGTTGCTCAGTCATGTCCAACTCTTTGTGACCCCAAGAACTGTAGCCCACCAGGCTCCTCTGTCCATGGGATTTCCCAGGCAAGAATACTGGAGTGGGCTGCCTTTCCCTCTTTCAGGGGATCTTCCCGACTCAGATCGAACTTGTGTCTCCTGTATCTCCTGCATTGGCAGGTAGACTCTTTACCACTGCGCCACCAGGGAAGCCCAAAGTAGGGGCTGGGCCCTGCCAGATCCACAAACAAGGATGTCTTACCCTGTCTTCACATCACTGCCATTCCTGTGAAGACCTCAGGATCAGAGTGGTGATGGGGAGAGGAGAAGAAAAGAAGAAGTACTTCCTTCTTCTGGAGAAATATTTAAAAGTTCTGGTCCTAAGACCTGGAATAATGATTGCAACTCCTGATCCAAGAGCTCATCACTTAGCTTTCTGAGGAATGAGAGTTTCTGTCCCTGATGGTTGTGGATAAGTTTACCTTGTCCAGGAAGCAGGTCTCTCCCATAGATGCATAAGTTGTAACCACATTTATTTTCAAGAACGTCGGGCAGAATCTGGTGAACAAAGTACTCCACAGAGCTGGCCCCCTCTGGACTGTTTTTGCAGCTTCGTGGATAGATCACATAAGCATCATAGATCTTCCCATCTGAACATGAGAGCAAGGAACACAACATTATTAACTGGTCCTTAAAAAATTCTCATTTTACTCTTGATAGACATTTCTCGGGGAGAGTTTTAGGATTATTGGTGAATATACCACAGCCTCTCAAATACTCTAGAATCTGGAGAGGATGACAACAATCTACCATCCCCAAAATGTCGTCAGAAAGTGACTTCCCAGGTGGCACAGTGGTAAAGGATAAACCTGCCAGTGGAGGAGACGCAAGAGACTCGGGTTCGGTCCCTGGATTGGGAAGATCCCCTGGAGCAGGAAGTGACAATTCACTCCAGTATTTTTCCCTGGGAAATCCCATGGACAGTGGAGCCTGGCGGGCTACAGTCCATGGGGTCACAAAGAGTCAGACACGACTCAGCACACTCAGTCATCAGGAAACCAGTCTTGGTCCCACATTCTCCTTTTTACTGTCTTAGACTTGAACTGAGTTCAAGCTGAACTTGAACAGAGTTCAGATTGTTCAGACTGAACACAGACAAGTGCCTGACCAGTTTAGTTCAAACCATATTGTCCTGTTTGATTAATAATATATTAATAAGTATTTATAGTCACAGATAAGGGATTTTTTTGCTGTGCCAGGCAAATCTAAATTTTAGTTTTTCTTTTCCCCATGGGGAAGTGAAAATGCTAAAATGTAGTTCATGGTGGCAAGGGAGGAGAAATGTTTAAGGGGTCTGAATTTCTCACAAATCAAACAATTAGCTCTAGTTGAGTGACTCTATGGAAAATCTAAATTTTATCTGCCTCCAAATGAAAGAACGGTGTTCATATTTAGCAGGTATAACTGCTTCCTTTCATGTGTATACATATGTAGGGAGGTAAGACTCTTTACGGAACAGGGTTTCTGGTAAAAATACACCTACAATCTGATGGACCTTTCTAACATGCTCACCTCTGGAAAAGAACAATTTTGTAAATGTTTGACTTCCGTAAAGTTTTACCAGTACATATTTCCCCAAATGCCCTTTCTGGGCTGGGAGCAGATTCTGTTATTGAGGAATTAGTAAGAACAGCAGTTCTACTGGGGAGAAAATTGGAGCTGTTTAGGTGAATTTCAGAACCATAAGGAATGACCAGACAGGATGAAGAGTGTCCTCTGAGTACTCACAAAGATTTATTGATAATACGCTAATAATAAGCAAAAGAAAATCTAAGTTTAGTAGCATAACTATTAAGAGATTATTAGATACGCAAACAACAGCCATTATAGAACCTTTTCCATTAAAGAAAATTTGAAACTTGCCACTTACCATTCCTAGTTTTGGAAGGTCTAACTATGTCTCTCCAGAACAGAATAATCTCAATCCAGAACACTTTTAGAATTATCACCAAGGCATTGATTAGTAATAATAATAGGGTAAATCCTGCAAGCATGTAGTAGGTACTTTGTTGATCCACTATTCAAAAGATGGGGGAGGAGAAACATGATTATTATTATTTCTAAAACAGGAGAAAATAAAAACACACGTGGGTACTGGCATCCATTGGGAGGACAAGAGATTCACACAAGGACTGCCTACGTGGAATTCTCATGGCTGTTTCAAGAAATAGTAAATTAATGGTTATTGAGCCTCCATTCTGTGCAAGGTACCAGGCTAGGCATTGTAGGGGATTTTCAAAGCATAAGAGATACAGCTGTTGTTCTCGCTCAGTCATGTCTGACTCTACGCCCCCATGGACTGCAGCATGCCAGGCTTGTCTGTCCTTCCCCATCTCCTGGAGTTTGCTCAAACTCATGTCCATTGAATCAGTGATCCCACCCAGCCATCTCATCCTCTGTCGTCCCCTTCTTCTCCTGCCTTCAGTCTTCCCCAGCATCAGGGTCTTTTCAATATAAAACATGTAGAGACACGTGTAAACTTAGCTAAGACAGAAAGTGAAAGACTCAGTTTTAGCTAACAGAGGTTTCAGGAAGGCGTGCCCACAGTGTACTGGACTAGCAGTTGGAGACTTCCTGCAGAATGAGGTCCCTGGAGGTCTCCAAGTAAGACTCGGAGAGTTTCAAAGGAAAAAATGCACTCCTGGCATGCAAGGATGCTGTGATTCCAAGGGCAGAGATGGGAGTGTGTTTTCTGAGGAAGACAGATAATCTAATTTGGGGAATTGCTGGAATACATGATTGGAAAGCTGGATCCAGGCCTAGGTTCTGATCAGACTGGAGGGTCCAGAAAAGCATTTTGTCTCTATCCTGGTTGTGGGAACCACTGAAGAGTGTTGAGTGGTTCCTTAACAATAAAGGTGGTTTTCAAGCAAGATTAGTCTGATGGTATGAAAGTTTTGTTTCCGTGGCCAATAGATCCTCGGAGTAGAATGAGAGGGAAGTTTCTGCAGTATGGGAGGGGCCAGATCCATGTAATAAGGAGAAAAGAGTGGACAAGCTTGGCATTGGTGGCACTAGGGAGAAATAATCAGCAGGTCTTAGAGACTTACCACATCTGGGGTTGGTGAAAGCAACGGGAGAAACAAGAACTTTGTAACTCTCTAATGAGTGTTTGATAAAGTCAAATTACTGGGTTTTAGGTCCTAAATCTGAGAAGGCAATGGCACCCCACTCCAGTACTTTTGCCTGGAAAATCCCATGGACGGAGGAGCCTGGTGGGCTGTAGTCCATGGGTCGCTAGAGTCGGACACAACTGAGCGACTTCACTTTCACTTTTCACTTTCCTGCATTGGAGAAGGAAATGGCAACCCACTCCAGTGTTCTTGCTTGGAGAATCCCAGGGACGGGGAAGCCTGGTGGGCTGCTGTCTATGGGCTCGCACAGAGTCGGACAGGACTGACGAGAATTAGCAGGAGTAGCAGCAGCAGCAGGTCCTAAACACATCATTATTTCCCTTTTGTTGAACATTTTTTAGCCACTGCTGCACTTTTACCCTTACTCGTTGCTTCACAACATATATATGCAAGAGGGTCCCCATCTGGACTGTATCAGATACATACAAACTGAATGTAAGGACTGTGCTCATCAATAGTAATTTTGGCTGTTGTAAGTCTACTTCTCTCTTTAAAATAGTTAACCATCCTATCTTACAAATAGTCCCACTTAAAGATAAATTTGAGGAGACTCAAATGAGATTTGGCTGGATAATTCCCTTTTCATTTGCATCTGATCTCAAGACATAGGCTCCCAGTTTTGCAAAGAAAATCACTGGTCCAGATTTGCAAACTCCTTCATTAGTTCATCAGCTCCCTGACTATCTAGCAGTATGAAATCAAGAATTACCAAGGTGGGGAATTCCCTGACACTCCAGTGGCTAGGACTCTGCATGTCCACTTCAGGGGGCACAGGTTTGATTCCTGGTCAGGGAATTAAGATCCCACATGCCTAATGGCACAACCAAATTTAAAAAAAAAAAACTTTTTAATAAAAAAAATGTAAAAATAATGACTAAAGTGAGCTGATTCAAAACTGAAAATTGGCCGTGGGCCTGGTGTCTGTGTTGTCATCAGTTTAAATGATAAATATTCCCTAAGTAAATTTTTTCAACACGATTCCTCTCCAGGTCACTTTTTCTAAAAATAATACTTGGACAAGCGCTGGGAATTCCAGTTTCTTGCACAATATTTATACATGTGACTGGTTTACAAGCAGAGAGAAGTTAATTGAAGACATTTAGAGAAGTTGAAGTTCAGTATCTTCCTAAATGTTACTTTACAAATGCATAAATAACCCTTAAATGTGATGCCTAACACTGAATATTTTCCGTAAGTGTTTATAAACAGGAAAAGCTGTGTCTGAATCCTGGCTCGTAAAACTGCACAATTAGTCAACCTCTCTTTGTTTCAATTTCCTCATTTATAAAAGTAGACAATAGTAATCATAACTGCATTATGGATTTTTGATAAAACAAATGAAAAATTGTATGAAAAATAATGACTGGTCCTCATATTTAGAGAACAATGAATAAATGTTTATTATTAGTAGTATTCCCTGATGGGTCAGACAGTAAAAAATCTGCTTGCAATGTAGGAAACCTGGATCGATCCCTGGATTGGGAAGATCCCCTGGAGAAGGGAATGGCAACCCACTCCAGGATTCTTGCCTGGAGAATGCTATGGACAAAGGAGCCTGGCGGGCTACAGTCCTTGGGGTCACAAAGAGTTGGACACAACTGAATGCACGCATTATTATTATTAATAGTAGTAGTATCAAATGTTGAATATTTAATCATATGGGGACATAGGCTTTTTAAGTTTTCATTTTTAAAATTCAGGACAGTGTGTAATTTCTTTTACTGTATGATTAGAAACAAAGGAATTGATTATGACCATTAAAAGCAGTTGCAACAATTTTTGTTTAATTTACACAGTTGTTGAGACAGTATAATCGTGTTGATTTGAAGAAAAGCAGGTGAAAGTCAGCATATAAAGATGAATTAGAAGAAACAAAATCACATGTATGCAGAACATGAGAACAATTCCAGCTGGGAGCTCTGTGATGACCTAGAGGGGTGGGATGGGGGCGGGGATGGGAGAGAGATCCAAGGTGGGAGATATATGTATGCACATAGCTGATTCACTTGGTCGAACAGCAGAAACGAACACAAAAAAAACAATTACATTCCAATCAAAAAAAAAAAAAGAAAGAAAACAATTCCAATACACAGGAACCTAGAGAACATTCATAAAACGACAATGTGAGCACAGACAGCAGTGGGATAAGGACGCCGTGGCAGAGTTGGGGTCGGGTGGCTTTCCCGTTCCTGTGGGGTCTTCTGTGCCCACCAACACCACAAATGTCAGCATAAAATGACATCTCATCAGGGTCAACACATCTTGAGATGACATGGATATATATATGTATATATAACTAGCAGAATCCTGACAACCCATGGAGCATGATAGCATTTAAAATCATCTGCAGTAGTCATGGCTCCATTGTTTTACAAAAACTTACAAATCAGTGGTTCATGTTGAATTCAAACAAGAAAAATCCCAAGGACCACTTCAGGCAAAGACTAAATAACCCTATCAAATTAGTTAAATTTTCCCATCTCTCCCAATCAAGTTGTGCTGCTGTGGGTTTATCCAAATTAATCTGGACTGTACCTCGCTTGGACTTCCCTGGTGTCTCAGATGGTAAAGAATCCACCTGCAATGCGGGAGACCTGGGTTCGGTCCCTGAGTTGGGAAGATCCCTTGGAGGAGGGCATGGCAACCCACTCTAGTGTTCTTGCCTGGAGAATTCCCATGGACAGAGGAGCCTGGCGGAGCTACAGTCCATGGGGTCACAAAGAGTCCGACACAACTGAGCGCCTAAGCACAGCACAGTACCCCACTTACCGGTATAAACTGAGAGTTGAACTCTCCCTGTGACTATATGACAAACACATTAAATAATTTCTACATCATCACACATGGAGTAACAAGAAAAGATATCAGAATTTTCCCTGCACCCTTTGTTACACTGGACTAAATGCTTCATCTAACCAGGGGAGTGTCTTTACTTGGATGTGCAAACAAGTGAGAGAATCGACAGGTGCTCAGGAAGGAAGTGTTTGTGAAACTATTTTTTGCTGCCATCATTGTGTACAGTCGTACATGGAGGGAGTGGAAGAAAGGTGCACTCACTCCCAGGGAGAAGGAGTGTGTCCTTACTGACTGGTTTAACGGTGTCTGAGTGTGCTGATCATAAAAAGCACGGTGCCAGTTCAATCGCTTCCTTTCTGTCTTGAATTCTGTCTCTCTACACAATATATATCTGTCTGTATATACAATGTGTATATGTGTAATACCTACACCCAGGACAAATCTTTTCTCCTCCTGCCTTCTTCAGTTTGTGAGATGGAGCATTTTGTTGTCTTGATGGATTTTCCTGCAACCGCACACCAACACACTGTTCTCTAAGAATATGATTTCAGCTTACAGTTGATACAGCAAACTCAAGTGACTGGAGTCTCAGAAACACGCCTTACTTGGATTTTTCCTCCTTAGTGTTACAGTGTGCGTGATGAAGCCGTGGAAATTCATGGCCAGACAGTCGTACTTCGATGTCAAATCCTCTTCTTTTACATCCTCTATTTTTAAAACGGTGTTTCGGCAAGTCAGCTCATCGCTAGGATTAAAAGGCAGTCTGTTACTTTCAGCGCTTACTGTACAGTTGCAAACCATGTGGGAAGGTAGGGACTGCTTTAACTGCCGTTTAAAAATACCTTTGTGTTTGCTCCTGCACCACTTGTATTCTCGTTTCACCAAAGTTCTTGACCTCACTTCCGTTCACCCGCCAGAAGGCCTCAGCCATGACCTGAGGGCCTTTCCCAAAGCAAGCCAAGCACGTTATGTTTATTGGTTTTCCTAGATAAGAAGGAAAGAAACTCATCCATAAAATTCTGTTCAAATGGGATTTAATTTAATGTGAAAAAAATTCACTGAACATCCTCTGTGTGCCACGAAAGAAAAGTGAAATTGTTACTCAGTCACATCTGACTCTTTTTGACCCCATGGACTGCAGCCTGCCAGGCTGCTCTGTCCAAGGAACTTTCCAGGCAAGAATACTGGAGTGAGCTGCCACTCCCTTCTCCAGGGATCTTCCTGACCCGGGAAGCCAGTCCTCATGTCCTGCACTGCAGGCAGATGCATGGCTATAAATGTATCCCCGTTTCCCTTCCTCATCGGCAGCACCTTCTTCTTTCTCTGCCCTCCCTTCGCCTCCTCCTCTCCTCTCCCAGCTTCTTCATTTCACTCACAGGTCAGGGTAAAGGTCAGCCCCCTCCCCCCTCGCCTTTCTCCCCTGCTCTGCAGCAGAAACTAAAGAGGTTTCACCAATGCCACATTATAATCTAAGATTTCCCTTTACTATACATTGAAATTTATTTTTTTTAAATTGGAGTATAGCTGTTTAAAAAAAAAATGGGATATAGTTGTTTGGGGTTTCCCAGGTGGCTCAGTGGTAAAGAATCCTCCTGCCAATGCAGGAGACACAGGTTCGATCCCTGGGTTGGGAAGATCCCCTGGTGAAGGGAATGGCAACCCACTCCAGTATTCTTGCCTAGGAGATCCCATGGACAGAGGAGCCTGGCGGGCTACAGTTCACGGGGTTGAAAAGAGTGGGACACGACTGAGTGACTGAGCACACAATGTTTTTTTGTTTTTTTTTTTTTACAATGTTGTGTTCCTGCTGTGCAACAACACGGATCAGCTGTATGTACACACATATGCCCTCTCTGTCAGACATCCATCCCACCCCACTCCACCCCCCTCCATCCCAATCTTCTAGGTCGTCACAGAGCACCACGCTGAGCTCCCTGCCCTGTACAGCAGGTTCCCACTAGCCATCTGTCTCACACGGCAGTGTATATATGTCAGTCCCAATCTCCCAGTTCATTCCACCACTCCCACCATTTCCACACATCCATTCTGTACATCTGCGTCTCTATTCCTGCTCTGAAATAGGTTCACCTGCCCCATTTGTCTAGATTCCACATATATACATTAATATACAATATTTGTTTTTCTCTTTCTGACTTTTTTCACTCACTGTGGGGACTATTACTCAGCCATAAAAAGGAATGAAATTGGGTCATTTGCAATTTCTTTTTAATGGCTGTCTTCCACTCCTTTCTCATCCTACCAAATACCCCTCCTCTCCCTGTTATTACCTTTGTAGGTAAAACCATTTCACCTGACTCAGCTACAATTCCACGATTTCTAACTATTCCACTATTTCTAATCTTCTAACAAGAGCCTCTCTACTCTCCCTCCTGTTAATCTGAGACTTCCTCCTTCAGAGGAAAGACTTAAGGGCTGTTTCCTGCCTTAGGACAGTGCATTCAGCTGTCCCCTACTGAGTTCGTAATTCCTGGGTCAAGAATTAGGCATCCAGGGACTTCCCTGGTGGTCCAGTGGTTAAGAATTGTCCTTCCAATGCAGGGGGTGTGAGGTGAATCCCTGTTTGGGAAGCTAAAAGATCCCATATGCCTCACAGCCGTAAAGCCAAAATGTAAGACAGAAGCAATACTGTAACAAATTCAGGAAAGACTTTAAAAATACGAAAAAAACAAACAAGAGGCATCTGAAGAGAGAAAAGGAGTTTAGAGTCTCCCAGAAGATGACAAGGGTATAAACACACAATTGGAACACAAGGTACTCTAGCGTTCTAATAGAAAGATGGGGCTTCCCAGGTGCCTAGTGGTAAAGAACCTGCCTGCCAGTGCAGATGTAAGAGATGTGGGTTGCGAGTTGGATCCCTGGGTTGGGAAGATTCCCTGGAGGAAGCATGGCAACCCACTCCAGTATTCTTGCCTGGAAAATCCCATGGAGAGAGGAGCCTGGCAGGCTACAGTCCATAGCGTCGCAAAGAGTGGGACATGACTGCAGTGACTTAGCACACAGCACACACTGATCCGTCTAAGCCTAACCATCCATAAACATTAAGTGGGACAATATCTACCTCCTGGACAGAAGCAAGAGGGAAATGAGGCAGCACAGGTGAAAGTACCAAAAAACAAAAAGCAAAGCAGAGCACAGTACAAATGTGAGTGCTGTATATGGTGGTGAGCACATATCCCTAATTTTAGAAAGTGCCCAAGGTGGGTGTTTGCAAGTATATCTCATTTAATCCTCAAGACCTACTATGGAGATAGCCTGACCCCTGGGTCACGTGGAAGGATTTTCCAGGCAAAAATTTTACAGTATTCTTATAGTTTTCTTACCAATTTCCACTTCCTTTATTTCGTTTTGTGGAGGCGCTTTAATTACAGGAGGCAAAGAAAAGCCCTTCTCCTCTGAAATTAAAGACAAAGACAGAATTTCAATATTTGGAGAGCATTGAATAGTCGTCAATACAAAGGTTGTATTTTCTTATTTCTAACCTATTTCACAGTGATATTTCTCAAATTTTTCAATAGTGATCCATGGCAAGAAATACACATGTATACACATACACCCCCCCACACACACACACAAATGAAACCAAAACAGTCAAGCAATACCTTTCTGTTATTAGCTATGGTTTTTTTTATATATATATTTTCTCTTCTCTCTTTTTTATTGTTAAAACAAATACTATGCAAACCATTAAATGAATTGCATAATGTAGCAATTGCCAGAAAACCTTGATTCCATAGAATAGGCATAACGCTACAGGGAGGATTTCCAAAGACCCGTGAAAGTGATAAACACGTCAGTCTACACTTCTGCTCGCAACCTTCCACCTATGTGGCTTGCCATATCAGAAAGTCCAAATTCCTGCTTAGACATGGTAAAAATATTCTCAAAGTTTCTGTAAATAGAGAGAAGCCTATTTAATCTCTGATATAACTAACTGAATGAGAAGTTAGTTCTAATGGAGCACGCATGCATTCCTGTACCCCTTGATTCTCACTTATCTCAGAATGCTGTGATTAAGGACCTCCGTGGGGTTTGATGTTGAACACTGAGAGATGCGAGCACAAATGTGGTCCAGTGCTGCTCATTTTACAGGGGCGGAGCCCTGGAAAACTCCAGACAAAACTCTTGTCCACTATGGTTCTGCCCAAAGAAATGTGCCAGGCATATAGGTTTCATCTATACCCATAGATCAAGCTGTGCTGAGGAGACCCCAGCTCTTTGTAGATCGGGCATGTTTGATTGTGAGGCCTTTCCCCTGATGGATTTTTATAGAATGTAAGGTGAACTTAAAACTTAGAATTAAATGACCACCTAAGGTGGTAGATGATGATGAAAGCCTTGCAAATCAAGATTGAAAACCACCCAATAATATCTATGCATCTCTTTATAAAGTTTCTCATTATACTTCTAATCCAGTTAGTTATATCAGAGAGTAAATAGATCTTGCTCTATTTACAGAAACTCTGACAAGACATTGGGAGAAAGAGAGTTAATCTTGCTCTTCAAATAGTTGAGTTGCAGTTCAAAAAAAGTTAGGTGATTGCATTACCTTTGAAAAATTAAAACATAGAGGAGAGAGCAGATGTGGCTTTGGATTCATAGTGTAATTTCGCCCCCTCCCCCAAATGTCTTAAAACATGATGGTGTATAATTTAGAAAATCTCCTTGCATCATATTAGAGGATGTGTAAGAAAAGGTGAGGCAGGAGGAAGCTCAAGGAGGAGGATAAAATACAGGCAAATCAACAAGAAGGACACGATTTCTCTCACTTTATCTTTTTTCGATATTGCCCTTGTTACATTCAGTAGCTTACCAGTAACTGTGAATGATTTGGTTGCTGTTACAATATATTTGACTCCATATTCGTTGTGTATAAATTTACATGTATAATGACCAGTATCCTTGTTGGTTGCATCGTCAATCAGCAAGAACGACTTGTGTACCAGGTACCTTGGTCCTTGGAGAACTTCACAGTTCTGAAATGAAAGGTTCCAGTCCACTTTTAGTAATTCTTTCTTACCTATTTTGATTGTGTATTTTCATCTATTTCCCGGCAAGTTTCTTTTTACCTTAAACCACTCAACAGGCTGTGTCCAATTGTAGCGGTTAATTGTAGGACAAAATATTAGGGAATTTTTTTCTGATCCAGATGTCGTTGAATATATCAGATAATCTGGAATATTGCAATCTGGTTGTTTTTCAAAAATGGTGACATTCACATATCCAGTCTTATTGGAGGTAGGACTATTAAAATAAAATAAGCAATTTTTAAAAAGTCACTTAGCATTATGCAATAATTTAATCCAACTCTAACTTTTACTTAATATTATTTAGCATTATGAAATGACTTAATCCAACTCTTAATCTGGCAAGAATACTGGAGTGGATTGCCATTTCCTTCTCTAGAGGATCTTCCCAACCCAGGGATCAAACCTGCGTCTCTTGCACTGGCTCTCAGGTTGTTTACCACTGAGCCTCCAGGGAAGCCTAATCCGACTCTAATTTTTACTTAATATTAGCATTAGCAGCAGCAGCAGCAGCAGCATTATGAAATGACTTACTCTGACTCTAACTTTTACTGAATACTAACACTATGAAATAATTCAACTCTAATGTTTCTTCCTAAAACAATTGATACACAGTAGTTCTTATTTTAAAATAGTCATTAAAATCTACAGTTTTAATTGCTTTTTTGGTTACATTTTAAATAAAATATAACCCCTTGTAGCTGCTGTTCAGTTGCTCAGTCGCGTCCAGCTCTTTGCAATCCCATGGACTGTAGCCCATCAGATTCCTCTACCCATTGGGTCCTCCAGGCAAGAATGCTGGAGCAGGTTACCACTTCCTTCTCCAGCAGATCGTCCTGGATGAACCCACATCTCCTGTATTGGCAGGCAGATTCTTTACCACTGAGCCACCAGCGAAGCTTAAAGCATAACCTCTGCTGTAGCCTTAAAAAGGACTCCCTCACCATTTCTCTGTATACTGTATGTGCTGTGACACCAACGCCTGATATAATAATGAAAATAATTAGTATCTATTAAGAGTTTTCTATATACTATTTATGGTGGTAATATTACCTCATTTTGTGCTCATAACAGGCTCTGAAGTGGGTTCTGTTATCATGTGTATTTGACAGATGAGGTAACAGTGAAGGAGAAGCAACTTAACAACAGCACACAGATAAGCAGTGAGGACCGTGGATTCAAAACTAGCACCATCTGACCTCAGAGCCCAGGTACCCAGCTAGAGCGATTTGCCTTTGGACATAGTTGGTCTCATAGCTTATATTTACCAAACAGGCACACAACATTTATGAGACAACATTTGTGACAACCGCATGTAGAGTAATGCACTCGGGCTTGCCCCTCAGGTGGAAGGCCCAGGTGACCACCCTTTTACATTCATCACAAGCCTAACCTTTTTATACTGGATTGTTCTTGTTTGGAACTCAAAGTGAGTGATTGCTCTCAGTTTCTCAGCCACTAGAACAACCTGGTCTTTTTCTAATTGGGCTATAAGTTAAGCCCTGCAATTATACATACAAATAGCTTACCAGGGACTTCCCTGGTGGGCCAGTGGTTAAGACTCTGTGAGTCCATTGCAGAGGGGCACATCCCTAACAGAGCTCAATCCCTGTTCGGGGAACTAAAATACTGCATGCTTTGCAGTGCCTCCAAGTAATAATGACAAATAGTTCACCACCACCTGAACTTCACCATGAAGACATTTCTAGAAGTGCTTTTTATTCAGATTACTTCATACATATGACTGTTCGAGAGGTCTAGAAAGGGAAGAGAAGTGAGGCAGCTCAGAATATCAGCTGTTAAAGACGAAGGAGCAGGCCTGGACAATACCGTCTGACAATGCAGGTATAAAATCCCGAGTCGCTGACTTTGGCTGGGAGGAACTTGAGATGCTTCCCTGAGGCAACTATCCGATTTCCTCTCTGGGTAGAAATACTTTTGTTGGTCTTTGAGTAATACCAGTCCACAGGGTATGGATATTTTTCTTGTCTGGAACATGTCACAATTAAAGCCTCATTTTCCAGGCCCAAAAATGGTCTGCCTGCAAATTAAAAACAAACGAATAAACACATAAATTTCTTGAAGTGATCATATGAAAAGATTACGATTTTGGTATTCTAAATATCCCCTTCTAAGCTTCCCCAGCAGTATGGTGGTAAAGAACCTGCCTGCCAATGCAGGAGACTCAGGTTCCATCCCTGGATCAGGAAGATCCCCTGGAGTAGGAAATGGCAACTTGCTCCAATATTCTTGACTGGGAAATCTCTTGGACAGAGGAGCCTGGCAGGCTAGAATCTATGGGGTCGCAAAGAGTTGGACATGACTTAGTGATTAAACAATAGCAAGATTAAATTGAGAAAGCTGTCATACTTTGTGACACTTTGAGAAAGAATAAGTAAATCGTCTAAGCTCTTTTATGAAATATTCTAATGGGTACACTGGAGAAGGAAACGGCAATCCATTCCAGTATTCTTGCCTGGAAAAGTCCATGGACAGAGGAACCTGACAGGCTACAGTCCGCAGGCTTGCAGAGTTGGACACAACTGAGCGACTAACAATGGGTACATACATTAGTGCTTTAACCTGGACTTTAATCTTCCACATTGCTCCAAAGCAACGCAGCCAAGTCCACCTACACAAAGCATGTTGTCGAGTCAACAAACGCTGCCCATACTTCTACGTGCAGGCATCATGTTACATTTTGAGTATTTGAATGCATTAAATCAAAATGATGCTGTATTTGTTATAAAAAATTTATCCCCATAAAGGGGACAAATGAAGAGCTGCTGATGAAGAATAACTCTAAGGACTTTCCTGGTGGCGCAGTGGATAAGAATCCCCCTGCTAAAGCAGAGGACACACGTTCAATCCCTGGTCTGGTAATATCCCACATGCTGCAGGGCAATCCACAATGGAGAGGAGCCCCTGGTCGCTGCAACTATAAAAAGCCTGTTTGCAGCAACAAGGACCCAGAACAAGCAAAAATAAATAATAAATGAATTTTTAAAAAAGAATAACTGTAGAACATAAATGAACTCTCCACATTGCCATTCAGTTAGAGCAATTGGATAGCAAGGCACATGTTCTTGGAATTACTTAATTAAAATTGTTTTAAATCTTAGTTCAAAAGCAATACTTACTAAACCTAGCTGATGTGGAAGGTATGAGAGCTGTTAGAATTACTGAGACCCAAAGTCTCATTCTGTTTCTCAAGTGAGAGCAGGTGCTGAGAACCGATTCTCAAGATGATTCAGGTCGAGTCTGAGACATCCAATGGCAAAGCTCCCACCTAGGAGATTGATGATATTCCCTAAGACAGATAGTTGCAAAGAACTGTCAGTATCTCTACCAAAAAAATGAGTCATTCGAAATCACAAGCAAGCAATTATCCTCCAATTAAAAATAAATTAATTTAAAAACCAATTATTATCCAATTAAAAATAATTTTTAAAATTCTCAAGCAAAATATTTACAGCCATGATTTTGACTTGCTTAATACCCCTGCCCCCTGCAAGGAGGAGTCATCCTTAGCAGATCTTTAGTATATGAGCTAACTTCAGACACACATCATTGAATACTAGACCTTGGGGCCATGCAGACCTGATGTTGGCCGTCCTGTTTCACTGTCTCATGATTGAAGCTAAATTAAGAGGAAAGAAAATAAGTTTCTATTAAAAAAAAAATCATAAAAGTCAAGTGACCCTAGACAACACAATATTATAAATGCTGACATAAAACCACAAACATCCACACAAGCTGGCAATTGGCTGTGCGTTCACATGACCCCCTTCTTCCCCCAAGAACACAGGCAAGCTCTCATCCCATATTTCCTAAGGATTATGAGAAAGAGATGGCTAAAACGGTCATCAAATTATTGCCCTAGACACCATTCCAAACCCTCAAAAACATGTCTCTCACCCTGTTTGTCCCCAAGATCCACCAAAGGCTTTCTAAGATGAGTTGAAGGTCTACGAAAAACAATTACATTTTTTTTCTTTCAACAAAAGGATAACAGCTATATTTTTTTTCTTAAAGAGTTGAGGAAAGATGGAACCAATAAAGAAACCAACAAATATAGGATGACTACAATAACCCTTAATATATTTCCGGATAGCACATTTCCTCTACACATGAATTGTTGGTACTTTTCTCATTACATGTATGGAAACGTTTTTACTACGAACTTTAGTTAAGTAAAGGATGCTTACCCTAAGTGAAGGGCAGAAGGAAAGAACTTCAAGTCAGTGACTGAGCTGTGAAGATTTTCCAGTTCTTATGGCTTCTTCCTTACCGACTCCCCACAAGCACAAATTCCCTCTTTTATTTGAAAGGGGAGATAAGAGACATCCTTCCACACACCCACTCCACCCACCCTAAAATTTCATCTTGAGCCAAAATCCATGACTCGTTCAAAAGTGCCGGTTTACTTATACCAAGAACTCTTGACCCTGATATATAAATATTTAAGGACAACAGAATAATCATTTGGAAGAAGTAATCAGATCTTATCCCGTTTTAGCATCAGTTACTCAAGCTAATGCTTGGCGTTTGTGGCTCCAATATTATTACAATTTGAGTTCCAAATGATCTGGAAATCCGGGAACCCTATGACTGCCCATCCAGATACTCCTTGATACTTTATTTGACAGACTCTAGAGAGGAAGGCTCAGCAACTTTGGTGCTGAGAGAGTTTCAAAAGCAAATGGGGACGAGAGATAAAAAGTAAACAGACTCCAAGGGGTTTTGCAAATGTACTGTTTAAGATCCAGAACTAACATAGTCTCATCCAAACACGGATTCCAGATTCTCAGATTCAAGTCCCTACAGGGCTCTTAGATGGGAAAGGCAAGTTTTTCTAAGGAGTTCATAGAAACAGAGGGAAGTCATTAGACTGTCTAACAGAGAAACATGGAAAACTGTCAGCCTCAACTTTTGGGTTCCATGTCAAACAAATGTTAGCTGCAAATTTGCCTTTAGCTCCACATAGCTGGTGTAACTCAGTCATGAGTAAATTTGACTAACTTAAAACTCACCACATCCCAGAAGGATTCTGGGACTGATTCCAGACCAGCACAGTAATAAATAACCAAAGCTAAGGCTTCTCAGGAACTCACTGTATGTCACATACTCTGGGGAGCGAGCTCCGCCCCTGGCAAAGGTCATGAGGAAGGAGGCTTGGCATACGCAAAGGCGGGATCAAGCCTCAGGAGTCTCCCTGGAAATTCTCGAGCAATCTACCCCCAAAACCAGAGTCTGCCTACTTTCTGCTTTGTGCTTTCACCTACACCTCTGACTTTACGGGGGGCTGTCCCCCACTACCTCTCTCTGAAAAAAGAGTTAGCTTACAGCTCCAGTTAATAATTCCTGGCTGTGACAGTGTTTCAACCTACAAACTCCCTTGGAAGTCCTCTAGCCTGCCTGAATAGGTTTTTCCGGCCACATGTGATTGCTCAGAGCCTCCAAACTGTGAGAGGCATGAGATGTTCTAAACTGTCTAAATACAGATTCCTTTGAGCAGTTAAAAGATTGATTAGAAATTGTATTGGTGAAGGGATTTTCGCTTGTTGGGCCAATGTTTGCTGCTAAGTCTCCATATCCCTTACCTGCTGTGTCCCTGGCAGTGTATTGATTAATATAATTGGTGTAAATAGTAGCTTTAATGTTTGTAACCTGGGACCCTTGAATTAATTCTTTTTCTTGTTATAGCCCACCACACCTTTGCTCTGTAGGAATGCAACTTTATCTAATGCTTTTTGGAGGCTGGCGCCTGACTTTAGAATAATCACCTTTAGAGAAAAAGGCCTCCGGGCCAGGAGATGATGCAAATCACCTAAACTTTTGCATATGATAAGATTGCAGGAAGAAAGCCTGGCTTACTGCAGGACTCTACCCCTTCCCCCATTATCCTCTATGCATAACTTAAGGTATAAAAACTACTTTGGAAAATAAAGTGCGGGGCCTTGTTCACCGAAACTTGGTCTCACCATGTCGTTCTTTCTCTTACCTTCTGGCTGAATTATTCAGCCTCTTTTCTCCACTGAATTTCCTCACTGAGCTATCCTCATTCTATTACTCTTTATATCCTTAATTACGTTTAATTAAGCAATTGTTTCCTGATCCTCGCCGACGCCGTCCCCGCTTCGAATTCCCTGGATCCACCGGGGCTGGACCCCGGCAACATATGGTTCTCAATGGCTTACATGTATTAGCACCTTCATTCTCACCACCGCCCAGTGACACAAGCACTGTTATTATTACAGCTGTTCTACAGACAAGGACACTGAGACACCAAGTGATAGCTGCTCAGTCGTGTCCTACGCTTTGTAACCTCGCAGACTGTAGCCCACCAGGCTTCTCTGTCCATGGTATTATCCAGGCAAGAATACTGGAGTAGGTTGCTATTCCCTTATCCAGGGGATCTTCCCAACCCAGGGCTCAAACCTGGGTCTCTGGCCCTGCAGGGAGATTCTTTACCGTCTGATCCACCAGGGAAGCCTTGAGACATCAAGAGGGTAAGCCAATGGTACAAGTTATGTTATGCTAAGAGATGGATCCAGAATTTGAACCCAAGCAGGTTGGCTCCAAAGGCTAGATTCCTAACCACTATATTATTTTGCTATGATATGATGAAGGTTGAAAGAGGAGGTGCTGCCCAAAAAACGTTCCAGTGGATTTTGGGAGCTAGTTGACAACACCACCACTTCTCGCCCTTCTCCCCTGTGGCTGGCAATGTTTCTGAGGCAGGCATCTCCTTCTGCACCAATATCAGTCATGCGGTCTCAGAGGGAGAGATGAAAAGTCTTGTCACTGCTGGGAGATTCACCACAAGATGCTGGCATTACTTCAAGGAATTAGATCTGCTTATCGCTATGCTTGACTTAGTTGTTAAGATCATGTGGGCTTTGGCACTGAGAATCTGCTCCACAGAATCAGGAGCAGGCAAGCTTGGAACAGTGCCCAGAACACTGTAACCTCTAGGTAACATTTTGACAAACAAAATAAAACTACCTTAAACATGCTTACATTTGAATACAAACTTACATTTTGTATCCTAAAACATCTTAAATTTTTTAATTAAGTTTAGGCATTTATTCATTCAGACTAGGCCATGGTTATCTTGGTTTCCTAGTTTTCAATAAGGCTTCAGTTAGAGTTTTAATAGCATACCCATGATATCTTGCAGAAGCATTTAATAAAGTCTAGCTATTGTGATAAATAAAAGCTATCACTATAAAATAATTCAATTATTCAACATTTAAGTCATTGCATTGAAAGTACAATATTGCATAGTACTTATCAGCAGCAGCATTCAAATTTTACAGATTAAAATAAAAACCCAAGGATGAGACTGGTTAAATAATTTGACCAAGCTCACACAGTTGTGGCTGGGGTTGAAACCAGACTTGCTGAACCTCAAAGACACGTCTTTTTTTCCCCCTAATCTTAACTGAAAAGAGAGGTTACAGTGATAAATCTTTCCTTCTTATGATTGAGACAGGGAGATGAAATAAAATAAATAGCCCTAATTTCCTTTAAGCCCATTTTCTATACAGAACTAAGCAATTTTGGCCTCTAACTACTATGATACCATCCAGTGTAAAAGTATAGTAGTTTATAATAACTTAGCAAGACAACACATGAAAGGCAAGGGCTTCCAATAAGTAACTAAATCCAAGATACTGAGCAGCCATGAATTCTGCCAAGTTAAGCAGAAATCTTCCAATGCCTGCTGACTGCAAGGGCAGATTACCCTCTTTTTAAGAATTCTCAGAATTACTCTTCATTTTCAGAATTTATCTAAACTAATCTGGCCATAGGGGGCTTCCCAGGTGATGCTTGTGGTAACGAACCTGCCTGCCAATGCAGGAGTCTTGGGTTCTATTCCTAGGTCAAGGAAGATCCCCTGGAGGAGGGTTTGGCAACCATGCCCGTATTCTTGCCTAGAGAATCCCATGGACAGAGGAGCCTGGCGGGCTATGGTCCATAGTGTCACAAAGAGTCGGACATGACTGGAGCAATTTAGCACGAAATTTGGCCATATATTTTTTCTCCTAATTACTAAGGTGGAGCCTGGACATGAGACAGAGTTTGGAGTGAGAATCCCTCAGTATGGGACATATACAACCAGGCAAACCTCTTAGACATACAGCTGGAGATGTCAAGGCATCAATGAGCTATTTGCTGCTGAAGTTCAGGGAACACATGTAGGTTAGAGACCTACATCCAGATATATATATATAAATTTGGGATCCATGAGTATATAGATGAAATTAAACCCACCAGGCTGGAGGAGATCTTCCAGAGTGCAAGCAGATAGACCTTGAAGCTACACAAGAGAAAAGCTGCTCGCCTTCCCTGGAAAACTCCCCTGGAGAGAGGTATTCGTCCTTCCTTCACAGACCAGTTTGAACCTCTGTGTGTAAATCACTGCAGAAGTATTGAGAATTTTGCTCTTGTTGTTAGTCGCTGAGTCGTGTCTGTCTCTTGGAGACCCCATGGACTGTAACCCACCAGGCTCCTCTGTCCGTGAGTTTCTCCAGGCAAGAATACTGGAGTGGTTTGCCATTTCCTTCTCCTGGGTATCTTCCTGACCCTGGGATTGAACCCGGTTTCCTGCATTGGCAGGTGGATTCTTTACCACTGAGCCACTTGGGAAGCCCCATTTTTCTCCATACTCGCAAAAAACTGGAAAGTGTAGAAGGGCAAGCAGAGAAATACAGACCCTCATAATCATAGGACAAATATTTTGAAGGACGTAGATGAAGAGTTCTCCTACTGGAAAAGCAAGAATCTGAAAACCAAAGACATCCCCGAGCTTTTTGAGTTACTGGTCCACATATCCAAATGTGGAAGGGTCAAGCTCCTCACCTACACATCCTGTTCAAGAGCAGAGAGAACTCTCCTTCCTGTTGGGGATTCTGTGATTCAAATCAGCAGCCACCGTGGGCCACCAGTAGGGCACAGAGGTGAAGATTCCCAAAGTAGGAAAAGTAAAAAAATAATGACGACGATGAGGGCTGACATTATTAAGCATTTGATATTAGCTAAGTGGTGGTTTAGTTACTAAGTCTTGTGACTCCATAGACTGTAGACTGCCAGGCTCCTCTGTCCATGAGATTTCCTGGGCAAGAATACTGGAGTGGGTTGTCATTTCCTTCTCCAGGGGATCTTCCTGACCCAGGGATCAAACCCAGCTCTCCTGCATTGCAGGCGGATTCTTTACTGACTGAGTCACCTATGACTTTACACCCATTTCATCTTTAGACACCACCCTCTGAGCCTGACGTTAGTACTAATATGCTGGCTTTATAAGTGAACAGTACGAGAATTAAAGAGGTTAGGTGAATAGTCTAGAGTCATGAGTAAGAGCAGGGATTAAATGTGGTTCTGTGGGTGTCGGAGCTTTCTCTCCTATACTGTATACAGACTAGCAGGAATGTCATGACAAGGTCCATATTGAGACTTTGGGGGCAGTGACACATGCATGTCATTGAATACGGCACATGAATATACATAGCTCCCTCTTCTCCACACCTGACACACAGTGGGTGCAGCTTTAGGGGCCAGCTCTGCCACATTTGACCCTGCACGCTTTGTTGAGAGCCTTCAGAGAGGAGAGGAATGGAGCCATCAACCAGAGGTCCCCATGCCAGACATGGGTTTGAGTCAGTTATTCCTCCCTACCCACCACTCCCCTCAAAAGACAGGCCCCCAGCAGCCCTCCTCCTGAAACACATCACTCTCTTTTTTTCCATCCTATTTCCTTCCCCCTTTCCACACACTACATTCCTCTCCCCTGCCCCCCCAACCCCTACTGAGGAGCTCGTTTCTTCCCAAGATTTTTTCCCTTATCCACCATCTGAACAGATTCCATTTCTGAATTTCAGCGGATTCCAGCAAGAACAATTCTGGAATATGAGCACTCTGCATGCACTATATACCACAAGACCCCCTCCCAAACCCACCCTCCTCCATTTCTTTTCCAGTACAGCAGGCCAATGGGCTTCCCATTTGGTGCTAGCTGTAAAGAACCCACCCGCCAATGCAGGCAATGTAAGAGATGTGGGTTCGATCCTTGGGTCAGGAAGATCCCCTGGAGGAGGGCATAGCAACCCAATCCTGTATTCTTTCCTGGAGAATCCCATGGACAGAGGAGCCTGGCAGGCTACAGTCCATAACACATCACAAAGAGTCAGATATGACTGAAGCGACTTAGCACACACATGAGGCCGAAGTTCCATGTAATACAAACAAGACTTTAAGGGACTTCATCACTCTGTACCTTGGTTTTCCCACTGGTAAGACTACCTTTTTCATAAACAGAAAATCAAGGGCAATGATTATTTTCAACCTAAATTTTTGTGTTCAAATTCCATTCCCTTTGAGATCAAAGCATTTTTGAAAAGCGCTGCAAGGAAAAACACTTACCATCTGGCTAGTGAGCTCTTTCTTCCCCAACTTCCTACCAGCAGAGTTTGCTAACTCGAAAGACCAGTTCTCTAACAGCTCTGTGCTACATAGGATAGCCACACTCCTTTTGAAGCCTTCCATTGTCCTTATCAGTTAAGAGACAGGAACCAGGTTGCTGATGAGAGCTCTGTTAACAAATATTGACTTCAGTTTGCACCATGTTCTCTGTTTGAAAGATCTCTGATGAGCTGCACTTTCCACTGCAACGGTAGCTCTGCAGATGGTCACATTTCCTCTTAGTTCTGTTTTACCTTCCTTGTGGGGAACTTTTTCAGCAAAACCTCCTGACTGAATCTAGGTGGCAGGTCACTCGGTGCCCTTACAGTGAGTTGGCAGCTGAAACTATGGCTCTAAGAACCACAGTGTACATTTCTGCAGGAGGTTTTACTGTTGATGACACAATGTCTATGTTTTGAAAACTCTGATATGATTGGGTGCCTAAGCGTGAACTAGGCTCTGTGCGCAGGGATCTCTGCACATGCTGACCCCTGCGCTCCTCAGAGGCTTAGTGGACGCTCAGAGGGGCTGATCAATTACCTTACTCAGGGCAACAGCCAAAATCAAAAGCCTCTGTAACTGGACTCTTTCCATGAGAATTCCGAATAAACTGACTTTAATCATCTATGTGATTTTATTATTGTTATTCTATATTTCTGGCTGTGCTGGGTCTTTATTGCTAATTGGGCATTTCTCTAGCTGCAGTGAGCAGGGGCTGCTCTCTAGTTCACGCTCAGGCTTCTCATCACGGTGGCTTCTCTAGTTGTGGAGCCCGGGCTCTAGGACACACGGGCTTCGGTAGTTTCAGCTCCCGCGCTCTGGAGCACAGGTTCGATATTTGCAGCACAGGAGCTTAGCTGCTCTGGAGAATGTGGCATCGTCCTGGGCCGGGGACTGTACTAGTCCTAGTAGGACTAGGACTGACCTCCTAACCACTAGACACCAGGGAAGCCCCAGGCCAGAATACTGGAATAGGGTAGCCTTTCCCTTCTCCATTCAAACTGTTGGTGACTTGCAAATGATCAGGATGTACCATCTGCCAAGGACTCTCTAATAGAGTAGAAAGAGCAGGAGCTTTAGATCTAGAGGGTTTTTCTCTCACTGACTGTGTCACTTAGGGCAAATTTCCCATCCTCTCTAAGCCTCAGTGCAAGTGGGTATTGTTATCAATTGTTTTTCAGTCAGTAAGCTATGTCTGCCTCTTTGTGACCCCATGGACTGCAGCCCTCCAGGCTTTCCTGGCCTTCACTATCTCCCGGAGTGTGCTCAAATTCATGTCTATTCAGTCGGTGATGCTATCTAACCATCTTATCCTCTGCAGCCCCCTTCTCTTCCTGCCCTCAATCTTTCTCAGCATTAGGGTCTTTTCCAATGAGTTGGCTCTTCACATCAGGTGACCAAAGTATTGGAGCTTCAGCTTCAGCATCAGTCCTTGCAATGAATATTCAGGGCTAATTTCCTTTAGGATTGACTAGTGTCAATAGTAAACAAATAATCTAATATCAGCCATAGTAACGAACACTGGTGGCTCTCTGCCTTCCCATATAATTAACCCACCAAAACTTCGCTTAAAAAACTTCAATTTTTTTTCAAGTTTCCTTCTAACAGCTGTCTCACCAAAGGAATCAAATCTTCCCTACGATCACCATACATAAAAGATGAAAATCCACGGCAGAATCCAGTTTTACGGATTCCAGACTTACGGCACAGTCTTTATATGGAGCCCACTTTTTAAAGAATTGTTATTGGAGTATAGTTGCTTTATAATCCTGCATTAGTTTCTATGTATAACAAAGTGAATCAGTCATACCTATACATACATCCATTCTTTTCTGGATTTCCTTCCCACTTAGGTTACTACAGAGCACTGAGTAGAGTTCCCTGTGCTCTACAGTAAATTCTCATGAGTTATCTATTTTATACATGGCATCAATAGGGTATTTATGTCAATCCCAATCTCCCAGTTCATCCCCCCACGTGTCCATGTGTTTGTTCTCTATGACTGCGTCATACAGAGTGAAGGAAGTCAGAAAGACAAAAACAAATACCGCATATTAATGTATGTGTGTGTGTGTATATATATATATATATGGAGTTTAGAAAAATGGCACAGAGTCATTTATCACTTCTTCTTCACAGCTAGAGATTTAGAGAAAATGCAGTTAAGCAAGAAGCCAAGCAGTATTTATTGATGTGCCCAGCATTGTGTGGGGCATTGTGAGAGATCTGAGGTCAGGATGAAACTCATTCCTGATCTCAAGGAACTTAATCTTTACCCCAAAAGGGAGGGTGAGGGGAAGGTGCGTGCATGCATGCTAAATCGCTTCAGTCATGTCTGACTCTTTGCAACCCCATGGACTATAGCCCACCAGGCTCCTCTGTCCATGGGATTCTCCAGTCAAGAATACTGGAGTGGGTTGCCATGCCCTCCTCCAGGGGATCTTCCTGACCCAGGGATCAAACCCGAGTCTCTTATGTTTCCTGCATTGGCAGGCAGTTTCTTTACCTCTAGCACCATCTGAGGGGAAGGCAGCATTTTACAAACCTGAAAAAATTTGAGTTTAAATTAGAAATTTGCAACAGTCTGGATGTTTTTAAAAATTAGAGCAGGTTATACACAGAGGAGCTTGGTGGGCTACAGTCCATGGGGTCGCAGAGAGTCAGACAGGACTGAGTGACTAAGCACAGTGCAGTACATTGAGAACTCTTGAGTGGAGTTTACAAAAACCTTTCTGGCATAGTGAAGGTATGGTTTACCCTAAATCTAGATCTCTCGATATCCCTTATCATCACAGGGTCTAGAAGCAGGGTCAACTCTGCTGTGGAATGTCTTTCAAAGAACTTCTCAGCACTGGCACTGACGTACTTGACTGCTATCAGGATGATTAATGTTATCTTCAATGTTTCCATTACCAGCTCAGGACATTTTGTGAAGTTCAGGGAGGCCACCATCTATCAGGGTCCATCAGGTTTTGTAAGAAAGAAGGAAACATTTGATGGAAGATAGAGGGGCCTTAGCAGCTGTGAGTAGCTTCAGGAGGATTCTTTTTCCTCCATCTGCAAGGTCTCTGCAGAATGTAGAATCCAGAGACACTTGCTGATGTACCCAACTAGCAGGGAGAGACTGGGTGAGCCCGGGGGGGCCAGAGACTGCTCCCTTGAGGATCTCACCCCCCCAGACCTGAAGACCTAACTTGGCACCTCAGGCCATAGCCTCTAAAAATGATTGCATCCCCTGGAGGTGAGTCTCCTAAACAAAAGTGCCCCAGAACTGATGGAAGGCTACGCTTCTCTAAGGGGGCACAAGGCATCTGTGATGATTCACCATTCAATGACATGAAAGGGAATTGGCCAAGCTTTTTCATTTGAAATGAGGACAGACTGGTGCAGCTGGAAGAGCTGAAAACTGTTTGTTGTCTGTGTGTGTATGTACGCGCACACACACATGTGCAAGAGATAATTTATGTTTGCATGTGGATTTTGTCCACATGGACATGACATCTTAGCTCTTTACCCAAACCAAAAGGAGCTTTTAAATGTCAAAAATCAGAGCTTCCCTGGTGGCTCAGTGGTAAAGGATCTGGCTGACATTACAGGAGACATGGGTTCAATCCCTGGTCTGGGAAGATCCCACGTGCCACAGAGCAACGAAGCCTGTGCACCACAGCTATTGAGCCTGTGCTCTAGAGCTGGGAAGCCAAACTACTGAGCCCATGTGCTGCAGCTACTGACATCCACACGACCGAATGACTCCGCACACAGGCACATACACCAACTGGAAGAAAAATTTGATCTGAAAAATTATATTTTTCTACATTCTCTCTCTCCCTCTCCTTCTCTCTGTCTCTCCCCATGTCTCTCTCCCCTCCTCCCCCCAACACACAGACAGACACACATATGCTCATATACTCATATTCTTCTTCTCCAAAAAACCAAACAGCAACAACAAAAGAAAATGTTTACCCAGTGGCTTTTATAAAAGGTGTTTATCTCTCTCCACATTTTAACAAAGTTCAGTGTTCATATGTCCCCTGCCAGACTTGAGACATTTAAACTAAAGGATGAGCAGCTGCTGCTGCTGCTGCAAGTCGCATCAGTCATGCCCAACTCTTCGAGACCCCATGGACTGCAGCCTACCAGGCTCCTCCATCCATGGGATTTTCCAGGCAAGAGTATTGGAGTGGGGTGCCAGTGCCTTCTCCGGATGAGCAGCTGAGTATATATAAATTGTGAGGTCCCAGTAAAAAACTCCCTTTACTCAGTGTGACAGCCAGGCTCCAGGAGGGCCCCCAATGACCCCTTCCTCCTGTCGTGCACACCTTGCAGAGTCCTCTCTCTCACTGTCAGTGTGACCAATAAAACATGGGGTAAGCCATCACATGCTACCTCCAAGATTATGAAGAGCATGTGGCTACCATCTTGGTTCTCTCTCTGGAGTCACTGTGTCTCAGAGAAGCCACATGTAGAGCCTCCCCAAGAGTGTTCCACATAGAGAGGAACCAGAGCTTCATGCCAATGGCCCACGTGAGTGAGCCTGGAGGGAGGTCTTCCAGTTGCAGTAAATCTTCTGGCCAACAGGTTGACCACTACTTTATGGAAGACTGTGAAGTAGAACCACTCTCGGATCCCTAACCCACAAAAGGTACGCGAGACAAGAATGTATTGTTTAGGCTACCCAACTTTAGAGTCATTTCTTATACACAAACAGGTAATTTAACAGTGGACAGTAACGTGTCAGTCACTATTTTCCTTGTGAATCTATCAACAAGGAGGTAGAAGTCAGGGGTCCTTGCTAGTATGAAATGACTTTCATTTAAAAATTCAATTTCTCCTGAGTGAAGTCAGACAGAGAAGGTGAAATATCCTATGGCATCTCTAATATGTGGAAGCTGAAAAGAAATGATACAAATGAACTTATTTAGGAAACAGAAAAAGACTCACAGACTTAGAGAACATTCTTAGAGTTGCTAGTGGGGGAGGGTAGGGGAAGGGATTGTTAGTTTGGGATGGACATGCACACCCGCTGTATCTAAGGTGGATAATCAACAACGACCTACTGTAGAGCACAGGGAACTCTGCTCAGTATTATGGTATTATTAGTATTATGGTATCAGTCGTATCAGTATTATGGTATCAGTAGTATTATTGGCTGCCTGGAGGAGAGGCAAGTTTGGGGGGAAATGGATACATGTATACATATGGCTGAGTTCCTTTGCTGTCCACCTGAAAGTATCACATTTTTAATCGGTTATACCCCCAATACAAAATTAAACATTTAAAACGAAAATTTCAACTTCTAGTCCTATTTAAGAGGCCTTCTGTGATCTGTGTTGTTGGGAAGTTGCTCTGTTGTATCTCTTTGGAGTTCCTTTATCAGAGGCAACTTCCTACCTTAGAGATTGTTCCACTCTTCTTAAAAGCACTCCTTCCCCTCATCTAATCAGATAAAGTTTCTTCTGTTCCACGTGCTCATTCTATACAGTCACCAGATCATTGACCGGGTGTCAGAAGTTAACAAGTCTGTTTTATCATAGACATCCTGCCCCTGGCATACTGGTCAGCAGTGGCATCTCAGAGGACTCGTGGGGATGGGTCTCTGTGGACAGAGAGCTGACCCGCATGTGGGTACCAGGAGCACAGCAGACAGACAGCAGACAGCAGGACAGAGGGACAGCCACGGGTCTGGTGGGGCAGAGGGCAGGAGCTGGGTCTGGGTCTCTGGCAGGGGCTGCATGACTTTGAGCAGGCAATCTTTGCCCTGATCTGAAATGTTCTCATCCTGATGTGGTGTCTCCTGGAGCAGCCTCTGCTCCTCAGAATCTCACACAAATGCTTTAGTCTCTCACACAGTGAGAGTGGGAGAGAAAATCCGATGTGTAGGTTTGTTGTTTAGTCGCTCAGTCATGTCCGACTCTCTGCAATCTCATGGGCTGTAGCCCACCTGGCTCCTCTTCCAGGCAAGAATACTGCAGTGGGTTGCCATGTCCTTGTCCAGGGGATCTTCCCAACCCAGGAATCGAACCTGCGTCTCCTGCATTGGGAGGCAGATTCTTTACCACTGAGCCACCTGGGCAGCCTGATACGCAGGTCTTAGTACGTCCCTTTGTGCTGGCCTTTCCTCTCTGCAGTCTCGGTTACAGCCCCTGCCTTGTAAGTCCATAAGAACATGAGAGGCAAAGCCCAACTGCAGGTCCTGTTCTCATCCACTCCTCCTGTTTAAATAAATGTTGACATTTTCCTCATGGCCCTACATCTTCTAAAACCTAAGTCTAAATATCTGGGGTTGGTGAAAATTTAAACGTGGTCATCATTTGCTGATATTCTCCAAGCCTGTAAACCTTCATTCTCAGATTATCTTCTGAGATCAAGTCTAGATATTTTGAAGAAATATTCCAAAAAAATTTAGACTCAGGAAGGAAAGAGGATTCTGGAGGGGGGAAAAAAAGAAAAAAGCTAATTTCACAGAAACCACAGACATACATTTGCAGGAAGTCACTTTAATCATCCACTTTAAAGTGTTTCTCTTCACTGTCCTGTCCAGTTCTCCTGAAACCAACTTCTGTAATTGAGGACATATTTTTAAAAAGAATTTGTAAATACGCTTGTGTAATACATAGCAATAGTTACGTAACAGGCACTGCATTTTTGTCTGAAGCACAAACAACGGAGTATTGAGACACCAGACTAACTTTAAAATCATGGATTTCAGACTATGATGAGCAATCCTCAGTGAAGAAAGTTTGAAAACTTCTGAGTATTATTCCTAATAATCATTTTAATCATGCTCACATATTTCCCGTCAGCCCTGTATCTAAGACTGTGTATGTGACCATAGTTAGGCAAGACATACACAAGCTGTGTGCTAAGCCGCTTCAGTCATGTCCGACTCTTTGTGACCCTAGGGACTGAAGCCCACCAGACTCCTCTAGGCTTTAAATGAATGGTGTTAAGACCATTTTAGATTTGCTTAAGCATTATAAATGTTTTAATATCAACATTGTAAAATATATTACAAGCAATAGAAAAATCCAGTTTAATTGATGAAAACAATTAAATTCCAGGATGCATTAGAGATTAAAACAGTAAAAAGAATTTAAAACTATAAACGTAGAATAAAATATTTAATTGATTATGAGGTGGGAGTAATATTGGTTTTCTGGGCAAAACAGCAAATACAGAAACCATAACAACATAGACCAAATCAATTTCATCACCTCTGAACATATTATTAACAGACAGGAAGCAAAAGCCTGGAGAAATATTTGAAAATTTATGTATAGCTTATATATGTAGCGTATGTACATATATACACACTCAAGTATATACATTCTATATAAGTAGATGTTATAAATCACTAACAGGAAAGATAATTTAATTTTTTAAATGTTCAAAAAAGGAGGTATAGAAGTTTCAGGAAGCTTCACTAGAAGTTTTTGATAAATAAAATGCATCAGAAGTAATTAAGAAATTTAACTCAAATACCATTTCCACTTATCAAATTTGTGAAAGCTTTACAACATTATATAATATTCAATACTGACAAAAAGAATGTGGAGATGGTGAATGTATAAACTAATACAAACTTTTTAGAGGATAATTTGGAAACATATCAAAATACTCTTTAACTTGGTAGCTTGTGTTTTGTTAATATATTTTTAAAAAGTCATGGAAGTTTAAAAATATTTAGCTTCTCATTGGCAATGTTGTGGACAATAGCAAGAAAAAAAACCCTGAATATACAAATCAGAAAGAGAAAAACAATTATTGTATATTAACACATATATATGGAATCTAGAAAAATGGTACAGATGAACCTATTTGCAGGGAAGGAATAGAGATGCAGACGTAGAGAACGAACTTCTGAACACAATGAGGGGAAGGAGAGGGTGGGACGTCTTGAGAAAGTAGGGTTGCCTTATACACACGATGACGTGTAAAATAGACAGCTAGTGGGAAGCTGCTGTTTAGCACAGGGACCCCAGCCTGGTGCTCTGTGAAGCCTAGAGGGGTGGGATGGGCGTGTGGAAGGGAGGCTCAAGAAGGAGAGGATATATGTATATTTATGCTGATTTGCGTTGTTGTATGGCAGAATCCAACACAACATTGTAAAGCAATTATCCTCCAATTAAAAAAAAAAAAAAACAGCCAAAAAATAAAAATCAAGCATATAGCCTTAGGTCAAGGATATCAAAAGAAGTAAAAGGTGATTCAGGAACAAATACTCTAAAGCAAAAGCTAACCTTCTATCTCTATTTACACCAGGAGCACTCCTATTTCCTGATTTCACATACACATACACATGCACACAGACACACACACATTTTTAAGACATTCTCAACAAGGAGGGCGGAGAAGGCAATGGCACCCCACTCCAGTACTCTTGCCTGAAAATCCCAGGGCCAGGGGAGCCTGGTGGGCTGCAGTCCATGGGGTCGCTAGGAGTCGGACACGACTGAGCGACTCCACTTTCACTTTTCACTTTCCTGCATTGGAGAAGGCAATGGCAACCCACTCCAGTGTTCTTGCCTGGAGAATCCCAGGGACGGGGGAGCCTGGTGGGCTGCCGTCTATGGGGTCGCACAGAGTCGGACACGACTGAAGAGACTCAGCAGCAGCAGCAGCAGCAACAAGGAGGGTGTTGACAAGGCTCTGCGTTTTGACCTTGAGATATGTAAGATGCCAAGAAGGACATGTCTCCAAATAAATGCCAGAGATCATTCAACCCTTCCACTAATCTGAGGCAAAATTACAACTAACCTAATTCAAAGAATCTCCTTATTCTGAGGACTCGATAAAAATTGTGACATATTGTATGAGTCAGTAATGACGTATGTAGTCTATCATTTCCCATGGCAAATCCTCCCTCCAGTAACTTCTGTAATCAAGCATAACCATTTTTACATTCTGTTCTCCAGTTTTGTCATGTACTTTAACTTTATTGCCAGTGGTTATGACACTTCCATTCCTGGTTGTCCAAGACCACTTTGGCCGAGACCAGGGATGGACTTAAATCCTAGTTACTCAATCAGTGCTAAGGTGACCCTTGAGACAATGTGTAAATAGGACAGTTATTTCTCATACAGCTTCTAGCCATTTACTGGAGAAACTTTTATTGTGTATGTTCTATATTCCAAGTCATATATTAGATATTAAAGAATAAGATGGAAATCAACTCTGAATATTCACTGGAAGGACTAATGCTGAAGCTGAAACTCCAGTACTTTGGCTGCATGATGCGAAGAGCCAACTCACTGGGAAAGACCCTGTTCCTGGGAAAGATTGAGGCCTCGAGGAGAAGGCGGTGACAGAGGATGAGATGGTAGGATGGCATCACTGACTCAATGGACATGAGTTTGAGCAAACTCTGGGAGATGGTGAAGGAGAGGGAAGCCTGGCGTGTTGCAGTTCATGGGGCTGCAAGGAGTCAGAAACAACTGAGCGACTGAACAATGACAACAGCAACTAACCTAATTCAGACAAAGAATCTCCTTATTTTGAAGCCTCGATAAAAAGAAATTATGGCATAATGTATGAATCAGTAGTAGCCCAGACAGTAAAGAATCTGCCTGCAACGTGGGAGACTTGGGTTTGATCCCTGGGTCGGGAAGATCCCTTGGGATCTCTTGCCTGGAGAATCCCATGGACAGAGGAGCCTGGTGGGTACAGTCCATGGGGTCACAAAGAGTAAGAAAAACATAACGTGGTAAGCAAAATATTTTTTCTGAGTTCTGTGAGCAGCTCCGGCAAATTAATCGATCCCAAGGAGGGAGTGATTAGGACCTCTTGTCTTTAATCAGTTGGTCAGAAGCACAGGTGATGATAACCTGTCATTAGAAGCATGTGTGTGTGTATGTGGAGGGGTGGTGTCTCGGAACTGAGACCTCAAAGTGTGGAATTTGATGTCATCTCCAGGTTATGTGCGTGTGTGCATGCACGGTTGTTTCAGTGGTGTCTGACTCTGCAGCTGCATGGACTGTAGCCCACCAGGCTCCTCTGTCCCTGGGATTGTCCTGGCAAGAATACTGGAGTGTATTGCCATGCTCTCCTCCCAGGGGATCTTCCCAACCCAAGGATCACACCTACATCTCCTGCATTGTCAGATGGATTCTTTATCACTGAGCCACCTGGGAAGCTTATTTATTTGGCTGCTGCTGCTAAGTCGCTTCAGTCGTGTCCGACTCTTCACGAGCCCATGGACTGCAGCCTACCAGGCTCCTCCATCCATGGGATTTTCCAGGCAAGAGTACTGGAGTGGGGTGCCATCACCTTCTCCGATTTATTTGGCTAAGTTATACCAAATAAATACATTAAAAATTGCATCTCCTGCATTGCAGGTAGATTCTTTACTGTCTGAGCCACCTGGAAAGCCCCATCTCCAGGTTATACAGGGTCAGAATTGAGTAGGGCCCCCAGACACTAAGACTTGCTTGCTGGCATGGGAAACGCTCCACCCCCACTCCCCCCCAACACACACACACACTTATTGGAATTGGGTGCCAAATCCTGATTGGTCCCAGGACACTGTACTATCACACTGGTAAAGATTAGAAAAACTTTTAATGTTCAGCTTCTGAGTCAAAGACTTCACTTACCAGGTTGGTTGGAGAACCTGATCAGAACAGAAGTCCTCATTTCCTTCCCCAAGTCCCCATTAACCTGGCGACTTGAGCTAAGAGAGTGAATTTCTCAGCACCACTCCTCTCACGGCTGAGGCTGAAAGGCCAAATGTGAAAATGAAGCAGGAGGTTTTCGAACACTGTTTCACTCAACCTGCCAAAACCCTAATATTGCACTTTTAGAAACTCGGCTGAAGTGCCATCAGATAACCTTCTTAGTAATAGTCAATTGCTCAAAGTTCTCAGTAGGAGTCAACGTCAAGAAAATGGAACACAGATCTCAAACAAAAGATAATGTAGAGGATGTCTACACCCAAGTCCCTTATTTTACAATGAAGCCTGGTCATGTGATGAGATGTGTCCAACACCAGTTGACGTGTGACAAATTCAAGGACAGACTCAACGGTGCTGCTGAGCCATAGCCCTTCACTCAAAGAAGGTGACGACTGTCTCAACCTTCCTTTTCTCCCGAGGACCACGGCTCCAACAGGAACCTTCTTACTGTCTAATCTGGAGGAAGTCATCCAAATTTTGTCACAAGTGCCCCATCTATAAAAAAGGGATGGTACCAAGTTGGCTTCCCAGGTGGCTCAGTGGTACAGAATCAGCCTGCAATGTGGAAGATGCAAGTTTGATCCCTGGCTCAGGAAGATCAGAATAGATGGATGGACAGAGGGAGAGCTTGTTGCTGTGTGTATATATATATATATATATATATATATTTAGCAAAAAAAAAATGTTATGAAAAGGGTCTTCAGGGACTTCCCTGGTGGTCCAGTGGTTAAGGATCTGCCTTCCAATGAAGGGGATGTGGGTTCAAGCCCTGGGTGGGGAACTAAAATCCCACATGCTGCAGGGCAACTAAGCCTAATCTCTGAATTTAGAGAGGCGCCCTAGTGCTACAAGGAAGACCCAGCTCAGCCAAAATAAAAAATAAATAATTTTTTTAAGTGCCTTCAAAGAAAAAATTAAGAAAGACACTTAGTAGTAGAAGAAAAAGAAAGAAAGGGATACCAAGGTTCTAGGCTAACCTCCATGTGACAAGCATCTATACCACAAGATCAGTGGAAACAGTGTATATTCTCCTCTAGGTGGGCTGCAACGTGGAATCAGCAGGGAGCCAGGTCCAATCCTGAGGATGAGCCCACTCCCAGAGAATGATGGAGCAGGGCACTGGAAGGATCTGAGGATTCTGAATGGCTTCCGGAAGCCCATCCAGCCACCGTGCCCAGCGCATCTTGCCACCCACGCACTGCTGCGTGAGAGAGGAGAAAATGGATGTCTTGTCTAAGCCAGTCTACGCTTGGCCTCTTTTCCTCCTCTCTGACTAATGCAGAAGACCCCCTGTGTACAGAGTGACTAAGCAGTGTTGAGGATGGCCAACAGTATCAAGTGTAGCCTGCCAGAGAGTGCTTACAAGTTCAAGTCTCACTGTCTCTGCCTAGATGATGAAAACCGCTATGGTAGTTTACAGTCAAAGTATGTTTTCCCAATAGTAATGTTCCTTCTCAGCAAATAAACCAGACCTCTGCTGGTTCCAGTAGAACCATTTCAATGGAAGAAGTGTCCTAAACCTACGTATTTTTATACACAGAATATATTGTCTTGAGTAAATTCACACATCTTAAGTGCACAGTACTATGATTTTTGATAAACACGTAAACCTGCATGGCGGATGCCTTGGCCGAGAGATAGAACATTTCCACTACCCCTGAGCGCTCCTGTGTACTCACCTGAATGTTATAGCTCCCTGAATAACAAATTACCACCAAAACTTAGCAACTTAAAACAACAAGATTCTGTCTTACTTTTTCACGTGATTCCTGAGGGTCAGGAATCCAAAGTGGCTCAGCTGGGGTGTCTTTGGCTCAGGGTCTCTCAAAAGGAGGAGGAGGGGAGGGTGTTTTGCCTATTCATTTTCTTAATGCTGTCCTCTGATGAGCAAAAGTTTTGAATTATTTAAACTGTATTGAGGTGTAATTTAATGCAACAAAATTCACTCATTTAAAGTGTATAATTAAGTGATTTTTAATAAAGTTAACAAGTTGTACGGCTATCACCCTAATTCAGATTTAGAACATTTCCATCATCCCAACAAGACTGTTCAAGCCCATCTAGAGTTCATTCCCCTCATTTGCAAGCCTCTCCCAGGCAACTACATTTGGGGTAGGGGTGGAAATCCGCCCACTGTGGATTCACCCACGGTGGGTATTTCATATCAATGGAAGCATACAACATATGGTCTGTGCGTCTGCCTTCTTTCACTTGGCATGTTTCTGAGGTGCTTCCTGTATTTCTATGTATCTATACTTCATTTCTTTTTATTGCCAAATAGTATTCCATTGCGTGGATAGACCAACTTTTGTTTATCCACCCACAAGCTGATGGACATTTGAGTTGTTTCTGCTCTGAGCTATTATAAATAATGCTGATATAAAATTCATGTGCAGAAGTTTTAAATTTTGGTGAAATCTAATACATTCTTTTTAAGTTAGTACTTTCTGGGTCGACTCAGAAAATCTTTGCCCAACCTGAGGCTTTGAAGTGAATTTTTCCTATGTTTTCATATAGAAGTACTGTATTTTTAGTTTTTACATAGAATCCACCTTAAACTAAAAAGTTTAAACTAAAATGGAAAACCTGACTCTAGGTTGACTTTTTTTTTTTTTTCTCTATATATAGATACTCAGTTCTTTTATTCCCATCTCTTTAAGGAGTCTTTTTCTCAATAAAGTACTCTGGTGCTAAGTCAAAACCATATCAGTGTGAATCTATTTCTGGATTCTCTATTTTACCATTCATTTGTCTGTCTTTATTTTGACAACATATAGTCTTGATTACCATAGCTGTATAGTAAGTATAAAATCAGGTAGTATAAGTCTTCTAACTTTTTCTTCTCTGAAACTATTCTGACTCTTCCAGGTTCTTCACATGTTCACATAAATTATAAAATCAGCTTGATAATTTCTGCAAAATTAGTCTTAGGAATTTTGACTGAAATTACACTGAATTAGTAGGTCAATTTGAAGGGAATTTAAATCTTAGAATTATTTAAATTTCCAACCATTAACATACTGCATATCTTCATCTATTTATACCTACTCTAATTTTTCTCAGCAACATTTTGTAGTTAGAAATGTAGAGGTTTTATGCACATTGTAAATAATATTCTTAAATTTTATTTTCTAATTGTTCACTACCAGTGTATAGAAAAACAATGATTTCTATATATTGATCTTTCATCTTGTGATTTTGTAGATTCACTTGTCAGCCCTAGAAACTTTTATGTTTTAGACTCCTTTGAATGTGTTTTTTGCATACACACTCAATTTCTTTGGAAAATAGAGACAATGTTAATGTTTATTTCCAATATTTATTATCTATTGTCTTCATACACTCGCTAGGGCTCTTAGGTTAATATTGCATAGAAATAGAAAGGGCAGACATCTTGATTTTATTGACCTTAAAAATATATATATTCAGCTTTTTAAGTATAAAGTTTAAATTTAATTAGTTCTTTTCCTATCTTCTTAATGTAGATGTTTAGACCACTGATTTCAATCCTTTTTTCCTCTCTAATATAATCCACCAGTGCCATAAACCAGAGCTATGTATTTCCCTGTAAGCACTGCTTCTATTTTGTCACACAAATATATGCATATAAATGTGCATACACATACACACTCCATTCCCAATAAATAATAAATAAAATGTTTTTATTTTATAAATACATTTATAATCACCTATAAATACATTATAATCACCTTTCTCCTACATTGGTGCCCTTGGTCATTCACCCATTCTTTCCAAATGTATTAAGCATCCATTACATGCCAGGCACTGTTGTAGATGCTGATACAGCAATGTATCCAGGTAAGTCAAGTTCCTCTTGTGTTTGAGTTTGTGAAATGCCAGATTCACACAATTGCAAAAGACAAATAGAGGTAAGAAGGGTAGTGTACCTCATTCTCCCATCTTTTCCATTCTAACATTGATAACTGAAGGATAGTGGAATAGAATCCGAGCCACAGTAACTGGAATGACTTCCACCTTCAGAGAAGTTCATGCTCTGGGTCACCAGGAAGGCCAGGGGTGTATATGCTTAAAATTCCCAGGGTGACTATGGTTTAAAGCAGAGACTGGAATCTCACTCAGGCTTGTTAGGCTGCCTAAGCCTCAGTTTCCTGAATTTTAGAACTGGATTAATACCTCCTGTCCAGGGACTTGTGAGAGTTAAATGATAGAAGACCTGCAATTCATATTAGTTTCTTTATTAATATTTTCCTCTGATAATGCTTTTTTAAACATTTTATTTATTGATAACATTCCGAATGTTGTTGTCTAATTCCTTCTGTAACTTTTTCTTTGATGCATTGACTATATAAAAGTGTGTTACTTAATATCCAAATAATTCAGGAATATTCCAGATACCTTTTTGTTGTTCAATCCTAATTTAATTTTCTCTTGGTCAGATAACTTACTCTGTATGTTTTAATTTTTTTAAAAAATGTGTTGAGACTCACAATTTCTTAGCCAGAATATCTGATCTAACCTACTTTATCCCCCACTTCTATTTGAATCAAAATATTCTCTCCCAAGAAAATCTCATATTTTTAGCCAGATTATTAGAACAAGAGTCTTTTGTTCAAATCCTCCCTGAGTGTTTGTTCTCTGGTCTGCAAAATAAGAATAATAACAATACTCACCTCATAGGAGTTGTGAAGATAAATAGCATTGTTTAAATAGAGCACCGAGCATAACATCTGAATTATAACCGAAGTTCAAGCATCAGAGGTATTACTGTGCCTGTCCCATTTCCCCACCTGGACTGTAATTTCCTCAAGAACAGATTCATAACTATTTCTTTAGCTATCCTAAAGCTATGCAACAGACTACAGTGGAAACACACTGGCCTCATAAATAGACTCTCAAGCTTTGTTCTGTCGCCAAAAAGTACACTCTCTGTGTTATGTGCGTTAAAGACCAAAGATCCAGGCAAAACAGCAAGAACCCTACTGAAAGCAAAACAAATGTGGTCTCTGACCCAGTAGAGCTGACAGCCTGCTGCAGGAAACAGGTATCAATCAAATATTTAACCCTCCCCCCAAAAAAAGTTTTTTAAAAAATTATGCTTCTCATTTTCAATGTATTTTACATCCTGCTGCCAGATTAATATTTCAGTTACTCTTAAGAAATTATTCAGTGACTTACTACTGCCTTTGGATAAAGTCCAAAATTCCTGGTGGCACTGCCATGCTTAGAGGTACAGGGATCTTATCTTTGAGAGCATCCAATAGGGAAGTTTGATCTAGAATTGAGCAGTCAAGGGAGGTCTTTCTGAGGAAGCCATTGGATTTGAGACCTGCAGGATGAGTGGCCATTAATAGGCTGAAGAGTAGAGGGGGAAAAGTTTGCAAACAAAGGAAATAGTGCAAAGTCCTACGGCAGGAAGAAGCATAGCAAATACAAGAACTGAAAGAAGGTCAGCTGGAAAACAGAGCAGAGGTCGTGCACTACAGGATGAGGGTGGAGCGACCTGGTAGAGTCCTCTAGCACCGATGAAGAATTCTGATATCTCACCTATAGTGGTGAAAAGTTTCCAGTAGGGAGATTACTTGGGGTCAGCAGTTTTAAGAACAAATTAGAGGGACTTCCCTGGTGGTCCAGTGGTTAAAAGACTCTGTGCTCCCCATGCTGGGGGCAAAGTATCCCTCCCTGATCAGGGAACCGAGATCCCATGAGCTGCAGGGTGTGGCCAAAAGAAACAAGCTTTAAAAAAAAAAAAAAAGAACAAGTTAGAAATAGTGTAGATAAATGAGATCCGTCTGTGTTTCAGTTACTGTTGCTGCAAAACAGTGCTGTTTTGATGGCTGATAATTAGCTGATAGTTACTCTCATCAGCTTAAAGCCTCCTCGGTGGCTCCGTGGTAAAGAATCCACCCGTGATGCAGGAGATCCAGGTTCAATCCCTGGGTCAGGTAACATTGGGCAGCCCTGTCCCACAGCACACCCCAGTTCCAGGTGGTGCGCACTTCTCAGTGGGAGAATTACAAAAGGGCTTGAGAGTAATGTTTCAATGGGCAAAATAAGCAATAAGTTTCTTTCCGTAGAGATAGTGATAGATCTCTACATGGACTGCACTTCTCAGTGGGAGAATTACAAAAGGGCTTGAGAGTAATGTTTCAATGGGCAAAATAAGCAATAAGTTTCTTTCCGTAGAGATAGTGATAGATAAGGGTACGTTAACTAAGGCGACAGTAGCAGAGGTGGAGAAAAGGAATGAAGGGGTGAAAATGAGCAGGACTTGGTAATAGGATTGATGTGAGGGGGACAGTGAGCTTTCCAGGTAGGACGCCAGCATGGATGGTGGTGAGCTATGGGACAGAGGAAGGGGATCAGGGCTTGCTTGTTTCGCTTTGTGAGGAGGGTAACTTGAATTTGGTTTTGATTGGGAAGAGACTTTGAAACTTTCGAAAGTCAAGTGAGGAGCTAAGAGAAATTGAGGCTGGCTATGTAAACATGGGAGTTATTTCAGTGGTAACTTACATATAGATGTAGATGGGGTCAGAGAGAATATAAAGTGTGTAAAAGGATTTCCCTTGTGGTGCAGTGGATAAGAATCCACCTGCCAATGCAGGGGACACGGGTTCGATCTCTGGTCCAGGAAGATTCCGCATACCACCAAGTCCATGCGCCACGACTACTGAGCCCATGCACCTAGAGCCTGTATTCCAAAACAAGAGAAGCCACTGCAATGAAAAGCCCCTGCTTCTACAAGGAAGAGTAGCCCACAGTTTCTACAAGGAAGAGTAGCAATGAAGGCACAGTGCAGCCAAAAATAATAAATAAATAAAATTTTTAATAAAGTGTGAAGAAAAGATCTGTTGTTTAGTCAGTAAGTTATGTCTGATGAGACAGAGACAGGCTTCTCTGTCTATGGGATTTCCCAGGCAAGAGTACTGGAGTGAGTTGCCATGTCCTTCTCCAGTGGATCTTCCTGACCCAGGGATTGAAACTTCGTCTCCTGCATTGGCAGGCAGATTCTTTACCACTGAGCCACCTGGGAAGCTTGAAGAAAAGAGAGATGGACATAATCTTTGAATAATTTGAACATGTAATAGTCATGGAGAGGAGGCTAGAGGTCCCTGAAAAACAGTCAAGGAGCTAACAAGAAGCTAAGAGCGGCTTGCTCACCAAAATCCCCAAAAAAAGAATGGTTAAGGAAAGGAGAGTGTCAACCATGTCAAATGCTAACGAGAGGCTATGTGAGAAAAGCTCTGAACATCTAGCAGAGAGAGGTGATTATTGTTCATTACAAGATTGGTTTCCATAGAGTTATTGGTGCCTAATGGAAAACTGGAAGAAGCTTTTCTGAAAGGGAGGTGGAGAGAAGTCCAAGGCTTTTACCTTGTGGTCACTGATGACCCCAGTGTGGTCAGATCCAAAGAGTGATTTGTCGGATCATTCTCTTCTACTGTTGTTATTGCTATTGGCACTTTTAATCGCTCTGCTTCTATAATCTCTTTAATAAAGAAGGTAACTCTATGTTTGAATTTTATATTTCTCCAGCCACCATATACTTCCCAGAAACTCTCCTCTGTGTTTCACTTGGCTGACTGTCTTCTTCTCCCCATCATTTGCCTGGGGCCACTTCCCCTGACTCAATATCTGTGTCTCCTTTCTTCATTCAAATTCTCTCCCTCCCAGGCTTGCTGTCCCCACTCACAGCCTGGCTTACCTGGTGACTTCACATCTGTCTGGTGGATGGCTTCCCAGAGGCACTACTTCATCCCACAGGTTTCTTCTTCTGCCCAAATTTTAATCTCTGCCTGTTTTGAAGGTCAACTACAGATGAGCTTGTGGCTGAAGCAAGCAGTTTAAATACCCAAAGTTAAATCATTCTATACAAACCCTCCTTGGCATTGTTCTCTATTTCTAGTTCCCTGTATCTTACATCTCAATGCCAGCTACTTCTTGCTGCCTCCCTGCTTCCTGCACCATCCCACACATGCAGAGCTGTTTCCTGGATCTCCATGTATTTCCATCTTCACAACAATAACCCAGACCCAGTGTTGCCCATGCATGATTCTAAGTGACACACATCACATTCCCAGATAATGGTTTCTCAAAATCATCTTCCTATCATGGTGTCATACTGTAATGTGGTCAGCTGGTTAAAATAGAAAAGGGAAGACTAAAGAATATTAAAAATGACTAGGAGATTCTAACTTGTCAGTTCTAATACTTCACCAGTTGTTCCCTGGAGTACTATGTTGAAAAGAATTCTGAAACTCAATCCAAATTCAGTATAAGAGTTCCATGATTGATTGGTATTGTGCTCAGATGCTCAGTTGTGTCTGACTTATTGCAATCCCATGGACTGTAGCCCTCCAGGCTCCTCTGTCCATCGGATTTCCCAGGCAAAAATACTGAAATGGGGTTTCATTTCCTCCTTCAGGGGATCTTCCCAACCCAAGGGTCAAACCAGAGTCTCCTGAATTGGCAGACAGATTTTTACCACTGAGCCTCTTGGGAAGCCTTTGACTGGTATTATTGGCTATAATTTGGGGGGTTAGAATTAGCAGTCCAAACTGCAGGTCAAATGCAATTTGTGGTAAGAGCGTTGGACTAAATATATCTGTATTTTAACACCATTAAAAGTGTTGTGGGACTTCCCTGAGAGTCCAGTGGTGAAGACTCTGTGCTTCTACTGCAGGGGGCATGGCTGCAATCTCTGGTTGGGGAACTGAGATCCCTCATGCCACAAAGTGCAGTGACTACCCCACCCAAAAGTACTGGACTATTTCATACAAATTCCAAATGAAATATGATTTCCTAATATATATTAAAATGTAATATGGTTCAACTTTTGCTCTTTTGTTCCTTTTAAGTTATTAATGTGTGTCCTTTTATACAGCTAATTATCGACTAGGGGTTCTTTGTTCCAAAGAGCTCCTAAAAAGAATGCCTGACCAGAAAATGTTAATTATGGACAAATAAGATGCACCAATACCTCCTCAGGTTGTGACAAGTTACCCTAATATTCTGCCTATGCATTCAACCAAGTGAAAACGTAGAATCTGTCAAAAGAAAGACCATCTTGAGATGCCTCCAGCTTTGTTCTTCTTTCTTAGAATTATTTTGTCTATTCAGGTTCTTTTGTGGTTCCATACAAATTTTATTCCATTCTATTTCTGTGAAAATGCCATTGGAATTTTAATAGGGATTTTTACTGAATCTATAGATAGTTGTATGTAGTGTGGACAGCTTAACAATACTGTTTCTTTTAGTCCATGAACAAAGGACATCTTTGCATTTGTTTGCATCTTCTTTGATTTCTATCAATATCTTATAGTTTTCACTGTCCAGATCTTTCACATCCTGTGTCAGGAAGCATTGAACAGGAGGCTTCCTGTGTGCTGTTTTGGATCTGTCAGGAGTCCTCTGTTACTTATTAATTCCTGAATATTCAGGAATTAAGAGGAGAGGCAAGCCTCTCCTGGGGCTGAGGGATCCAGGCATTTCCTTCGTTAGTTTTCCAGTACAGTGATATGTATCCTCTTTCTTCTTATGAGCCATACGGTAAAAGTGATTGTTTACAACTCTTTCTCTTTGATATGGATCGCCTATGTCTGGAATTTTAATCTTTATCTTTGCTGAGAATAACTACCTTGTAAGACAGTATATATGCCCACACCATGTTGATTAAAACACCTTTGCTCCATCAGAGCTTGGGTCCCCGTGTCTTTCATTCTCTCTCTCTCTAAGGCTGATTTTCTGGAGCACAGAGACCCGTCGTGCTCACTCTCCTGCCCAGGCTTCTAAGACCCTCTCCAGAAGGCGCACTGTGCCTCCACCCCCCTCGAGAGGGCGCCAGGTGCCTTCGTGAGTGATGCAAGCCCTGTGTCAAAGGACTTTATTGGTTTTTTCATAAACCAAGGAATATCAGCCTCTTTCTCTCTCTCTTTTACTTTCTTGTCATCAACTCCGGACCACGAGGTTCCAGTCCATTAAAGGACCTTGACAATCCTGGGTTAAATTTATTCCTGAGTATTTTATTGTTTTTGATGCTATCATAAATGAGATTGTTCTCTTTATTTCTTTTTCAGAGGGATCATTATTAGTGTATAGAAATGCAACTAATTTTTGTGTGTTGATTATGTATACTGACACTTTACTGAATATGTTTATTAATTCTAACAGATTTTTGGTAGAGTCGCTAGAATTTTGTGTAGATAAGGTCAGATTATCTGCAAACATACCATTTTACTTCTTCCTTTCCAATTTGGATGACTTTTATTTATTTATCTTGTTTAATTGTTCTGGCTGGGACTTCCAGTACTACATTGAATAAAAGTGGTGAAAGTGGGCACCCTTGTCTTATTCTTGATCTTAGGAGAAAAGAATCCAGCCTTTAATCATTGAGTATGATGTTAGCTTGTCATGTGTGACCTTACAGAAAACTGGTCAATCTGATCACACAGACCACAGCCTTGTCTAACTCAATGAAACTAAGCCATGCCATGTGGGGCCACCCAAGACGGGCGGGTCATGGTGGAGAGGGCTGACAGAATGTGGTCCACTGGAGAAGGGAATGGCAAATCACTTCAGTATTCTTGCCTTGAGAACCCCAAAACAGTATGAAAAGGCAAAATGATAGGATACTTAAAGAGGAACTCCCCAGGTCTGTAGGTGCCCAATATGCTACTGGAGATCAGTGGAGAAATAACTCCAGAAAGAGTGAAGAGATGGAGCCAAGGCAAAAACAATACCCAGCTGTGGATGTGACTGGTGATAGAAGCAAGGTCTGATGCTGTAAAGAGCAATATTGCATAGGAACCTGGAATGTCAGGTCCATGAATCAAGGCAAATTGGAAGTGGTCAAACAGGAGATGGCAAGAGTGAACGTCGACATTCTAGGAATCAGTGAACTGAAATGGACTGGAATGGGTGAATTTAACTCAGATGACCACTATATCTACTACTGTGGGCAGGAATCCCTCAGAAGAAATGGAGTAGCCATCATGGTCAACAAAAGAGTCTGAAATGCAGTACTTTGATGCAATCTCAAAAATGACAGAATGATCTCTGTTCATTTCCAAGGCAAACCATTCAATATCACAGTAATCCAAGCCCATGCCCCAACCAGTAACACTGAAGAAGCTGAAGTTGAACAGTTCTATGAAGACCTACAAGACCTTTTAGAACTAACACCCAAAAAAGATGTCCTTTTCATTATAGGGGACTGGAATGCAAAAATAGGAAGTCAAGAAATACCTGGGGTCACAAGAAAATTTGGCCTTGGAGTACAGAATGAAGCAGGGCAAACCTACTAGAGTTTTGCCAAGAGAACACACTGGTCATAGCAAACACCCTCTTCCAACAACACAAGAGAAGACTCTACACGTGGACATCACCAGATGGTCAACACTGAAATCAGATTGATTATATTCTTTGCAGCCAAAGATGGAGAAGCTCTATACAGTCAGCAAAAACAAGACCAGGAGCTGACTATGGCTCAGATCATGAACTCCTTATTGCCAAATTCAGACTTAAATTGAAGAAAGTAAGGAAAACCACTAGACCATTCAGGTATGACCTAAATCAAATCCCTTATGATTATACAGTGGAAGTGAGAAATAGACTTAAGGGACTAGATCTGATAGAGTGCCTGGTGAACTATGGACAGAGGTTTGTGACATTGTACAGGAGACAGGGATCAAGACCATCCCCATGGAAAAGAAATGCAAAAAAGAAAAATGGCTGTCTGGGGAGGCCTTACAAATAGCTGTGAAAAGAAGAGGACCAAAAAGCAAAGGAGAAAAGGAAAGATATAAACATCTGAATGCAGAGGTCCAAAGAATAGCAAGGAGAGATAAGAAAGCCTTCCTCAGTGATCAATGCAAAGAAATAGAGGAAAACAACAGAATGGGAAAGACTAGCGATCTCTTCAGGAAAATTAGAGATACCAAGGGAACATTTCATGCAAAGATGGGCTTGATAAAGGACAGAAATGGTATGGACCTAACAGAAGCAGAAGATATTAAGAAGAGGTGGCAAGAATACACAGAAGAACTGTACAAAAAAGATCTTCATGACAAAGATAATCATGATGGTGTGATCACTCACCTAGAGCCAGACATCCTGGAATGTGAAGTCAAGTGGGCCTTAGAAAGCATCACTATGAACAAAGCTAGTGGAGGTGATAGAATTCCAGTTGAGCTATTTCAAATCCTGAAAGATGATGCTGTGAAAGTGCTGCACTCAATATGCCAGCAAATTTGGAAAACTCAGCAGTGGCCATAGGACTGGAAAAGGTCAGTTTTCATTGCAATCCCAAAGAAAGGCAATGTCAAAGAATGCTCAAACTATCCCACAATTGCACTCATTTCACACGCTAATAAATTAATGCTCAAAATTCTCCAAGCCAGGCTTCAGCAATACATGAACCGTGAACTTCCAGATGTTCAAGCTGGTTTTAGAAAAGGCAGAGGGACCAGAGATCAAATTGCCAACATCCGCTGGATCATGGGAAAAGCAAGAGAGTTCCAGAAAAACATCTATTTCTGCTTTATTGACTATGCCAAAGCCTTTGACTGCATGGATCACAATAAACTGTGGAAAATTCTGAAAGAGATGGGAATACCAGACCACCTGACCTGCCTCTTGAGAAACCTATATGCAGGTCAGGAAGCAACAGTTAGAACTGGACATGGACCAACAGACTGGTTCCAAATAGGAAAAGGAGTCTGTCAAGGCTGTATATTGTCACCCTGCTTATTTAACTTATATGCAGAGTACATCATGAGAAACGCTGGGCTGGAAGAAGCACAAGCTGGAATCAAGATTCCTGGGAGAAATATCAATAACCTCAGATATGCAGATGACACCATCCTTACGGCAGAAAGTGAAGAGGAACTAAAAAGTCTGTTGATGAAAGTGAAAGTGGAGAGTGAAAAAGTTGGCTTAAAGCTCAACATTCAGAAAACGAAGATCATGGCATCTGGTCCCATCACTTCATGGGAAATAGATGGGGAAAAAGTGGAAACAGTGTCAGACTTTACTTTTTTGGGCTCCAAAATCACTGCAGATGGTGGTTGCAGCTATGAAATTACAAGACGCTTACTCCTTGGAAGGAAAGTGATGACCAACCTAGATAGCATATTCAAAAGCAGAGACGTTACTTTACCAACAAAGGTCCATCTAGTCAAGGCTATGGTTTTTCCAGTGGCCATGTATGAATGTAAGAGTTGGACTGTGAAGAAAGCTGAGTGCCAAAGAATTGATGCTTTTGAACTGTGGTGTTGGAGAAGACTCTTGAGAGTCCCTTGGACTGCAAGGAGATCCAACCAGTCCATTCTGAAGGAGATCAGCCCTGGGATTTCTTTGGAAGGACTGATGCTAAAGCTGCAACTCCAGTACTTTGGCCACCTCATGCGAAGAATTGACTCATTGGAAAAGACTCTGATGCTGGGAGGGATTGGGGGCAGGAGGAGAAGGGGACGACAGAGGATGAGATGGCTGGATGGTATCAGTGACGCGATGGACGTGAGTCTGAGTGAACTCCAGGAGTTGGTGATGGACAGGGAGGCCTGGCGTGCTGCGATTCATGGGGTTGCAAAGAGTCGTACACGACTGAGCAACTGAACCGAACTGAACTGATATTCTTTTTGGGATCTTCCCAGATGACTCAGCGGTAAAGAGTCCACCTGCCAGTGCAGGAGTTGTGGGTTCAGTCTCTGGGTCCGGGAAGATTTCCTGGAGAAGGAAGTGGCAACCCACTCAAGTATTCTTGCTTGGAGAATCCCATGCACAGAGGAGCCTGGCAGGCTAGAGTCCATGGGGTTGAAAAGAGTCAGACATGACTTCTCGACTAAACCAAAACCACACACTGAACATAAGCATGGACAGAGGGCCCCTTACCACTGACATGCCCTTGCTGGACTGGAGTTGCTTTTCACCTCAAAGTGCCAAGACACAGATGCAGTGTCAGCTACATGGGCTGATAACAGTGCTTCTGTATTATTTCAGGAACCAAGAAATTCCAGGAAATCTGTTTTATGTAGACACATCAAAGCTTCTTTTAGAACTCTTTTGGTTTTTCTTTCTTTCTTTTTTTTTTTTCAGGTTAAAAAAAAAATCTATTCACCACCTATGCAAATATTACATCACATCCCCTAGCCATTCAGTGATAAGAGCTATCTCATCAGTCTCAAGAGACAGAATCTCCTGCAGAATCTGATGGGAAACATCTCTAGGAACTCAAGGCCCCACCAGCCACATAAGAACCTGAGAGGCAGACATGCATGGTGGTTAAGAGCAGTGGCTTTGAGGCCAGACCACCTGTGCACGAACCTCTGCTGCTGCTTACCAGCAATGTGATCTCAGGGCAAGTTACTTAGCATCTCTTAACCTCGGTTTCCTTATCTATAAAATGGGGGTAGCTACTGCAACTTTCCAATATTATGTCAATGATAGGTGAGAAAATGTGCGTCGAGTGCTTAGACCACAATAAAACGTATCACAAACAGTAGTTACTCTTTTATGTAACACAGTATGGCTTGGTTTTTATTATTTTTAATCCAGAGATGTTTCCAGCATCATCTCTCTGGGAGGAAAAATGGTAACCTTTGAAGAGAACTTGGTTTTTCCTTGAGTAAGGTCAGTTGATGCCTGCTTAGGGATGCGATACAGGTGAGTCAGCAATCATTGTCCTCAGAGAAGAGTCCAATGTTCAATAAAGATTCAAGGGCCTCACTGGTGGCTCAGTGGTAAAGAATCTACCTGCCAGTGTGGTAGACATGGGTTCGATCTCTGATCTTGAAAGATGCCACATGCCTCGGAGCAACTAAGCGACTAAGTTGCACCAGAGCTACCGAGCCTGCACAACCTAGAGCCCATCCTCCAAAACAAGGGAAGCCGCTATAGTAAGAAGCCCAAGCAGCACTTCTGGAGAGTGGCCCCTGCTTGCTGCAATTACAGAGAAGCATATGCAGCAACGAAGACCCAGCAGAGCCAAAAAGAGAATAAAAAAATCAATACATTTCTTTAAAAGTGTTCAAAAGGTTCTGATGGTAACTAAGCTACGTCTATTGGGGGATACACTTTGCTGCATAGAAAACTGAGCTTCTCTGGGGTGGAGGAACGCTGCTTCCAGGATTCCAAGGTAGGAAGCCATAGCAGAGGACAGGAGGGTGAGCCTGCAACAAGCCCTTTGAGTTATGAATGATTGTCCTTGGAAAGCAATGAACACTGAGCCTGGAAGAGCAAAGCAGAAGGGGGCACCTCCAAAGCCATTCCCAACAACGACAGGGGGACTGTGGTCCCCCTGAACTGATAAAGTCAGTGATGACTGTAATACTTGGAAAGGAGAAAAGTATGCTACTGTTTAAGGCTCTAATTTTGACCAAAAAGCAAAAATCTACATTGATTTGCAAGGCCATTTGAGGGGATGTCCATTGAGGAGAAGAATTCACTTTCAGAAAGGCTCACTGTGCTCTCAAATCTTTATGCAACTGTCACAGTCTCACAGATTTCACTGGAGTAAGAATAGTCAAGAATGGTCCTCCATCTGTACCTACAGCAGGCAGACAGCCATCTGATCTAAGTCATGCCACTCTCCCTCACCTGCCTCAGAGAGACCCCTCAGGCTGAAAGCATCAGGCCAACCACTGCAGAGCCCTGGACAGGAAGCGTTAGGAAATAGACAGAGAGGCTGTCCCACTTCTCATTTTTTAACACATTACCTCATGTTCAACAAGAGGTGTCATATCCAGAAGTTTATGAGTAGGTCAGTCTCTCAACCAACTCAAACTCTGCTGACAACTTATAAAGATGAAAGGTAAAAGTGTAGATTTATTTCATGTCCCCTTTTCAATTGCTGCACCCTGGCAAGTAGTCTTTCTAGAAACTGGGAAACGTTTTCTAGGGTCAGAAAGTCTATTCTATAAGGACAGGTATTGTGCTGATATACTGTGATATCAGTATACTGGCAACCAGGATATGTACCTTCCAGGGAAAGTTGAGAAGATCCAAAACCATTGTGAGCATCTCAAACAGAACCAAAGATGTCATCTCTACAGTTGTACATGAAAGTCCAACATTCCCCAGGGAAAAGCTAATGTTCCCTCGGTGATCAGAGCAGCTGCTGAAATCAGTGCACTCAAAGATCCCACAGAGTTGAATACAAAGAGAGCACCACAACTTCTTACCCAAAAAAAGGTAGTGGGGAAGGAGGTTGGTATACCTGGCAGGGGGTATTGTGGTTCAAATCATAGCATGTGGACCAAAAAAAAAAAAAAAAAAATTGCCTGCTTCCCAGGTGGTGTTGGTGGCAAAGAATTCGCCTGCAAATGCAGAAGACACAAGAGACACGAGCTCGATTCCTGGGTTGGGAAGATCCCCTGGAGAAGGGAATGGCAACCCACTCCAGTATTCTTGCCAGGAAATCCCATGGACAGAGAAGCCTGGCGGGCTAAATCCATGGTTTGCAAACAGCTGGACATGACTGAGCACACAAACACACCTCATTCCAGTAAGCAATGAATGCTGCCCACCATCAGCCACTGAGGTGTCTGATGTTCAACTAGCTGGGTTTCTTTTTTTCCAGCAAAAACTTGTGTGTATCCTGGCTCCTCCCTTACCTGTTTGGAAAAGTTCCTCAGGCCTATCTGACAGGCTGTCTCTCAGGCTATAGTACTCAGAAAAGTCTCCAAATAAAAGATAACTCTCAACTTTTTGATTGTGTGATTTTTTCCCCCTGTCAACAGTGGCTGCCACTTATTGAGAAATTTCTACGTGCCAAGCTCTGAATGCTTTACATATGTTACGTAAGTACCTATATATTCCCATTTGCGTACCCAAAATAAGTCTGAGATTAAGGTATTGTTAGCACCCTTGTGGCACAGGAAACCAAGGCAGAGAGGAGTACCAGTCACATAGTCGGTACGCGGGAAAACCAAAATCCAATGTTCAATCAAGCGGACCCCTTCATCTGCTGTTACCATGATTCTGTTTTCCACAACTTTATGTTGCTCAGCCACTTCCGTGTTTTAGGTGGGAGGCTTTGGCTAAGGGTAAGGATGTGGCGTGTGGTCTAATCAGTGACGTTAGCAGAAAAACAAATGCTTTTGCAGCATCTTCTTTGTCTTGTGTTTGTAAATGATGCCCAGCAGCCCTGAACAGATCATTGATCCAGACATAATATGAGATTAAACAATACATAAACTTCCTGCTTTCTAGAACTTTCTGTGCCAAAAGAGATGTACTGACATCATTCAAAGAGACAAATAAGGTGTCTAAAAATAAATGTATATGTTTAGAGAAGTAAAAATATCACGCGACCACCTGAACAGACTATTAAAGAAATGCTTTTGAAAGCAAATAGTCAACACATTTCTGGAAATGACAGAAGACCTCAGAGTTCTCAAGGTCAGCATTCTCTGACTTTTCTTGAACAAGAACACTTAAAGATAAAGAATGCATTGATCCAATACTGTGAGAGACTATAAAATAGTTTATATATTTAGAATAAAGGACAAAGCAAAGGTGAAGTTACAGATAATTACTTACAAAATGTTAAACAATTTTTAGTTTATTCTTTTAAAACTAGATGAATTATCATATTTTTTGACAAAAGGACAAAACACCTCAACTTCATGTTGAAAATTGGAGAAGGAACCTGGAGGAGGCTGGCAGGCCACAGTCCATGGGGTCACAAAGAGCTGGACACAACTTAGCCACTAATCATGCACACATGTGTTGAAAATAAGTGATTAGAAATGCACATAATTCATAGACCATGGACCTTAGGAAAACAGGGTGTTGGAAAGTAAGAAGACAGAAATCTGAGCATTCATGCACGTCAGGATCCCCACATCGGTTCTGAGCATGTTCGGGTGTGGCACAGCCTTCTTTAAAGGGAGAACACAAAGCTAAGAGAACTAAAAAATGAAATTTAAGCTCTTTTCTTTTAATTTCATTTAAACCATCTTTCAGAAAATTCATATCCATGGCATCATTTGTGGAAAAACTTGGAAGAATATCTGAGGGATAAAATAGTGATCCAAGTCATTAAGGTTGATGGGAGGGAGTTGTATAGAGAGAAGAGATATAGACAAAGGAGAAATAGGGAAGGGCCCTCATCATTACACCCTAGTGCTCTATGAAACCCAACATTCATTATTGCCGAGGTCCTGCCCCGGTTGGATACAGGGATTCCCTCAGGATGACGGCGTGGGCGATTAGAATAGCAAAGCAAAGACATTAGAGGCTCATTATAACTGGTTTACACGGAAAATCAATAAAACCCGTGACACCAGGTTTGCTCTGACCACGAAGGCCGCAGGCGCTCTCTCAAATTGCTGAAGGTGCCCCACCTTGGGTACCTTCTCGAGTGGGTCTTAGAAGCCCAGGCAAGTAAGTGGTCTCAGAGGACCTCCACGCTCCAATTATTTTGGCCTGAAGGAAGATCAGAAGAGAAAAAGAGAGAAAAAGAAACAAGAAAGAATGACATGGGAAGACCAAGCTTTGAGCAAGGCCCGTAGCTTTATTTTCAAAGGGAGCTTATATACCTTAAGTTGTGCATAGAGGATGATAGGGGGTGTGAAATCATGCAAAGTCAGCAGTCTTTGATCCTTATGGAGACCAGGCTTTCTTTTCTGCAAACAAATGGTTTAGGTGATTTACATCATCTTCTGGCCAAAAGGCCTGTTAACATTTTATGACTCTGATAAAGGTTTGTGAACTATAAGACTTATTTTCTCTAAGAGTAATTATTTTAAAGTTTGGCGCCATCCTCGGAAGGTGTTAATAAAGTTGCATTCCTATAGGGCAGAGGTGCAGTGGGTTTACAACAAGGAAAGAATTTATTACCTTAAGAGTCTAAAGTTGTTAGCACCAAGGCCACTACTTATTTTTCCTATGTACCAACTATATTAATTAATACACTTCCAAGGATACAATACAGGGGATGTGGAAACTTAGCAGCAAGCATTGGCTCAACAATGAAATCTTCTACTAGTTCTAACAATTTCTAACTCCCCTAGAGGCTCTATACTATTTGAATATCTTAAGCTTCCCGTGCCTCTCGCGTTTGGGAGACTGTAAACAATCGTATGCGTAGCTGTAGGAGTCCCGGTAAACCTGTCAGGCAAGTTAAAGATCCATCTGAGGGGTTTGGATTGAAACACTCCTATTATGCCCAGGAGGCTAATTAGCTAGAGCTCTAAGTTGATTTCCTCCAGAGAAAGGTGGTCGGGCATAGCCCCCCGTTAATGTCAGAGGAGTTGGTGAAAGTCGTAAAATAGTAAAACAGACAGATTCTGGTTTTGGGTAGATGCTCAGGCAGATCCGGGGGGGCCCCTCGAGTCCCGACTTGCCTTTGCATATCAGGCCTCTCCGCATAACCTTTGTCATGGGTGGGAACTTCCGTGCTGGCTCCTGGCACATTATCGTTAAAAACAAGAGTCAGTTTAGTTTCTAAATTCTTATGCTAAAAGCCTAGAAGACGAGAGGTAACCAACCAGAAGATGAGAAGATACCAGTTGGAAGCCTCCTGCAAGAACCCTACCAAGAGATGGAAAGGGCTTGAGTTTAGAAAACAGATGTTAGAATTGAGTAGGAAGGAAGAACAAAGTGTATGCCTGTGTTTAAGAGTAGAATTGATTAGATTTATCAGGCACTTTGCATTTGGGAGGGAAAAGGGGGAAGGACTTTGGGGGACACCTCACAAGTAAGGTGGGTGTTTGACAAGCATTCACAGACATACCAAACATGGGAAGAGGAACAGTTCACAGGAAAGCAACAGTGGGTCAATCTCCATGGCTGTTGTTTAGTCATTAAATCATGTCTCACTCTGACCTCATGGACTATAGCCCACCAAGCTCCTCTGTCCACGGGATTTCCCAGGCAAAATTACTGGAGTGGGTTGCTATTTCCTTCTCAGGGGATCTTCCTGACCCAGAAATCAAACCCACACCTTCTGCATTGGCAGGTGGATTTTTTTTTACCACTGAGACAACTGGTAAGTCCTGGGTTCAACTTTGGGTAAGCTAATTTTGAAGGGCTGTCTTGACATTAAACTATTAGAAATATTTTGGTAAAATTATGGGTTCCATCTATTAATTGGGGATTTGTCAGTTTCCAATTAGTAGTCAAGCCATGAAAATGATTGAGATAATTTGGGATGAAAAACCAGAGCAAGAACCACAGGGACAAAGAAGGAGCCCTGGGAAGCATGACTTCTTGGGGGCTTGGTACCCACACAGGGAAGTAAAAAATGTAGAAGATGGTGAAGGAAGGAGAAGTTCCCATCAAGAAACCAGGGCAGGCACTAATGATGTCTTTTAGACATCAGAATTGTTGAGGGTGGCATGGGCAGAAGAGTGAGTTGAAAGGAAATGCTAGGAGAAGTGAGAACACTGAGTAAGTTTGATGTGTGTATGTTTGGAAATGTCAATGAATGCAAAGACCACTGGCTCCTCCTCTCAGAGACACAAAAAAGGGAGACAAAGCAAACCTCACCGGAGAGTTGGTGTCCTCAGAGGAACATCAGGTCTCAGTTAAGTCCAGGAGCTACAAAGAATGTTCTCTGAAGAATGTGGGAAATACTTGGTGGTCCAGGGGTTAAAAATCTGCCTTCTACTGCAGGGGATACAGGTTTGATGCCTGGCTGGAGAACTGAGATCAGACATGTTGACGGGCAACTAGAGAAGCTCACATGTTGCAACAAAGTGCTGCAATGAAGACTCAATATAACCAAGAAGAAAAAGAGAATTTAAGGGTGAAGATCATCTACTAATAATGGAAAGTTAACCATTGGAGTTCCATGTATATTTTGGATATTGACTCCTTATCAGATATATGGTTTTCAACTTGTTTCTCCTGTTCCATAGATTGCCTTTCCATTCTGTTGATTGCCTCTTTTGCTCTGCAGAAGGTTTTAACTTGATGCCGTCCCACTTGTCTACCATATAATCCATCAACCATGCTTTGGGGTGTATATTCAAAAGCATTAGAATCAGGATCTTTAAAAGATCCTGTTCACTCCCATGTTCACCGCAGCATTATTGATCACAGCCAAGAAATGGAAACAAGCCAAATACCCACCAACAATCAACTGAGGAAGAAAATGCGGCTTATACATCTGATGATGGAATACGATTCAGTTTCAAAAATACAGGGAGATCCTGGCATATGTGACAACACGGATGAACCTGGAGGACATTATGGTAAGTGAAATAAACCAATCAGAGGAGAACAAACCCTGCAAAGATTCCACTTTTAACACAGTCAAACTCATAGAAACAGAAGGTAGAATGGTGGTTGCCGGCAGCTGGGGAGACGGGGAAATGACGGGTTGGTTGATGGGTCTGAAGCTTCAGTTACTTACGATGGATAAGTTCCAGAGACCTGCTGTGAAACATTGTATCTACAGTTCACAGTACTGTAAGAGGGTAGATCTCACGTTAACTGTTCTTATCTCCAGAGAGAAAGAGAGAGGGAGAGAGAAATCATGAAACTAGCTCAGATCCCCAGATAGAGAAAAGGACCAGAGGAGCCCTGGGTCCCTCCCATACCGAGAGACAGGTTAGAAGAAGAGGTATCAATGGAGACAGAGGAAGAAAGTTAGATGGGAAGAAAACCAGGGGTGTCTGGAGTCTAAAAACCAACTGAGAAATGTTTCAAAGAGCAAGGAGTGATTCATTGTGCCATTGCTGCTGGCAGTTCCAATAGGATGAGGACCGGGGGAGAAGAAACCACTGACTTAGTAATATAGACACCATAGCCATATTGAGAAGCTAGTGTTTGTAAAATAGTAAGTACGAAAACCTATTAATATTTAGACTATTTCAAGAAGAGTGGGAGGGACTTCCCTGGTGATCCAGGGGTTAAGACCCCATGCTTCCAATGCAGGGGGCCCAGGTTCCACCTCTGGTAGGAGACCTAGGACTCTGCATGCCATGAGGTGTTATCACAAATAAATTTTTTTAATTAAATTAAAAAATAGAGATACATTCTTTAAAAAGAAGAAGAGACAAAGAGTGAGAGAAAGGGAAATGAAGACAGTAAGTATATAGAACTATTCCATGGAATTTTGCTATAAAGAAGAAGAAAGAAATGGAGCAGAGACTGGAAAGGAAATGGAGAGAGAGATGAATGTTCCACATGGTACAGGGGCTGTCAGGGCCACAGGTATGTGCTTTTGGGAATCAGTCCCAAAGAACTGATGCTCTTGAACTGTGGTGCTGGAGAAGACTCTTGAGAGTCCCTTGGACTGCAAGGAGATCAAACCAGTCAATCCTAAAGGAAATCAACCCTGAATATTCATTGGAAGGACTGATGCAGAAGCTGAAGCTCCAATACTGTGGCCACCTGATGTGAAGAGCCAACTCACTGGAAAAGACCCTGATGCTGGGAAAGACTGAGGGCAGAAGAAGAAGCGGGCGACAGAGGATGAGGTGGTTGGATGGCATCACTGAATCAATGGACATGAGTTTGAACAAACTCTGGGAGATGGTTAAGGACAGGGAAGCCTGGTATGTTGCAGTCACGGGGTCGCAAAGAGTCGGACATGACTGAGCGACTGAACAACCACTACCACAAAGGACCTCTTACAATGTCCCCAGAGCAGTCACACTGTCCGTCCTAGTCAAGATACCCAGCCCAAAAGGATGCTAAGCAAAAATGTGAGTTAAGTGGTCAAACCAGCAATATCAGAAAGCATAAAGAAATTGATAGGTGAGAGATGGCAGGGTGAGCAGGGCGCAGAAGGTGAAAACTGGAGATTCCCCTGAATCACCCAGTGTGCAACTAGTGAGCTGGGCACAGCGCAGCCCTGGATGGAGACAGGACGTTCGGTGGGCAGGAGCACTTGTGGTGGGGGGCAGGGAACGCAGCCTCTGCTAGGCTGAGCTGGTCTGAAAGGGGCCAGGGCTCACCTGGACTTCTCACCGTGGCACCTGGACCCAGAAGATGCTCCAGGGCACTTTGGCTCTCAGAACAGCCGAGCTTTGCAATTCAGCCTCCTTCCCTTCCCCAGGAAGGGCTCCCTTGGGGGCAATAATCCTGAAGCTTTGGTGCAGATCAGGTCCACCAGACCCCTACAGGAGAGCCTGGAGATGCAAAGGATGAGGAAGCTCACCACGGGGGCTAAATTCTGCTCAACACCCACATATAGACATTGCTCCTCTAGTACTGAGTGGCGGAGAAGGCAATGGCACCCCACTCCAGTACTCTTGCCTGGAAAATCCCATGGATGGAGGAGCCTGGTGGGCTGCAGTCCACGGGGTTGCAAAGAGTCGTGACTTAGCAGCAGCAGCAGCAGCTAGGGCCTGGACTAGCTGTAAGGAAAGTGTGGGTGGGGTGAGAGTGACAGCCAGCAGCTCAGGGCTCAGGAAGTGGACCCTCATGGCCTGGCGGGGGGCAGCCGGGGTCGGGGAGCCTCGCTGGGCCCTGTCTGGGGGCGGCAAGGTGCCTGGGAAGGGTCACGTGTATCTTGGCACAAGGCCAAGGTTTCATGTACGGCTGTAGCCTCAGGACTGTCCAGGCAGCCTGTGTGGTCTGCGCGAGGGCCCAGCTGGGCAGAGGTGGAGGCCAGAGCTCAGAGAGAAGGCGACAGCTGGCTGATCCTTGAGGCTCTGGCAGGTTCTTGGCACATTTGCTTGATTGCTGCATATGTGACAAAGCAGCGGATTCTTTCAAGAGTGTTGGAAACAGGACTCCTTTGGCAATTTGGCAGGGAGTTTTCCAGGTCTAGAGGCTCCAGTCAGCTCCTACAACCCTATCCACAAACAAGTCCCTCCAAAGGGAAACACCACTGGCCACCAGAAAGTGACACTTTCTGTCCTTCCATCGCTGTTACTGTTCTTACATCTCCTGGGCTGAGCTCTCGTTGCAGGTCAAAGGCTTTGCCAAGAACTTTAGCCTCACTGTCCCCTTGGATCACATAATAAGAAACGTCGCTCCCGTTTTGCAGGTCCCAAACCTGCATCCTAATGAGATAAAATAATGGCGTGGGGTGGGGCTAGGGGAGCAGGGGCTGAGACTCAGGTCTCCTGCCTCAGCCCACTCTTTCTTATTCCTGTGGTCAAATACACACAACATAAAATTGACCACGTTATTCATCTTTTAGTGAAGGTTCTGCGGCTTAAGTGCTTTCACGTGTGGTAGCGTCAGCCCAGCATCCGTCTCCAGAACTGTTTTCATCTGGCAAAACTGGAACTCTGGGGACTTCCCTGGTGGTCCAGTGGTTGAGAATCTGCCTGCCACTGCAGGGGACACAGGTTTGATCCCTGGTCCAGGAAGATCCCACACGCAGCAGGGCAACTAAGCCCGTGCACCACAGCTACTGAGCCTATGCTCTACAGCCTGGGAGCCGCAACGACTGAAAGACATCACCTGTGTGCTGCAACTACCGGAGCCTGCATACTCTACAGCCTGTCCTCTGAACAAGGAAGACACCACAATGAGAAGCACAGCTAGAGAGTAGTCCCTGCTGGCTGCAACTAGAGAAAAAGCCTCACACAGCAATGAAGACCAAGCATGGCATAAAACAGAAACAAATAATTGTTAAAAACTGAAACTCTGCACCATTAAAGAAAAGCTCCCCAGCCCCTCCCTGGCACGCACCCTTTTACTTTCTGTCTCTATGAATATGACTTCTCTGGGGGCCTCATATACTGTTTTGTCCCTTTGTATCAGCGCTTGTTTCACTGAGCATAATGTCCTCAAGGCGGGACAGAACCATAGGAAAAGGTGCTTTGCAGCCCACAACCTTGAGGTTAGGGGGCCAGGACTTTCCACTGTGCCACTTGGCTACTTAAGCCCACACTCTTTTCTTTCTTTCTTTCTTTCTTTCCCCATTTTTTTTTCTTTTTCTTACAGTCTTTTATTTTATTTTTGATTGAAGGATAGTTACTTTACAATATTGTGATGGCTTCCACCATTTATCAATATGAATCAGCCATAGGTATACATGTGTCATCTCCCTCTTAAAGCTCCTTCCCACCTCCCTCCCCATCCCATCCCTCGAGGTTGTCAGTGAGTACTGGGTTTGGGTTCCTTTAGGAATAGACCAAGTATTTATAGGCATAAAAACAAAGGCAGACACTATAAATAAAAGACTACTATATTTGATTCTATCCCCTTAAAGAAAATAAAAAAATTAAATTTGCACACATAAAAAGAATAACCCAAACAAAATTTACAAATAAAATAAGCAACATATGATTCACTTGGAAGAATTATTATAATTTGATAAGTATAAGATTAATATGGAGGAAATGGCAACCCACTCCAGTATTCTTTCCTAGGAAATTCCATGGACAGAGGAGCCTGGCAGGCTGCAGTCCACGGGGTCACAAAAGAATTAGAAATGACTTAGAGACTAAACAAACCACCACCACTACCAAAAGATTAACAATATCACAATACAAAAATGAGCAGAAATTACAAACAGGCCATCAGCAAAAGAGGAAATACAGAAATCAACAAACTTAAGCAAGGCTGTCTCATAAGTAAACAAAGACATGTAAGTTCAAAGGAGATATCTCTTTAGCCAACTGAGTAACAAGATTTCTTTTTCATGATGATGTTGTATATTTACTACTCTAGGAATTGTAAGTCAATAAACACTTTTCTACAGGGCATCTTATGATAAACATTCTTTTCAAAAGTTAATCTTTCAAGAATGTGCCTTTTTAAAAAAAAATCACACATGTTAATAAAGATATATGTAACAAGGATATTTGGGCTTCCCAGGTTGCTCAGCGGTAAAGAATCTGCCTGCCAATTCGGGAGACATAGGTTCTATCCCTGGGTCAGGAATCTCCTGGAGAAGGACATGGCAACCCAGTATTCTTGCCTGGGAAATCCCATGGACAGAGGAACCTGGTGGGCTCCAGTCTGTAGGGTTGTAAAGGGTCAGATACGACTGAGTGACTGAGCACACACGTGGACTAAACGTAAGCCCGCACTCTGGATCTCACTGTGGGTGGTATTCTGGCTGAATTGTGTCCCCCACACTCCACCAAAATTCATAGGTTGGTGTCCTCACCTCCTTCCCCAATATACTTTGGAATGTGACTGTCTTGAGAGTTAAAGCCTTCACATGGCCAGATCCTAACCCGATATGATTGGGGTCCCTGCCGGAAGAGATATGCCAGGGACAAATCCACACAGAGGAAAGGCTGTGGAGGACCCAGGGGACGCAGGGAGAAGGTGGCTGTCTGCACACCACGGAGAGAGGCCTTCAGAGAAACTGACCCTGCCAGCACCTTGACCTTGGACTTGCAGTCCCCAGAACTGTGAGAAAATCAGCTCCTGTTTTCTGAACTCCCTGATCTGCAGTATTTTGTTATGGAGCTCGAGCTGACTAATACAGATGTGGCCATGTACTACCCAGTGTGGAAGGCCCAGGTCGCAAAGTGGCCACAGTCCTTGCCCAGCTTGATCTGTGGGCATGGAGCAAAGCGGTTCCTTGATTTTGCAGTTATGTCTCATTCAGAGATGGATGTGGTTTCTAAAGCTGCCCAAGGATCATCCACGGATGACCTTCAAAACTCTGAGTTTCCGTCAAGGCAGCCGGGCTGCTGGTCCCCAAAGCATGGTTTCACCAGCCAGACCTGACTTATTCTCACACAAGTTCCCAGGGCCAGTGCCCCCACAGAGATGTCACAGATTCACCAGCCCCATGAATCATCCTTTCAGAGCCTTGCTCTGGGAGAGGAAAAAGCTCACAGAGAAAGTAGCTTGGCCCCTGAAATGAGCCCCCACCCCCACCCCCACCCCAAGGAAAGTCACCAGTCTTCATACCACAATGACAAGACTTTGGTCTCAGATTTGGGATGATTCTCCACTATTTCTCAGTACACTAGGTTTGAAACTGTCACCTTCTGGTACCATCATGTATGTCTAAGTTTCGCTCTTCAGTCAAGCAAATAGAGAAAAAAATTTCCTTCTCTTTTTCTTTTGCTTATTCTAAGACCTATAAGGGATCTTCCCTGTGGCTCAGATCATAAAGAATCTGCCTGCAGTGTAGGAGATGCAGGTTGGATCCCTGGGTTGGGAAGATCCCCTGGAGAGGGGAATGGCAACCCACTCCAGTATTCTTGCCTGGAGAATCCCGTGAGCAGAGGTGCCTGGAGGTCTACAGTCTAGATGGTTGCAAAGAGTCAGTCATGACTAAGTCAGTCATGACACACACACAGAGCAGGGTTGGGTTCCCTAATCTTGTTTTCTCTGCCAGGTGCTAAATAATGCTGGCAGCGCTCACCTGATTTCACTGATGAGCACCATCACAGAATGTATCCATTAAACAGATATTTGCCGAGTGCCTGCTCTGGCCAGGCACTGTGTGATGTCTTAGAAAAATACTGTTTAAGATAAGCATGAAGTTTCACTTTATCAGCAGGATGAACAGAGTTTCTCTCCTCACAAAAGTAACAAATTCCTCCCACTGCAGTGGGAGGCTCACCACACTCCTAATCGATCCTTCTGTTCACCCAAAACTCCTTTCCCTTATGATCCATAGCATCTTTCAGACCTTTCCTTTGACTCACAAATCCATCATGGAATCTCTGGCTATGACCCACTGGTCCCATTTCCTGGCCCCTGAGAAAAGGGGCACTAAGAGATGTCCTATCTCTTTCCCAACTCAAAATATCCCAGGCTTACTGTACAGCACAGGGAGCTCTGCTCAAACTTATGTGGCAGCCTGGATGGGAGGGGAGTTTGGGGGAAAATGGATACAGGTGTATGTATGTCTGAGTCCCTTGGCTGTCCACCTGAAACTGTCACAACATTGTTAATCAGCTAAACTCCAACATAAAGTAAAAAGTTAAAAAAAAATCCCCCAGTCTCTTCACTCATATTCTCCCTCCTCCCAAGAACAGTGCCTCTTTTGGGGTTAATCTCTCAGCCCCCAGCCTGCATACAGTCTTACCTCTCAAAAGTTCTGCTTGGTCTCATCCTTATATCTATGTCTATGGCTTCCTCCACCCAGTGTCTAGAAGACTCTGGGCTCCCCACCATAACTGAAGCCTTCCCTTCTGTTAATCATTTTCCTATGAAAGTACTGCCCCATCTCTCCTTGCCCATGTTCTTAGAGAAACCTCTGCCCCAGCCCTCATCACCCCCACTGCCCACCTACTCCTCAGACCCTTAGGGTCCAATTCTGCCGTGCTGCTTGAACTGCTGGTTTAAAAGTAACCAGAAACTTCTGATTTGCATTCGCTTCTCCACTGGGACCACTTCACACCCTGACCACTTCCTCTTCGAAACTCCACCCGCGGGCTCCGTGACACTCATTCCCCTTTGGGTCTCCCTCCCGTCACCCTGATGTCTCTTCTCGGGTGCTTCGTCGATTCCTCTCACCAACCCCTGCAGCTGAATGCAGGCATTGTCTAAAGCAGCGTCCCCAACCTTTTTGGCAGCAGTTTTGTGGAAGACAATGTTTCCAGGGCCCAGGGAGGGGGAGATGGTTTCACGATGACTCGAACATGTTACACTTACTGTGCACTTATTTCTTTCATTATGACATCAGCTCCACCTCAGAGCAGCAGGCATTAGCTCCCAGAGGTTGGGAACCCCTGGTCTAAAGATCTGTGCTTACTGCTTTCTCTAGCAAATCTCAGGGATTCCCACAACTCCACCTATCAACAAATGCTGATGGTCAAGACCCGTATCAATTGCTTCCTCACACCACCCTATCTGCAAATACCTTCATGCTACCTGCACAATAAGGGCCTCCCTGGTAGCTCAGTGGTAAAGAATCTGCCTGCCAATGCAGGTTCGATCCCTCTAGAAAATCCCCTGGAGAGGGAAATAGCAACCTACTCCAGTATTCTTGCCTAGGAAACCCCATAAACAGACCAGCCTGGCAAGAGGAGCCCGTGGGGTCACAAAGAAGTGGACATGACAGCGGCCTAACAACACCAACCACAGCCTGCACGGAATGCACTGTGTTCACCCACCTCTGGTATCTCTTTTACCACCACAGGCACAAGCGTGCCCAGCTGATGAAGCACGTGCAAGCTGAAACCCAACCCGCGCCCTAGTCACCAGTGGGTTGCCTGGTCTGAGCTGAGTCCGAGTTTGGACAGAGGAGGAAGCTCCTTTCCCTAATCTGCTCAAAGGTACAGTATGGATTGGGATTTCCTCAGAGTCCTTCTTTAACACTTACGTATCCCTCTCCCTACTTGATACTCAGACCTGAATCTTCCACTTTGCCCCAAATATGCAATGTACTGGAACGACCTAGCGTGTCTCTTTCCATTACTCCTGCAGCAGTGTCCACCTGGTGAGAACCTCTTTCTCCAACGCCCTTTGGCCTGGGAAGGTTCTGAGCCTTGCTACTTAGCTCCCCGTGTAAATGGTTACACGTTTCTTGAGCACTTACGTCACTCTGGCTTGACTTGTGACTTTTGACTAAGAACCTACATGCTCCATTGTTGGGTGGGCTGACAGCAGGACGCAGACGTGCACCCACATGTGCTGCTGTGTTGAGCTCAGCATTCCGGATAAGCCCGGGTTTTAGCTCAGTACTGTGAGGTTGCAGTTTGGAAAACAGGCATAGACCAGACCTTGAGAAGGATACAGGTGAACCTTGAAGGAGCCAGATCAAAGAATTGCTTTAAACTAACATTTTTAAAAAATATGTGTTTACTTATTTGGCTGTCTTGGGTCTTAGTTGCAGCCCATGGACTCTAGAGCACACAGGCTCAGTTCCCCGCAGCATGTGGGGTCTTAGTTCCCTGACTGGGGATTGAACCTGCATCCTCTTCATCGGAAGGCAGATTCTTAACCACTGGACCACCTGGGAAGTCTCTTTTTAAAATTTATTTATGATTTTTTTTAATGTGGACCATTTTTAAAGTGTTTATTGAAATTTTTACAATATTGCTTCTGTTTTATGTTCAGGTTTTTTGACTCCGAGGCACATAGGGTCTTAGCTCCCCAACCAGGAATCAAGCCCACATGGAAGGTGAAGTCCTAACCACTGGACCACCAGGGAAGTTTCCAAAACTAACATTTTTAATTAAAGAAATAATATACAATGACAGTAGGTAAATAGAAAAGCACAAATCAATTAAAAGAAATTACTTCTAATCCCTACACCTAGAGATTACCATTGTCATCATTTTGCTCTATAACCTTACAAATATTATTCTACTTATATTTAAAATATACATATGATTTACCTCTCAAATTAAATTACTATATTACCTAATTGTAACTTTGTTTCATGAGCATTCTCTGGTGACATAAAATACTTTGCTACAGAATTATTTTTCTAACGTCTAATAAGTAGTATTCCACTCCATGGTTGTACCATAATTTATTCAAAAACTTCCCAGTTAGGTTGAATTTTACTTTTGTCTATTTTATATGCGCTTAAGTCAATATCTTTGTAACTAAACATTTGGTTCCATGTGAATTTTCTCTTAAGAATAGATGCCTAGTAACAGAAGTGCTGGGTCAAAGGTTAGGTACATTTTAAAACCCTTTGCTGTCTGTAATTAAACATGCCCTGAGAATCACCATCCAACTTAACCATCCTATCTGAGATCAGTGACTTGCCAATTTTTATCGCACTTTCCAAAACAGATCTGATCCTGTCAGATCACAGAATTTTAAAGCTGGAAATAGTCTAAGAGATCTGCCCTAAGGTCTCACATCTGACTACCACTGGAATCAACCGGGGCTGGAGCAAGGCATTACGTATATATTTCTCTAAGCTCTCCAGGTGATTCTTCCATGCAGCCAGGTTTGAGGACACTGCTGCTGCTACTGCTGCTAAGTCACTTCAGTCGTGACCGACTCTGTGCAACCCCATAGACAGAAGCCCACCAGGCTCCGCCGTCCCCGGGATTCTCCAGGGAGGAACACTGGAGTGGGCTGACCACTAATATTGTCCAAATACCACATTCTAGGTTTGGAGAGCCTAACAAACAGGAAAGGTATGCAACAAATTGACCCAGGGAAGGAAGACAAATGAAAATGTCTCCAAAAGATAAAGGAGAAGAAAATGACGTATTTAGGTGGAAAATTAAGAAGTAGTCATTTATATTAATTATTGGTGAGAGAATTGGTTTATATTTAAAATCTACGTTTGTAAGTGAAATCTCATTCTAAGGCTGCAGGCTATTTAAGAACACACAGTAGAAGAAACACCAAGCTTTCTTCCATTCCATTGAAAAACCACGCTTACAAAATCAATTCATAAGCATTTGTTCATCTTAAAACATGCATGTTTTGCAAATTATAATGTTGATCTGAGTGTTTCTCATTTTAAACCAGGATTTATACCTAACCTGACATGATTTTACAAAAGATTTTAGATTTACCTAATTTGCAAATTTTATAGTTTAATTTTTATAAGCAGTAGAAGAAACATCCTTTATCAATGGTGACACCAAAAAGCGATGGTACCTAAAGGGACAATGAATAATTAATTCCACCCAGGTAAATTCTCAAGAGTTTGAGGGCGAAAAACACTTGCATTTTTTAAAGTGAATACATATAAGAAAGAAGGAAAGGAGCATGGAATCTTATGGGTGAACTTTCCATGAATTTTATAGATGAACTTTACATAAAAGACACAAAACTACATTTTTAAACAAAAATCAACCCTGAGATACAAGTGAAGTAATTGTTTCCTTGTAGGAAAAAAATAAAAAGTGCACTTGGCAATGGGGTGCATGTGTCTTTTCTGACCATGTTTTCAGACCCGATGTTCACTGCAGAAATGTTTACATTAGCCAAGACATGGAAGCAACCTAAATGTCCATCAACAGAGGAATGGATAAAGCTGTGGCACATATATACACAATGGAATATTACTCTGCTGTTAAAAAGAATGAAGCAGTGTCATTTGCAGCAACATGGATGAACCTAGGGATTGTCATACTGAGTGACCAAAGTGTAGAGTCTAAAAAGAAATGATACAAATGAACTTACTTACAAAGCAGAAACAGACTCCCAGACTTTGAGAAGAAACTTATGCTTACCGGGGGGAAGAATGGGGAAAGGGATAGTTAGGGAGATTGGGAAGGACATGTACACATTGCTATATATAAAATGAATAGTCAACATGGACCTACTGTATAGCACAGAAAATGCTTCTCAATATTATGTAACAACCTAAATGGTAAAAGAATTTGAAAAAAGAGTAGATATATGTATAACTTCTTTGCTATACTGAAACTAACACAGCATTGCTAACTATACTTCAATATAAAATAAAAACTTAAAAAAATGCACTTGCAAATTAAAATACTTCCAAGTAGCAGCAAAATATTGTTCGTTCAGCACATAGGGAAGAAAAATCGTGTGTGTGTGTGTGTGTGTGTGTGTGTGTATGTGTGTGTGTATGCGAGCGCCTAAGATCAAACATCTAGAGACCAGCTGAATCAGCAATTGCGACCAAGGGTGGCTTCCAGTTACCACTTTACAAGAAAAAGTGATTGTAGCACCTTTTTTTTCTGAGAACGGAAATGTTCTCAGAAAGGAAAGAAAAGTTTTTTCTTTTTCTCTTTTGGCTTTGTTATTTACTGCCTTCAGGAGATACACTGCTTGTGGTTTTGAAAGTCTGAATTGCCTGCCACTAAATCTATCTCCCACTGGTGAAATGAAGAGTTATTTCACTAGTATTAGTCACAGCAGTGGTAAAGAACCTGCCTGCCAATGCAGGTAGATGTAAGTGATAGGAGTTTGATCCCAGGGTCAGGAAGATCTCCTGGAGGAAGAAATGGCAACCTGCTCCAGTATTCTTGTCTGGAGAATCCCATGGGCAGAGGAGCCTGGTGGGTTACAGTCCATGGGGTCACAAAGATTTGGACAAGGACTGAAGCGACTTGGCACGCAACCAATGAGCGACTCTTTAAATGAGCACCCCCTGCATTGCAGACAGCAGTTGCTGACACGGCCTCAGGTTCCAGAGAGCTTAGAATACAGAAGAAGCGGGTAGATTCCCTTTTATGGAGCAGCTCACTCTGCATCTCACTTCACTAAACCCCCTTACAGGAGGCAACCAAAGCCAGAGGCATTCCTAGAAGCCACTGTCTGGATTTTTTGATACAATGAAGCCAATGAAAGAGCCACAAGTATAGATTAGACAAACCAGAGCAGCTTCGTTTGGATGATTTCGTCATCTTGTGGGAAAGTTATGCTAAACCTTCTGGCTTAATTCTGCCCTTTTTCCATAGTGCGTATCAGAATCCTTAGGTGACCACATCTGGAGGAAACTCCCCAGGTGCTTCTGAGGGTTTCCCACCCTCAGCACGATGGACGTTTGGGCTGGTCACTCCTGGCAATCTCTATCGGGGGCACGTGCCCTGTGTATCGCAGGATGTTCAGTGACCACTCAGTGCCGGTAGCCATCACCCAGTGATGACAAAGAGAATGTCTCCAGACATCGCCAGCTGTCCCCTGGGGCGCTGAACCTCACTGTCCCCTGGGGCACTATTCCCCCTTCACTGTCCCCTGGGGCGCTGTCCCCCTCACTGTCCCCTGGGGCGCTGTCCCCCTCACTGACCCCTGGGGTGCTGTTCCCTCTTCACTGAGTTGAGAACCATGTTCCAGTGGAGAGCTCTGCTCTGGGGGAGAGTGTGCACAGGCTGGAATCAGAGATGGGGACTGAACACAGCGACAGGCTGGAGAAAGGGCATCTGTGGGCAGCATAACGCGGAGGATGGCTGGTAACGATAACAGCAACAGTAGCCACAGTCTGAGAGCCTACAGTATACCAGGTTCTTGCTTTCATCCCCAAACATGTCCATATGTTACCACAGCTTGCAGATCAGAAAGCAAAGACTAAACAGTATCCTTAAGGTAGCCAGATGCTATGATCCTGGGTTGGGATCTGAACCCGGGTCATCCATGCTCTTTCTGTTGCTCTAACAAGGACTATTATTATTATTAAATCACTTCAGTCATGTCCAACTCTTTGTGATCCTATGGACTGTAGCCTGCCAGGCTCCTCTGTCCATGGGATTCTCTAGGCAAGAATACTGCAGTGGGTTGCCATTTCCTCCTCCAGGACTAGAACTAATGATAGACCGTGATATTTTGAACAAAATAAGGTGCAATGCGGTCACATTAGAAAGAGCCTAGAGACTCATACTGAGAGCAGTAAGTCAGAGAAAGAGAAATACTGTGTGATACCCCGGATATGTAGAATCTGAAAAGAGATAACGCAGATGAACTTAGTTACAAAACAGAAACAGACTCAGAGACTTAGACAACAAATTTATGGTTGCCAGGAGGGAAGGATGGGGGCAAGGGAGAGTAAGGGAGCTTGGGATGGACATGTACACACTGCTAAATTTAAAATGAATAGCCAGCAAGTGCCCACTGCACAGCACAGGGAGCTCTGCTCAACGTTACGTGGCATCCTGGCTGGCAGGGGAGTCTGGGGGAGAATGGATACATGTGCATGTGTGGCTGAGTCCCTTTGCTGTCCACCTGAAACTATCACAGCACTGTTAATCAGCTATACTTTAATATAAAATAAAAAGATTTTTTTTTAAATACCTAGATTACCAGGATAAGGAGCTGGCTTTTTAAATGCAAGTGACTCTCTCCTCACTTATTTTGATACTTTCTCCCAGGCAGTGGCTATTAACTTTGAGCAAGAACATACTTTTTTGGAAAAGAATGTTCAGGGATAATTAAAAAGACACAGACTATATTAAAGGAGACAACAATACTGGCAAAGCAACTAGTTATGGTCCAGTTAGATGCTTAAAGTATACATGTGACATGTTGTTAGCAGTCTCCACATAAAGAAAGAAAATAGAAACTCAGGGATTATTTATTTTTTTTCTTGTATACTTGAATATGTATGCAGGGAAGGGTCCTCTTAAGTGAGAGAAGTTTCCACCATGTCCTAATGTAAGTGAGAATAAGACATCTCCTGGGGGCTTCCCTGGTGGCTCAGTGGTAAGGAATCTGCCTGCCAACGCAGGGGATGCAGGTGTGATCCCTGATCCAGAAAGATTCCACATGCCCTGAAGCAACGAAGCCCCTGCACCAGAACCGCTGAGCCCATATCTCCTAGAGCCCATGCAACAGAGGAGCCACCACAATGAGAAGGAAACACCCCAGCAAGAGAATAGCCCCAACCCCCACCCCCAAACCCCCTGCAACCAGAGAAAGCCTACACACAGCAATGAACTCAGCACAGCCAAAAATAAATACATTAAAAAAAAAGAAATCTCGTGAGATTCCTTGTGAGGCCATCCTCATGTAAACATCACATTACCTTAAAACCACTGGCAAGGTCCTCCCTTACTGGGGTAGATGCAGAGATATGAGGAGAAGAGCAATGGCTTTCTTGTGGGGGAGAGAGGGGCCCCACACAAGAGAATGCGTGATGGCCAGAGAGACTAGAGCAGATGGGGGCTCTGGTCCACGGTGTAGGCTGCCCTGGAAGGACACCTGCCTCCGCCCACTGCAGCTGCCAGGTCAGTGAATGCCGCCTCCCCGTGAGACCCCCAGAGCAGCACTCTACTAGACAAGAGTCCCCCAGTCTTCCCCAGCACCCTGTACTTACAACAGAGCCCAGAGTGCAGGTTTTCTGTAGTCCAGACCTCCACCACCACAAGCACCCTTATCAGAGCACCTTTATCAGAACTCGAGTGGCGAAGGAAGTGACAGGTCAGAGGTGAGAGGGCCTTTCAAATTTGTCCTCTGGAACAGATGTGCTGGCTTTCTAGGGGTGGTGGTGGTTTAGTCACTAAATAGTGTCTAACTCTTGCAACCCCACGGACTGTAGCCCAGTAGGCTTCTCTGTGCATGGGATTTCCCAGGCAAGACCACTGGAGTGGGTCGCCATTCCCTTCCCCAGGGGATCTTCCTGGCCCAGGAATCAGACCCAGGTCTCCTGCATTGACGGCAGATTCTTTACCAACTGAGCTAGAGGGAAGATCCCTAGTGGTTCAGTGGGTAAAGAATCCACCTGCCAATCAGGACACCTGGGTTTGATCCCTGGGTCCAGAAGGTCCCCTGGAGAAGAAAAAGGCAACCGTCTCCAGTATTCTTGCCTGGGAAATCCTATGGACAGAGAAGCCTGGCGAGCTATAGTCCATAGCGTCACGAAAAGTCAGACCCAACTTAGTGACTAAACATGCACGCATGCAATTCACAACAGGTATGCTGACCACATTTTGAACTCTGTCAAGTTATGCGTGGCTGGGCTCAGTCCTGTGAGTGAAATGATTTGAGAGTGTGCAAATTGAGCATTAAAGCAGCAAATAGGGAATCTATCATCCTGCATCTAATGCCAATGGGATTACAACCATGGGTGCCAAGATGTTATTTACCACCATATTATGTGATAAATGATGAAGGATAAATTTTCTAGCTATGATGAAATAAAACTAAAAATAATTAACTATGTTACACGTGAACGAGCTGAACCACTAGGAAAAAAAGAAAGTCACCAAAATTGAACTCAAAATTGGAATCGAGACTTAAAAAATCCAAACATGTGGTACTCATTTCATGATTTATGTAAGTAAACTTATGCTTTAAAACATAAACTTCTATTTATGTATATAAATTTATACACCTTAAACTGATGATTGAAGTAAGTCAAATCATTACGCTGAACATCTTAAACTTATGTCTATTATAGTCTCAGTAAAAGTGGAAAGAAAAAAGTTAAAAATCAAAGCCTGAATATTAGGCACAAGAATGTCACATATCAAAATTTGGGGATATGGTGAAAGCTGTACTGGGCAAAAAGCGGACAATTCTTTGTTTCTTAATTAAGCATTTATCTTGAGAAGTTAGGTCAGCAATCACAAATAAAGTTGAAAAGAAAGGTAGAGATACTTAAGGATAAAAAGGAAAAGAAATTAATTGACTAGGAGAAAATGTTTGCATTGATAAATCCAAGCATTGAAAGGACTGATGCTGAAACTGAAGCTCCAATGCTTTGGCTACCTGAGGCTAAGAGCCCACTCACTGGAAATGACTCTAATGTTGGGGAAGATTGAGGGCAGGAGGAGAAGGGGAGACAGAGGATGAGATGGGTGGGTGGCATCACCGACTCAATGGACAGGACTTTGAGCAAACTCCAGGAGATGGTGTGCTGCAGCCTATGGGGTTGCAAAAGAGTCAGACACGAGTTTAGCATTAGCAACTAAACGACAACAGCAACACAATGGAAGGGAGAAGATGAAACAGACATCTCTGCTCGGTCAAAAGGCAGGAGGGAAAAGTGAAAGCAAAAGGAAACAAAATCAGATGAAGAAAGAACCAGAGAGTATATATTTTAGACGTAAGTGCTTTTAGAAGGATTAGTGTATTTATATCTCTCTACGGCAATAAATTTATGTCCACAATTTCTAGATAAATATAAATTAGCAAAACTGATTTTAAAAACTTTTGTAACCAAATTAATCAATAAATGTGATAGAAATAACAAATACAGTGTAAAATCACCATCAAAGTGATACTGTACTCAGACAGTTTCAGACCTATAGAAAAGAAAGAGTTCCCAGTCTATGTTAATACTTCCAGAGCCAATAAAAGACCAAAAGCTTCATAATTCCTTCTGTAAAGCCAGCAAAACATCTACAGGCAGAGTTTTAAAAAGTAAAGATCAATTTCATTTGTAAATATAAATGAAAATTCCAAATAAAATTTGATAAATGAAATGTATCAACAAATAAGATTACAGTCGGCATTCAGGAATGCAAAAACGGTGTAATACAAGGTTACATATGAATAGGTTTAATCAGAAAGTCAAAGGAGAAAAAGCATATAATCATCTTAATATATGCCAAAGACTTGTGATAAAATTCAAGTACATTCTGATACCTTTAGTAAATTAGGACTAAAAGATGATTAAATTTAAAGCAATTTGAATCTAACATAATCAAAAAGCTTAACAACAGCCAACAGCATACCTAAAGTTAAAACATAGAAACATATCTACTATCACTTCTACGAATAAAATTCTAGACATTCTGACAATTAAAGAAAAAGAAAACAAGTATCATAAAAAATGGGGGAAAAATCTATCATTATTTTCAGATTATTATTTTTTTATCACATAAACATCTATGTAGGAAAAGCATAATTAAATCTGCTCCCAAATATTAAAACTAATAGGAATCAGCCAGTTACAAAACAAAAATACAAAAATCAACAGTACCCCGTTAGTCAAGAATTAACTGCTAGAAAATATGGGGTTGAAAAAAGATTCTAGTAACAATTCCAATAACAACAAAAACGAAATAATTTCTGGGGAGGAACTCTTTAAGAAACTTGGGCAAAGATCTACATGGGAAAAAATTATTAAAGTACAATGTTAAACAGTAAACAAATATTGAGAGATATTCCATGTTTTTAAAGAGGCATAATGTAAATTAACGCATAAATCCAAGGCAGTTCTAATCAAAATACCTTTAGAAATTTGTTGAAACTTGAGAAACCAATGAATAAACAAGGAGAGTTAGGAAAGTGTTGGGGGAAAAGTATAATAATTATAATAGTAAGGGGTGGGTCACATTTCCAGATGTTAAGACATGTAAATGCACACTCAGTCGTGTCTGACTCTTTGTGACCCCGTGGACTGTAGCCCACCAGATTCCTCTGTCCCTGGGATTCTCCAGGCAAGAATACTGGAGTGGGTTGCCATTTCGTCCTTCAGGGAATCTTCCCAACCCAGGGATGGAACTGGAGCCTCTGTGGCTCTTGCATTGGTAGGTGGATTCTTTTATCACTGAGCTACCTAGGGAGCCCCGTTAAGACATAGAGTATAAAAATATAAACAGTGTTTATGCCCAGATTTGTGAATGCTTTTTCCTATGCTTTTTTTTTTTTTTGGCATTTTCAAAATTTTACTCAAGTATTTATAAACAAGAGAAATCGTTGAAAATGTAAGCTATATACAAAATCCTAAACCTCTTTCACTGTGTGCCCTGCTTGAGGCTCCCACTCACTCCCTTCCATTCACCCTCTGCTCACTCACCTCTGAGCCTCTCCCTCACTGCGGCTTTATGCTCTGGCTCCAGTTTGATAAGGGGTCACATTTCCCAGAAACTTCTCCCCGGCCTCCTGTCCCCCATCCTCACTGCTCTTCTCACATCACATTAAAATCATGTGTAAATAAGAGAACTGATAAAACAAACACTTAGACTGAAGCTGATATTTCCCTGGATGGAGGAGGTATACTTTATCTTATGCGGAAACTCTTCCGCTTATTTCTTAATCAGATTATTTTCAAGATTGGTTATCTCATTCATGTTCTAATCTTGAAAGGGAAGAAAAATAATGCTCCTTCTACCCCTCTGGGTTCTGTAACTGAGCGCCCCCCACCACAGTGACAAAAAAAAAAAAGATCCACAATAGAAAAACAAACTAAAGTTGAATATCACGCACACCTTCTGTCTGTATGGGTGGTACCCAGGAAATCTTAGTAAACTCCCTGGAATGACCCAAGTTGGCACGGTAAATACCACCTCCAGCTCAAGACACAAGAAAGGTGTTGGGGGTGGGGGACAGTTTTGGGAGGTTATCAGTAAACGGACAACAAAAAAGTGTAGGGCGGGTAGGCAGAAATGACCAGGTGCCTTCGCCCTGGGGCAGTTTCTTGTGATTTACAGACGTCTTCTTTCTGGTACTAAGGGTAGATTTACAAATGCAGACTTCCTTTATGAATGTAAATGTCTCTTAGAAAAGGCTAATTTCTACTCTATTCAGAGCCTCTCCTGTATCTGCCATGGCTTAAAAATAATCAGCTCAAAATACATTCTTCTTAAGCCAAACAGGAAGGTTTTGAGATGGTATATTTTGTTCCTCTCCAACCCTGGGACTTAAAACTAGCTTATCATTCTCAATCAAAGTATCTTTTTTAAACACGAAGTGGTAATGTAACAAGGGATGTTTATAGCTCTGTTTTTTAGGCAAAAAACAGATTCTGTTTTTTTGTCTGTTTGGCAATAGGCACAGAGAAACTTAAACTAGAGAGGTGTTTAAAGTCTTTATACATAACCCTTTGTTGAGATCTCTAAGGCAGAAACGGTTCCCATCGCAGCCTTCACTAATTTTCATGTTTTATTGTTCAAAAACTCTCTGGCCTCTGCCCATTCTATTTATGTTTTAACCTTTCACATCAATGATCCAAATCTCTTTCTGATCTTCGGTGGTTTCCTTTTGAACGTCCGCCCATCAGTGGGGATCTTACAATTCTTCTTTCTTCTCTACAATATTTGCTTGTTGGTTTTTTGTTTGTTTTCCTCTTAAAAAAAAAAAAAAAGGGACGGCATCATATTAATAAGCTCAGCCTGGGAGCAAAACATAAGTCAACTCTCTTGTTCAGGAACAGCTAGGATTAAACAGACTTGTCTTTTCACCTGTGAATTCACACAAGGTAGGGGTGATGAGGTGGTAAGTGAATCAGAGCTTCCTGGCCAGTGGAAACTACTGCATGTTTTTCTGCAGAATTTGTTTTGTATTTCTGCAATTTATCCTGTACATGGTAGGTAGCAACATCAGAGAAAGAGAGACAGAGAGAAAAGAAGATGAAGAAGACAAATGATGAGTAGGAGGAGAAGAAAAGGAGGAGAAAGAAACAAAAGGGAGAAAGAAAGGAAGGAAGGAGGAAAAGAAACTGCATCGTGCCCTGCTAATTCTAGCTCACGGTTTCAGTTAAAACATAAGGCACAGTTATTAAAGCCATCCCAGACAGCAGCTCCCTTAAGCTCCCCTCCTTCAAACAACCCGAACAAAACCCAGCACACCAAGCCTTTCCCATGATCAGCACCTGATTCATTCTGGCAGGTCACTGTTGCATGACACCCTATCTAAAGCCCTTGATTTCAGTAGTCTTTACATCAGGCATTGGGGAAAATAGGGAGAGAAAGAGATTTCTTCTCTCTATTTGGTTGGGTCAGGTATAAAAAGGAAAACCCTTCAGCATCCCAATTGGCCCGGTTGGCACCAAGATGGAAAGGGCTCACAGTTGGGACATTCCTCTTTGGGACCTGTGAGCTGGACTGGCCTGTGATGACAGGCATCCCTCTTACAGTAAAGCCTCCCTGTGCTCAGCCCTCATTTCCGTGGCTGACTGGCCTGTTGCCATGCGGAAGCTGCGTCATTTGCAAGGCATTTGCTCATGTCTTGCAGCATCATTTGGACCACCCAAATATAGCGGTGACAGACCTATGTCTCTCCTGGGTGTGCTGACCCACTAATAAAAGACCCATCTGCTCCAAACTGCTGTATTAGTAGCAAGGACCAGCTCTTACTCTTTTACTCCTGACTTGTGGTGGGAAGGCATACTGAAGGAGGGCCAGGGAAGCATGCCATTGGAGGCCCAGCTTTCATTTCATTTTACTATCAAAAGCATTTATGAGGTTTTGTGTTGTTGTTGTTCTTTAGCTGCTCAATCATGTCCAACTCTTTTGTAACCCTATGGACTATAGCCCGCCCAGCTCCTCTGTCCATGGGATTTCCCGGGCAAAAATACTGGAGTGGGTTGTCATTTCCTTCTCCAGGGCATTTTCCCAACTCGGGGATCTAAACCTACATCTCCTGCATTGGCAAGTGGATTCTTTACCACTGAGCCACCTGAAAAGCCTATTTATTTGGCTAGGTTATACCAAATACATACATTAAAAATTGCTTCTGAGCCATTGAGTCATTTTATAATGGCTCAAATCCCTTTCATCAAAGGAGATTCAAACCTAATACAGTTCTTTTATCCTTTTTTTAAATGGAGAAATAGATAATATTCTGTAGGAAAACTTGCATTGCTTATGGTTGATATCAGTAAAAACATCTGAAGAAAAAGGTGAAAATATTGAGGAGGCTTATATTTGTCAGATTTTTTTCAACTGGAAGAAACAGACATCCACCTTAAGCAGAAAGGAGGAAGATCTAATTCCTGAGCTTGAGCATTCTAGGGAATTCGGGTGCGGCAGGATCCAGCATCTCCAACAAGGTCATGAGTCAGGCTTTCTCTTTCCAGCTCTCTTTCTTCTTCCCTGATTCTGCCTATCTCTGTAGCTCTTCACTTTGGGCATTATTCTTTCTTAATTCTGACAGTTTCTGTTTATGGGAAGAAAAATTGCTCCTGGAAATCCACTTCCAAGAGAGAAAGAAAGACGGAGAAAGACACAGAGGAAAGCAGACAATTTCCCCCACTTATTCCAGCTGAAAAGAACCATGGAGTATCCTGGTTCACCCATCCTGGGTCTCAAGACTGTCTTCAAACTGTGCAGACAGTGGTTTATTAGGATTGCCTGAGCCTGGGTCATAGACCACAGGGTCCATTTACATACAACTGGGAGTTTCTCAATGGGATCAAAAGAAGAGTGAGAAAATGTGTAAGTCAGACTCAAAGTGTGGCCCACCACAAACCCAGGTCCTGTGTAGGAACAAGAAATAAAATAGGAGGAAAACCATCGTTCAGTAACATCATGGCACATTGAATTCTTAAGTCAACTAACACTGCATTCAAATACTGTTGTGTATGTAGGAAAAATATTTAAACTTTGAAGCTCAATTTTAGCATCTGCAAAATGTACCTCATAAGAATGGTGTGAGCTAAGTGACTGGAACATAAGTAAATGCTCAACGAAACTTAACCCCCACAGTCATTGAAGTTACCAGGCATCGTGCCCTCTGACATGTTTACATGTTTTTACAAACACCCACATTCATAACTTTTCCCTTCCTCTCATTTGCAAAGAGCATATACTGTACCCCAGAGTGGTGCCACGATACCATCTCCCCACAGCAGCCCATACTGAAAGTCTGTCCCTCATTCCTTTCCAATAGCTGCTGCTGCTGCTGCTAAGTCGCTTCAGTCGTGTCCAACTCTGTGCGACCCCATAGACGGCAGCCCACCAGGCTCCCCTGTCCCTGGGATTCTCCAGGCAAGAACACTGGAGTGGGCTGCCATTTCCTCCTCCAGTGCACGAAAGTGAAAAGTGAAAGTGAAGTCGCTCAGTCGTGTCCAACTCTACAAACACCCACATTCATAACTTTTCCCTTCCTCTCATTTGCAAAGAGCATATACTGTACCCCAGAGTGGTGCCACAATACCATCTCCCCACAGCAGCCCATACTGAATGTCTGTCCCTCATTCCTTTCCAATAGCTGCTGCTGCTGCTGCTAAGTCGCTTCAGTCGTGTCCAACTCTGTGCGACCCCATAGACGGCAGCCCACCAGGCTCCCCTGTCCCTGGGATTCTCCAGGCAAGAACACTGGAGTGGGCTGCCATTTCCTCCTCCAGTGCACGAAAGTGGAAAGTGAAAGTGAAGTCGCTCAGTCGTGTCCAACTCCTAGCGACCCCATGGACTGCAGCCTACCAGGCTCCTCGGTCCATGGGATTTTCCAGGCAAGAGTACTGGAGTGGGGTGCCATTGCCTTCTCCATTTCCAGTAGCAAATCCCCCCTTTTATAGCTCTGCTCCTTCTCAGCTACCCGTCCCATTGTGACACAATCAGCTAACTTTCCCCCTGCAAGTGTGTGAATAAAGCCCCTGAGGACATCTCATTTTAAGGAACCTTTCTTCTTTCTACTGCATGCGTGGGTGTGTGCTAAGTCACTTCAGTTGTGTCCGACTCTGTGACCCCATGGACCATAGCTCACCAGGCTCCTCTGTCCATGGGATTCTCCAGGCAAGAATACTGGAGCGGGTTGCCATGCTCTCCTCCAGGGGATCTTTCTGATGCCTCTTATGTCTCCTGCATTGTCTGGCAGATTCTTAAACCACTGTGCCACCAGAGAAGCCCAAATTCATTCTTTTTAAACTGGGAATAAGAGTTGATCTGGGGAACATACTACAGCTTTGGTGTTCTCCTATCTGTGTGTATATTTCGTTTGCTCCTAAATTTCCATTCTTACAAACAATGCAACAATAAATATTCTTTTAATGGGGGAAGGGTTAATTTTAAATTTACACTGGCTCTACTTCTGTGGCTTTAACCCTTTTTTGTTTTTATAAGCAGACATAATCGCCTGCTTTGGGGAAATAACCTGAGCTGCCCACCTGTGAAGGGCTGTAAGGAAGTGAAACTAACACATCGCCCAGTCTGAGGCTTGCCTTTCTAGGGGATATTTGCAAGGACTGAGTAGTCTTTTTACTGTGCTTCCTCACCTCCCCGCCGTTTCTGATTCATAAAAGAGCCTGGCAACCAGACCCTGACACGATGGTTATTTTGAGGTGCCATCTTCTCAGTCAGCTGGCTCCCCAATTAAAGGCTCTTCCTCGCCTCAACCCCTTGTCTCTCAGATTCACTGGCCTGTCATACGTTGAGCAGAGCACCCTTGGACTCGGTAACATTCTCACACGTGGGTCATTGTTCACACATGTGAGAATTTCTTTAGGTCATATCTTAGACAGCTATGCCGGCTTTTACCAAACTCTCTCCACAGTGATCTTAACCAATTTGCAGTGTCATCAGAAGTGCAGGAGCACTCCCTTTGCCCCAGCATCTTGCCAATGTTGTCAGACTGTTGGCATTTTGCTAATCTGTTGGCTATAAGGCAACATCGTGCCATTTCATGCGTTTCCTCACTGCTGTTGAGCCTGGGCTTCCCTGTGTGTCTGGGCCATTTGGCTTCCTGTCCTGTTTTGGTTTTCCTGTTTATACACCTTTCTATCTCTCTTGAATATTTAGGAGTTCTTTTCACGGTTCAGATATTTATCTTCTGTCCTTGTGTGCAAGTAGAACCCGCCTGCCAACGCAGGAGACACAAGAGATGTGGGTTCAATCCGTGGGTTGGGAGATCCCCTGGGGGAGGAAATGGCAAGCCACTCTAGTATTTTTGCCTGGGAAATCCCATGGACAGAGGAGCCTGGTGGGCTACAGTCCCTGGGGTTGCAAAGAGTCTGACAGAACCGAGCACACAAGCATGGGTCTTCTTTGATAGTTAAATTTCTAAAATGTTTCATTTAGAAGTCTTCCTCCTGATCAGTAATTTTTAATATACTTTGTAATATAATTTTATATTGTAATTTTAATTTTAAGGACTTTGGGGAAATTTTCTATGAAAGTCGACTTTTCCTTTGGATGACGTTACAGAGATCAGTAACATTTTCCACCAAGGGTCCTCCGTCCTTTTAATTATGGATGCTAAAGCTAATCTTCCCAGGGCACTGCAGGGTGAATCATTTGTCCCACTGTTACAGATGGGGAAACCAGTGCTCAGTTCTGATAAATGATTTGTCCAAGGTCACAAAGCTAAGTGACCACCCAGAAAACAGATCCGAGACTGTGTTTCTGTAACTTGAAAGTCAGATGCTTGTCATTCACAAGCTCTTTATTTTGTCTTTTTAAGAGCTCTCTCCCATTTGAGCCTGTTTCAATCTGTGTCAGGAAGACCGCAAATCTAACTTTGCCTCTCACGCTCCTTCCCTCCACCCTTTCCGTCTCCTTTCTTCCCTCAACACTGATTCACAGAGCTGAGTGCACAGAGGGAATGGGCTACCTCCAGCTCCATGCCTCGGGACAGGGGCGGAGGGGCGGTTGATTCTGGAAAGAGCGCTGGATCAAGTGACCTAGGTGTGGCCTCGGCACCTGAAACCTTTTATCTTCCTCGTCTGAAAACCTGTGCCAAAGGGAATCCAAGCAGGATCTTTTCTCTTGTCTCGATTTTCAGCTGAGCCTGAGACAGAGGGGAGAATGCGCTTAGTTCGCCCTAACCTAAACGCAGACAGCCACGGGACCACGGAGAGGCGGGGGTGCTGCAGAGGACGTGGCCTTGTTGCTGGCCAAACTCTTGGCCTTCTCTGCCCGCTGAAGCCAGATGAAAAATACGGAGACAGAGTTTGCAGGAAATAGAAAGGTGGCTTTCTCAGCCAGCGGAGAGGGGAACACGGTAGGCTTGTGCTGCAAGAACTGGGCCCCTCCCGGGAGGAGTCTAGGGGCGTACACGAGGGCTTGCACTCAGGTGTTGGTGATGAGAACCAAAGGTGGTAGGATCTTGATTTTTTCCTCTTGCATTGTTTCAAAGACAGTCATAGACTGGAGTCAGTAACCCAGTAATCGAGTCTGGCAGTTGGGTGGCTCTGGGGCCTACTTTCTGATATGTAACTATAAGGGGAAGGCTGTTGTAAAGGTAAACACCAGATACAGGATGTATCAGACATAGAGTCCAAGGATAATAGGTGTGAAGTGCAGCTCCTGCAGAGTTGAGGGGCAGAAAAGCAAACTCAGTTACAGACACGGAGAGTTAGGAGCAGTTAAAGTGAAAGAAAAACAACAAAAAAATCTAGGAATGGTCAGGCCTGTTCAATGTTCTCTTTATCTTCTTTGTTCTCGGGGAAGGGAAAGAAAAAAAAACAAACTCATTCTTTAAAAAAATTTTTCTTTTTTCTTTTCACTTCAACAGCCTGACCGCTTTCCTCCCCACTCCCCACCCCCCACCCCAAGGAGCAACCACCCCGTCTAAAGAGACTCCATGGGCCCCCTCTGCTAAGAGTGTTTGTTTCATGGAAAGAGCCTATTCCTTCTCCACTCTCCTGGTGGGGGAAGCCCCAGAGAATTGTCCCTGAGTGAATGGTCAGACCCGACTGAGCAACAGGAGCATGAGACGTTTATTGCTTTGTGTCAAATCAAGGTTACAGTTCTTCACAGAAACCCTTTGAAATTGAATTTTTAAAAATGCCAGGGCTCCCCCTGCAGGACATTTGGAGCAACCACAGACGCCTCGAGGGCGGCCTGCATCAGCCCCAGGTTTGAGGCGCGGGGATATTCCCGCGGCTTGTCTGTCTGCTGTTCTGTGCTTAGGCACTTCAGTCGTGTCTGACTCTTCAGTCGTGTGACCCCATGGATGTAGCCGGCCAGGCTTCTCTGTCCTTGGGGATTCTCCAGGCAAGAATATTGGAGTGGGTTGCCATGCCCTCCTCCAGGGGATCTTCCCCACCCAGGAATCGAACTGGGGTCTCCTGCACGGCAGGCGGATTCTTTTCCAGCTGAGCTACCAGGAAAGCCCTTGTCTGTCTGCAGGGGGCTTTAAAGTCAGTTCTGGTCCTTGGGTGCAGACAAGTAGCTACCTCCCAAGGGAGGTTCACGGAGAGACTGTGCCACAGTGGCCTGCCGACCGTGACTGGGGGCGGGGCAGGGGGCTGGGGGTTGCCCTGGGATGGGGACAGCAGCCCTAAGACAAGTCATTCTCTTCCAGATTCTCTGTCATCAGCAAAGCGGAACCTTCCCCCGATCCGGGGCCACCACCACCCTCCATCCGAGTCAGAGTGTGGGTGCTTCTTTTCACCCTGCATGAGATGGACAGAGCCTGCTTCTCGTTCATTCAGTCATTTGTGGGGATTTTCCCAGCTGACTGATGTTATTCGAAATGGAAAAGATGGAAACCTCAGAAGCAAATGGTTTTCAAACACGGAGGCCAGGAGTACATGTCCTGCTATTTTCCACCCACCCCGGTAAAGGATTTTGCACTGTTGATTTATTCCAACAAGCAGATTTTTAAAAATTAATTTTTATTGGAGACTTGCTTTACAGCGCTATATACATTTCTACCGTACAGCAAAATGAGCCAATCATACATATACATACATGCCCTCCCGTCCAGACGTTCCCATTCGGGCCACCACGGAGCATTAAATAGAGTTCCCTGTACTGTACAGTATGTTCGTATAGGTCACCTATCGTATGTGCCAAGTCACTTAAGTCATGTCCGACTCTGTGTGACCCTATGGATTGTGGCTCGCCAGGCTCCTCTGTCCATGGGATGCTCCAGGCAAGAATACCACGCCCTCTTCCAGGGGATCTTCCAGACCCAGGGATCAAACTCACATCTCCTGAGGCTTCTGCACTGGCAGGTGGACTCTTTTGTTTTTTGTTTTACCGCTGAGCTGCCTGGGAAGCCCTATCTATTGTACACACAGTATGAATAGTGAATATGTCTCAAGCCCAATCTCCCCGTTCCTTCTATCCCTCTCTTTCCCACTTGGTGTTCATGCATTTGTTCCCTACATCTGTGTGTCTATTTCTGCTTTGCAAATAGGATCATCTGTACCATTTTTCTAGATTCCACATCTATGTGTTAATATATGATATTTTTTTCTCTTTCTGACTTCCTTCATTCTGTATGACAGTCTCTAGGTCCAGCCACATTTCTACGAATGACCCAGTTTCCCAACAAGCTGATGTTAATACCTACTCACATAGCCTCCCCAAGCATCTCTTCTCAGGAATATCTGTGCCTGTCACCTGTGCTATGCGAAATTAACTCAGAGTGAGTGACATCAGAGCGGGGCAGAGACATCCTTCAATCACAAGCCTCCTCTTAATTTTAGGGGATCACACTCCTCACAGGGGAGCAGCTCTCCACAGCAGCCCATCTGACTCACCTTGGTCCTCTTCTCTTAAAACCAAAGACATCGGCCTCTTTCGCCTGGGGCGGGGAGGGAAAGGAGCTGTTGTATAAGTAACTCACTCTACCGGGGTGGGTAGCAGGCACACTAGATGCCTGGCTGCCTCTATCCTTCATTTGTTTGGAGCCCCGTACTTCTCTTCATCTCTATACTATGGGTTGTCAAGGTTTTAGGATGCAGCTGGATGGGGCAGCAAGAGAGTCCAGACCTGCAGGAGTGGCCCCGCCACCAAGTCAAGGTACTGCTGGAGACCGCGCTCGCACCAGGGATTCAGACCTGGGGATTACACAGCTGCACCCCTGCCCCCAGAAGTGTGTAACCTGGCCCTTCAAGACCCCAAATATCCCACCCCATCTTGTTGATCATCTCTTTTGAAGCATACGCAAATGTATGAAACAAGAAATTTTCCATTGTTATGACCAAAATAACAATTCAAACATGAGCCTGAAATTCTTCATCTATGAATAAATATTTCACTCTCTGGTATCTTCAACCAGTATGGTATGAGTCACAACCACAAGCTTTCTGAAGGGGAATTTGGAAGGATGTTTCAGATGTCTTAACTTGGAAATTCTATTTCCAGTCACCTATCCAAGGCAAATCACCAAATGAATGGACCACATTTGCAAAAGCAACAAATTGGAAAAAACCTAAAGACCCTTGTTTTTTCCAATATTTTTTTAAAGATTTTTTTTTATGGACCATTTTTTAATGTCTTTATTGAATGTGTTACAATATTGCTTTGGTTTTATGTTTTGGATTTTTAGCCATGAGGCATGTAGGATCTTAGCTCCCTGACCAGGAATCAAACCCCCATCCCCTGCGCTGGGAGGTGAAGTCTTAACCACAAGACCACCAGGGAAGTCCCAAAAGATCCTTAAATCAAGGATTAATGTAAAAATTATAATACTTCTATCTAATGGGATGGTAGTGTTAGGTGCTCAGTTGTGTCTGACTGTTTGTGACCCCATGGACTGTAGCCCTCCAGGCTCCTCTGTCCATGGTATTCTCAGGCAAGAATACTGGAGTGGGTTGCCATTTCCTTCTCCAGGGGATCTTCCTGACCCAGGGATCGAACCCAGGTCTCCTGAATTGCAGGTAGATTCTTTACTCTCTGAGCAATGAGGGAATTCCCATAGGATGCTAGGCAACCATGAAAACTGGTGGGTGGGGAATATAGTTAATAATCCTGTGTTGTATGTTTGAAAGGTGCCAAAAGAAGAGATCTTGAAAATTCTCATTACAAGAAGAAAAATGGTAACCACGTATGATGAGGGATGTTAACCAGACTTACTGTGGGGACCATGTCACAACAATACAAATATCAAATCATTATGTTGTATACCTGAAACTAGTATAGTTATATGTCAATTGTATCTCAACAAAAACCATGTGCTGCTGCTGCTAAGTCGCTTCAGTCGTGTCCGACTCTGTGCAACCCCATAGACGGAAGCCCACCAGCCTCCCCCGTCCTTGGGATTCTCCAGGCAAGAACACTGGAGTGGGTTGCCATTTCCTGCTCCAATGCATGAAAGTGAAAAGTGAAAGTGAAGTCACTCAGTCGTGTCCGACTCTTAGCGACCCCATGGACTGCGGCCCATCAAACTCCTCCGTCCATGGGATTTTCCAGGCAAGAGTACTGGAGTGGGGTGCCATTCTCAACAAAACCATGTAGTTCCATCTTATTGGATGGTAATTATGTCCATGATATGCTGGCATGCTGATATCTTAGTCTGTTATTGGGGAGCAATTAGGTACAGATTATGAGATCAGATCTATGTAAATATTCATATATACACCAACATATTAATAAATATTTTTTAATAATTTCATGTTTTTACAAATTTTTCCAGTGGGCAAATAATCAGGAAAAGGAAAAGTGCCTTATATTTTTTGAAAATAAAAGAAAACCACACGCCTTTTCCCTTAGCTAGGAAAACAAATCTTCTTCTTTTTTCATAGGCAAATTTGCTCAAGTGTCTGAGAGTTAGTTGTTTTTTTTTAATCTCCTTTTAACCTACTGGAATGTTCAAACTTATTTTGGATAAAAGTTCACATACATACAAAAATAGAGAGAATAATACCATGGGCCCCCAGGAACATCATTCACGGTCATCTTTTTCTGCCCATTCTCTAGACGCTTCCTTCTCTCTCTATGCTGAATTATTTTAAGGCTAATCTCTGACATCCTAGCATTTCATCCTTAAATGCTTCATTATATCCCATCCAAAACACAAGGACTCTTTTGGAAACATAACAATGCTATTATTTTTTTAATTTAAATTTATTTATTTTAATTGGAGGCTAATTACTTTACAATATTGTATCGGTTTTGCCATACATCAACATGAATCTGCCACGGGTATACACGTGTTCCCCATCCTGAACCCTCCCCGTACCATCCCTCTGGGTCATCCCAGTGTACCAGCCCCAAGCATCCTGTATCCTGCATCGAACCTGGACTGGCGATTCATTTTTATATGATATTATACATGTAACAATGCTATTATTATCACATCAAGACGTTGAAGGGCAAAGCTACAGTATCATTAAACACTTAGTAAGGCAATGACACCCCACTCCAGCACTCTTGCCTGGAAAATCCCATGGACGGAGGAGTTTGATGGGCCGCAGTCTATGGGGTCGCTAAGAGTCGGACAGGACTGAGTGACTTCCCTTTCACTTTTCACTTTCATGCATTGGAGAAGGAAATGGCAACCCACTCCAGTGTTCTTGCCTGGAAAATCCCATGGACAGAGGAGCCTGGTAGGCTACAGTCCATGGGGTCGCTAAGAGTCAGACACGACTGAGCGACTTCACTTTCACTTTTCACTTTCATGCATTGGAGCAGGAAATGGCAACCCACTCCAGTGTTCTTGCCTGGAGAATCCCAGGGACGGGGAGCCTGGTGGGCTGCCGTCTATGGGGTTGCACAGAGTCGGACACGACTGAAGCGACTTAGCAGCAGCAGCAGCAGCAGCAATGCATTTTCCTAGGGCCATTTCTTGCAACTGCTTACTCCTGGGTGACCTCTTATATCCTTAACTTCTTCATTTTTAAAGTGGAGAGAATATAAGGTCACTGACAGTGCTAAATGAGAGATTATATGAAAGAGGTTAGTATAGGAGTCTGGCACATTGTAAGCATCCTAAACTAGTAGCAACGGGTGACTTGCCACATTTTCCACTTTCTCTTCTACTAGGCTTTTGTAGGCACCGGCCCTTATTTTATGAATTTCCTATTCATATCTTCTGGCCCTTTTTCTAATGGGCATTAAGAATAGCAATGCTTATCTTTCTTATGCTTGCTCACATTTTTTTTTTTAGTTTATGCTTTTCTATTTTACTTACAATTATGTGGGAAAATACATCCTTCCTTTCCTTTGTTTGCATCCAATATAATATATATTTTTATATATGTGTTTTGTGTTTTTATTTGGCTCATATAAACTTTGAGAATCACTCACTAAATGAGCCCCATAATCTATTTTCACTAAACAAGCAAAAATATTGGGTTGGTCAAAAGCTCACTCATGTTTTTTCTGTAAGATGTTACGGAAAACGTCGAACAAACAGCCAACCCAATATAATCACTCACTGAATTCATGAGCTTATTTTTGATATATGTAAAATCAGGTTTTTCATAAGGTGGAACTACTCTGAACTAAGTTATATACAGTAGTCTTGGGTAAACTATATTCACAGTAATACTGATTACCAGTTGTGTGTAGGACTTCCAGTCCTGTCCACATATGGCACTTAATATTTTCCACTCCCTATCAAGAAAGTATTACCGTCACCTGGATTCTAGAGATGGCTCACTGGGCTAATGGAACAGAGAGACTAGCCACCTTGAACCCAGGTTCTCTGCTTCCCAAGCCCCTCTAACACCAGACCAAGCCTCCTTCCTCACTTGCAAAGTGGAAATCCTTAGGGTGCCACCTCACAGAGATGATGATGAACCATTATGTACAAAGCATGTAGAAAAATGTCTGAAATGTTGTGAGTGAATGTCTGAAATGTTACTTATCACTGTTATCATTAGTGTGACAACAAAATTAATAACTGCAAAATAATAGCTATAGTAAAAATGACATTACAGTGAAAATAATATGAATTATTATTGGTGTTGTTTAGTCACTGAGTCATGTCCGACTCTCTTGTGACCCTATGGACTGTAGCCCACCATGCTCCTCTGTCCATGAGATTTCCCAGGCAAGAATACTGGAGTGAGTTGCCATGCCCTCTCCAGGGGATCTTTCTGACCCAGAGATGGAACCTGCGCCTTATGCATTGGCGGGTGGATTCTTTATCAGCTGAGCTACCAGGGAAGCCCATGAATTATTGTAACAATATAAGAATAATAAAAGCCAGTGTTCACTGAGGTCTCACTAGGCACCACGAAGTACTTTACTGGCTGGTTGTCCTGCAATATTCATACTTTTTTTTTTTCTTTATAGAGGAAGAAACTAAAACAGAATATGTGACTTGCTTTGAGGGACTAAGAAGTCACAGATTTAGCAAATGAACTCAATTAGCACGTGGCAGAGTGTGGCTGGAATCCAGGCAGTATGGTGGCGGGGCAATCTTTCAGGAACCACCGCCTCAGACCCCTGCCTTGTGGGCATAAAAGCACAGCCTCCTGGTCCCCATCACAACTCGTGGACAGATGGCTGCAGGCTTGGAAGCCCAAGGGTTAGAAACTCAGTGGCAGGCTTAGAAAATGGCCCTCTCTCAACCTTTCCCACAGCCTAAGAAGGAGGAGACAAGATGGCCTTAAGGTGGAGACCCCGACAGGCTGCGCGGGCACCTGCGAGGGTAAGGATGCTGCGTTGTCAGTCCGGGATTCTACAGGCTCCCACGCAAGGGGCGCATTTACTCGGATTTGCCAGCAGAGGGCGCTGTAGCGCCGCGGGGAGACCTTTGATGGCTCCAAGATGGGGCGTTAACTTCGGTTCCCCCTGTCTCAAGAGAGGAAATGCTTTTCTCTTTCACAAGATCCTTCACCCACGGGGCTACTTTCTTTCCCTCTTGATGTCATCAGGCAGGAAGTTCTGTTGGCTCAAGACTTGGCTGTAGGGAAGACTTCTGCTGCCCTGCAGGCACAGAACAACAAAGCCCTTTGACCCAGAAGTTATGCAACCCAAGAGGAGCCAGACTCACCACTTTATACAGCTTGTTGATGGGGGTGAAAGAGGAGAGTGAAAAAGCTGGCTTAAAACTCAACATTCAAAAAATGAAGATCATGGCATCCAGTCCCATAACTTCATGGCAAATAGGGGGATAAGGTGGAAACGGACAAATTTTACTTTTTTAGTCCCCAGAATCACTTCGGACAGTGGCTGGAAAGTGAAAATGTTAGCTGCACAGTCGTGTCTGACTCTTTGTGGCCCCATGAACTGTAGCCTTGCCAGGCTCCTCTGTCCATAGGTTTGCCCAGGCAAGAATACTGCAGTGGGTTGCCATGCCCTGACCCAGGGATCAAACTCGCACCTCCTGCATTGGCAGGCAAATTCTTTACTGTATGAGCCGCCGGAAAAGCCTTGCGGATGGTGACTGCAGCCGTGAAATTAAAAGTCACTTGCTCCTTGGAAGAAAAGCTATAATAAACCTTGACAACGTATTAGAAAGCAGAGATGTGACTTTGCCAACAAAGGTCCGTATAGTCAAAGCTATGGTGTTTCCAGTAGTCATGTATGGATGTGAGAGTTAGATCATAAAGAAGGCTGAGCACCAAAGAATTGATGCTTTAGAGCTGCGATGCTGGAGAAGACTCTTGAGAGTACCTTGGACAGCAAGATCAAACCAGTCAATCCTAAAGGAAACCAACCCTGAATATTCATTGGAAGGACTGGTGCTGAAGCTGAAGCTTCAGTACTTTGGCGGCCTGATGCAAAGAGCTAACTCACTGGAAAAGACCCTGATGCCGGGAAAGATTGAGGGCAGGTAGAGAAGGGGATGACAGAGGATGGGATGGTTGGATGGTATCACCGACTCAATGGTCATGAGTTTGAGCAAGCTCTGGGAGATAGTGAAGGACAGGGAAGCCTGGTATGCTGCAGTCCATGAGGTCTCAAAGAGTCGGGCACAACTGAGTGACTGAACAACAGCAACACAGTATTTCATTGTGGACAGAGGTGGGTCGGGGTACACAGTCTTCAGGCACAGGCTTTGAGTCCACCGGGACCACTGGCTCTCACCCCATCCAGCTCTCCTCTGTAGCAGAGCTCAGGTGGATCTAGGAATCCCACCCCTAACCCCTCCTGCATCAGGAAACTGGAGACAGGCAGGGAAGAAGAGACAGAGCAAACCACAGCACGAGCCGCCCCGTGAGACATTTTAGTGCCACTGTTTCAGCTGACGTGAGTGTAGCCCTGTCCCCCATGGCCCCAGTCTGCACCTGTATTCAGAAAAGATGCGCTTTCTCCGCTTCCCAGGGGCTGGGAGGCGGGGGCTGGGCAGCCTCCTGATAAAGACAAGAAAACCACCTGAGGGCCAGTCCTCTGATGACATCTCCCCGTGGATTCCATTGTCCTGCTCTCCCTTCTCCTTCACGAAAGTTGCTGAGGTCCTTGCAGATCAACATCTGCTGTGTTCCTAGGAACAGTCAGATCAGAGCATCAGAGGTGGGGCGTGGCAGTTGTTAATAAGAGAGCCTCTGATCAAGATAGCGTAAAATGCAAACCCTCCCAAAGCAGTTGAGAAAGGCGGGAAAACCAAACAACCATTTGCCATATTAAAGCAGCTTGTTTATATCCTGCCAAAGTAGCAAAAAGCTAATTTTTGTGTTTTGTCAGACTGTTCCTGAAAGGCGTGGGGTGGGTCTGACTGCTTGATGCCCAAAAGCCAATAAACAGGCCAGGTTGGTGGAAAGGAAAGTTTGCTTTAATTCAGATGCCAACAACTTGGGGGTAAGGGCAGACATCTGTCCAAAAGCCAACTTCCCCCACAGAACTTTTATAGGTTGGGGGAGGGGTGGGCTACATGCAGAACAGCAGTCAGCTTCAGATTGTCACTGGTGGCCTGACCAGTGTCGTCTTGATTGTTTTAGATACAGTTAATCTTCAGTTCCGGGGCTTGTTTGTTCCGATTTGTCTGAGGCCAGTTCTTGGATTTGTGGCAGCTTATGTCCTCTGTACAATCTTTCCATTATGTAGTTAACTTCTCCCATCTGCTGATTTAGTATCTATAAGACAGCTCACAGGATACAGCTGAGAATATTATCTACAGCCCTTGACAAGAAACTAAAGACCCTTGACTGCGCTTAACGACTACATCATTATTATCCGGTCTCCTCTGACTGTTTCCCTTTGTTTCTGCTTTTCTCATTCCTCTGATTAAACTCACTCTTTGACTAAAGTTTTCCACGGACAGAGGGGAGGCAGAGGACCTGCTGGGGGAAGGACCATAAGGTCCTGCTCTGTTTCAAGAGTTTGAATCAATGGTAGACCAGAACCAACAGATTATTTAGGGAAAAGCAGACACATTCCTGAAAAACCTACCTAAACAGATTGGCAAACGTGCGGGTTTTGGAATCTGTGTTTCCCTTTACAACTCACAGGCAGGAACTGTACTGGCTTTCTCGGTTTTGTGGATTTGATTTCAAAAATAAGAAGAATAAAAGAGCCTCTGGGGAGAGGTGACTCACGAGGGCAAGAGCCAGGGCTCAAGGTCTGCTTCCACCTTCCTCTAGGAGGAAGAAGAGGAGCGTGAGGTTTCAGTTTGACTGCAACAAACACCAGCGTCCCTTAGGAGCTGCCTGGGCTTGGCAGGGGAAGAGGCACAGAGGCACAGAGTTTCCATCCTCCGCCGCTCAAGGGCCCCAGGAGAATTCCGTTCAAGACGTGTGGTCTCCAGGGCTTCGTCCCAATGTCCTATGAGGGCTCCCCAACCCCCATCATTTATTCCAGATGTTGTGGGCTCGTCATCTGTAGAGAAGTCTCTAAGAAGGAAACCAAGGAGGAATTTTCCACTCTCTGAACTTTGCACACACACACACAGACACCCCTGGATAAATCAACCACAGGAGTGAGCGTGGATGGAAAGTTTATAACTGTGAAGGGGGATGGGGCGCTGGGGAAAGGTCAGCTGCCTGGGGCCAGCAGGAAGCCTCTGAGTCACTGTGGGGGCCAGGGGGATGGAGGGGTGCCAGGAGGCACTGAGGAACCGGCCCCGCCACCCACTCCCTGTTGGTCAGACAGCTCCTCATCGGACCTCGGAGCGTGCCAAGCACTTTCACGTGTGTATCTGCATCTCAGTCTTTTGGGGAAAGACCAGCCCTCTCTGGACCCTTTGTTTGACATGACTCAGCCTTGAGGCTGCCCTTTCTCAGGGACAGATGCATGGTGTTCGAGGGGAGAGACCAAAGGAAGTGGGTTTTGTGGGCGACTCAGTCATTACAGGAATGAACCAGAAGCTAGAGGGGCGTAGCACCTGCATGTCACCTTGACTGACTTCTTCACCTCTCACTGTAAGGGAGCAGGACCCATGGGGCCTTCCCCTGCATCCTCTGCTTGACCTCCTCGCTGAAGCACCTGGATGACAGTAGTTGGTGCACATTTCCTGAGGTTTTTTGGTAGATCAAATAAAAAGCCTCCCTTTTCAACAAATGGAAAATGTTAACTACTTGACAATCATGAGCACACAGCCCCAGGCCTCTTGGAGCCTAAGGACTGATAATGTTTTGTTTTTAAATATTTATTTTTCTGCTCCAGGTTTTAAGTTGCAGTGGCACATGGACTCCAGTTCCCTGGCCAGGGATTGAACCCGGGCCCCCTGCCCTGGGACTGGTGATGCGTGTCCCTATGACATCACCTGCTGCCTCACCATCAGCCAATCAGAATCATGCTCGAGCTGATCACAGATCTGTGGCCCTCCTCTCTCATCAGGCTTTTAAAAGGGTTTTGTTGAAACCCTCAGGGAGTTCGGGGCTTCCTGGGGCACGAGCCACCCGTTCTCCTCGCATGGCCCCGAAAGAAACCTTCCTCTGGGCCCGCCTCCGGTGTTTCAGTTTGTTTGACCTCGCTGTGCACCGGGCACATGACCTTGTGTTAACATCACCCCAACCTCCAGGCCGGCTTCTGTCCCCTGAGGTTCGCCCAGGTGACATGGGACCCGCCCCCAAGGACAGGGGACACAGCTCCTTTCACCTCACCAAGCCCAGCTGCTGAAATGAGTGAATGAACCAGTGGTGGCCTTTGGCTCTCCTACATCCTGCCTTTTTGTCCATTTCCTTGACACTTAAACCTTCTGTTTTATGCACATTGAGCGTGAGCCCTTGTCAGCTGAGTTGCTTCTCTGGTGGCTCAGTATTAAAGAATCCAGAAGCAATGCAGGGTTCAATCCCTGAGTCAGGGAGAACCCCTGGAGTAGGAAATGGGAATCTGCTTTATTCTTACCAGGGAAATCCCATGGACCGAGGAGCCTGGTGGCTACAGTCCATGGGATCGCAGAGTCAACACGATTGAGTGACTACATACATACACCCGCACGCACGCCTTGTCGGCTGACAAATGAATATTCTCAGCTCTTTACCAGCCAACCTACATTTCAGTGGCAAAGCCAGTCTAACTGAATTATTTGTCTTTTCACCTTATTGCTTTCCTACGATTTCATTAAAATTTGAGTGGAAATTAAAAATGAAGGTGCTGAAATAGAGAATGATTTGACAATTCTTGGGTATTCACAATGGCAAATATTTCACTTGAAATTTACAATTTGTGATCTTTAGCATCTTAGAGATGTGTTCAGCTGCTGAGAGAAAATATTAAAGGATCCCAAACTAGTGAAAATGCACATGTTAAGGACTGCCCACAGGCCGACCCCCACCAGCCTCTATGATGCTTCCTTAGGGCCATACTCTAGTCTGCTTGGCTGCTGTGACAAAATACTATAGACTGGGAGGCTTATAAGCAACAGAAATTTATTTCTCAGTGTTCCAGAGGCTGGGAGCCTGAGAGCAGGGTGCCAGCATGGCCGGGTCGGGGGGGGGGGTCCCCTTTCCAGCTGGCAGATTTCTTATTATATTCTCATGTGGCAGAAGGGGCAAGGGTCTGGGGTCTCTTTTATAAGAACACTGATTCTATCCACCAAGGCTCCTCCCTCAGGACCCAGTCACCTCTCAAAGGCCCCACCTCCTAAAAGTATGATGCCAGGAATTGCTGTTTTTCATTCGCTCAGTCATGTCTGAGTCTTTGTAAGACCATGGACTACAGCATGCCCAGGATTCCCTGTCCTTCATTATCTCCTAGAGCTTGCTTAAACTCATGTCCATTGAGTTGGTGATGCCATCCAACCAGGTCATCTTCTGTTGCCCCCTTCTCCTGCTGCCCTCAATCTTTCCCAGCATCAGGATCTTTTCCAATGAGTCAGCTCTTTGAGTCAGGTGGCCAAAGTACTGGAGCTTCAGCTTCAGCATCAGTCCTTCCAATAAATATTCAGGGTTGGTTTCCTTTAGGATTGACTGGTTTGATCTCCTAGCAGTCCAAGGGACTCTCAAGAGTCTTCTACAACACCGCAGTTCAGGTGTTAGCATTCAAATATATGACTTTAGGGAATAGGAACTCTCTGAGCACAGCAGCCACCTTTGCAAGCTGCTGTTGTCAACCACAGTATAAGAGCTGGACTGTATCTGAGCTCCTCCATGTCGGGGTTTGAAAGTACTGATAAGACTTTATAGTCAATTTTAATGTCGACGATCCTTCTGAGCTGTTCAGTCATGAACTGGCCTGTGAAGAAGGCACGCTGGCTGGATGACTTTGTCTGCTCAGGATAGAACTCCATCATCTTGGTGTGGTGACGTGTCTACCACGGGTGGCTCAGAATTCTGGCTGCCGGAGGCCAACTGGAAAAATAAGGGCCCTCTGACTTGTTTTGGTTGGACAGGCAAAGCAGGAGGCCCACCAGCAGGGGGATTCATGGGCAACCAGAGTTGGTCCCCGCAGGTCTAGGTGACTTCCAAGTTGCTTCCAGTGTCAAGGTGCCCAGACTGCAGTGTCACAAGTGTTTATTTGCACAAGAGGCATGAGAGGGGCTGAGGATGGGGCCCTGGCAGGCTGGTCAGGTGTGCCCTCTGCCAGCCCTCCCCAAGCCCACAGGGTCCCCCCATGGATCTGACCACCTAGGCTCCTGTCTCCAGCCCCATGGGGGTCACACCACCTGCCAAACCTCCTGACAGCTGAACCATGACTCAAACCCTCCAAGGCTCCTGCCCAGGGGCTCAAAGGCTAATCCTCCATGTGCACAAGTCTTCATGAATGTTCAGAGCCAGTCAGTTAATGAGGGCTTCTCGAGAGGTGCTTCTTCCCCTAAAGAAGTAGCTCTGAGCAAAGGCAGCAGATAAACCCAGGTCTTTCCATAGGACACAACAAGAAACAGTGAGCTTCAAGCAAACAGCCCAGATGCAAGGCTTCCTTGTCTAACTGTGCACAACCCTTGGGATGATATTCTTTCCATCAGGGGAGATGAACCCCGTGTGGGCCTCCCACTTGCTGGCCATGAGGTCAAAGGGCGTGTGCTTCAGCAGCTGCACAGGAGGAGAAGGTGGCCACCTCTTGGGAGGCATGCGATATCTCACTTTTTTCCAGAACTCGGTCTTCGCGCACTGGGACTGTTCTGTGAAGTCTCCACTCCACTGGACGGCCCCGTGCTTCTGTTTGATATACTGAATGGACTCCGGCAAGGCCGTGTAGTCCTTGACCTTCCCCAGTTCAATCAGGATGACCTTTATCCCGTCCTGGATGAGAGCACTGTAGACTGCAATTTGTTCTTCTGACAGGTTCTTTGATAGGTCAAAGCTCAGCTCGTCAGGATCGATAACGATGATCAATCTTCTGCACAGCCTAATATTTTCATCGATGACATTGACCACAGCTGGAAATTAAGAAAGAAGATGTAAAACAGCTCACAATGAAAACAGCCCCACAGGGACTTCCCTGGTGGTCCTGTGATTAAGAATCTGCTTTGCAATGCAAGGGACACGGGTTCAATGCCTGGTCGGGGAACTAAGACCCCAAATGCCTGGAGCAACTAGGTCTTTGAGCCACAGCTTGAGAGTCCATGCGCTTTAACAGAAGATCCCACATGACCAAAGGCAGCCAAATCAATAAATTTTTAAAATAATAATAAAATAATAAATGAAAAAAAAAAGCCACTGGTTATGAACTACTCAGAACAAGGATCTTATCATGTCTAACCTTTTTTTTTTTTTTTAAGGTTTCTAACTTTTTTTATTTCCCCAAAACTGCATTCCTATGGGAAGTACAGGGCTTCTAGAATTTTCTCCACCTGAATAAATAAATTTTTAGTAAAGCATTTTCTTTATTGACTAAGATCCATAATATCTAGAATCCACTGTCTGAATTAACTATTCTGGTGAAAAGTCTATTATTGTCTGTTTTATAGTAAACCACTGGGATCTTTAAATTTTTATTGATTAATGCAAAACTTATTAAGCTCATAGTATATAATTTACTTGCATATGTATAAATATTCAGTATTTGTTATAATTCCCATTTTTATCATGTCTAACTTTGTATATCGAAACTTAGCTAAAGGTCTGGTATATATTAGAGGATAAATGCTTTTCTTTTTTTAAATAACAGACTTTTAAAGGATAGGACACATGTACTCAGCTCAAATGTACTAATCTCATTTGTGTTTCCCGCTTGTGCTTCATGGCTATTTAAATGACCAGGACTTACAGGACTAACTTGAAACCAAATAACATATTCTGCTGACTTGGGGAAGGGAAATTAACTTGGGGTCTTTTAGAAATAAAGACCAAGTTTTATATCACCCTTATCCTTAGGATATAAGAACAGACTGTAACCTCCCCAAGAGCATGTCCTTCTTCTCTTTGGTTTATTTTAATATTTCTAGTGCCTACAACATTGCCTGGCACACAGCAGGGGCTCAATAAATGTTTGTTGAAGAAGTGAATGAATGCAGCATTACTGAAACACGAGCTCTTCTGCATGTTTGTAACAAGCCCTGGATCACACTTTCATTTCTTCCTGGAGAAGGATTTCATAACTTGAAAAGACGTGATAAGCTATGGATAGGAGCAGCCTACAAAACCAAGGTACTTAGAAACCTTTTATTTATTTATTTAAATTTTATTGTATATTTTTGGCTGGGCTAGGTCTTTGTTGCTGCAGGGGTTTTTCTCTGGTTGCAGCAAGCGGGGGCTATTGTCTAGTTGCGGGGCATGGGCTTCTCATTTCGGGAGCTGCTCTTATTGTGGAGTACAGGCAGTAGGCACAGGCTCAGTGGTTGTGACACATGGGCACAGCTGCCCGGTGGCATGCGGGATCTTCCCAGACCAGGGATCAAACTGTATCTCCTACATCGGCAGGTGGATTCTTTTACCACTGAGCCAACAGGGAAGCCCTATTCATTTTTTATCAAATTATTTCTTTATTCGGCTGTGCCAGGTCTTGGTTGCGGCACATCGGATATTTGATATTTGTTCTCACATGCAGGACTTTTAGTTGAGACAAACTATTTGATCCTAAAGGAAATCAACCCTGGATATCCACTGAAAAGACTGTTGCTGAAGCTGAAGCTCCAATACTCTGGCCGCCTGATGCGAAGAAAAGACCCTGATGCTGGGAAAGATTGAAGGTGAAAGGAGAAAGGGGCAACAGAGGATGAGATGGTTAGATAGCATCACTGATTTGACCGACATGAATTTGAGCAAACTCCGAAAGAGAGTGGAGGACAGAGGAGCCTGGCATGATGCAGCCCATGGAGTCACAGAGTTAAACACAACTTATTGACTGAATGACAACAACAAGGGGAGGATTGGAGGTGATTGAAGCTCATAAAAACCAGCTTTAAACATGTATTAATTTACATATGCAAACCAACAGAAAATACTCAGTGATTAGTTTCAAGGATTCCACAGCTAAGGACCAGTTGTCTGTTTTGGGTCTCTTGGTCAATGCTAGGTATCTGATTGACTGAATTGTCATACAAATGCGTCAACCATATCCGTACCCAGCCAGGAATCACAGTTATCCTGTCAGAGGAATGAACCTAAAGAAAGAAGAGAGATTGATCCTAACCTCCTCAGCTTGGGGGCTCTGGGCAGAGGAGGTGAAGGGCTCCCTGTGGTTCCATGCGGAAGGCAATCATACTTCCCGCCATTTGTGAAGTACAGGAAGAGAGAGATCCCTTTCCCTTTTCTTTTTCTTTTTTTTCAATTGAGTCTCAGCATGAGGGATCCTAGTTCCTGGACCAGGAACAGAACCCATGCTCCCTTGCAGTGGAAGTGAGGAATTCTAACCCCTGGACCACCAGGGAATTCTTGTTCCTTTTCATTTTCTTCATTTCTTATTTTTATACCTCACTGAAAACATACCTTGTCCAGGAAACTCATCCCTGCCAAATATGAATAACTTGTATCCACACTGCCTCTCCAGCACCTCCGGAAGAATTTTCAACACCAGCGTGTCCACATCATGACTCTGGCTTTCTCTCTGAGGCTTGGGATATAAAACATAAGCATCGTAGAGCTTCCCATCTGAAAAGGAAACGGGGCAAGCTCGTGAAATTATTCCTACCAAACTGTGTGTGTGTGAGTTGCTCAGTCATGTCCAGCTCTTTGCGATCCCATGGACTATAGCCCACCAGCCTCCTCTGTCCATGGACTTCTCCAGGCAAGAATACTGGAGTGGGTTGCCATTTCCTCCTCCAGGGGATCTTCCTGACCCAGGGATAAAACCCCTGTCTCCTGCATCGGCAGGCAGGTTCTTTACCACTGAGCCACCTGGGACACCTCCCTAATGCAAGCAGCTTCTCAAAGACATAAAATATTGATAGATGACTAATGAGAACCTATTGAATGGCACAGGGAACTCTACTCAATGCTCTGTGGTGACCTCAACAGGAAGGAAGTCCAAAAATCTCCTTGCAGGAGGCCCTTCTGTCCTGTCACTCAGCAAAGCTCTATTTCAATTTAATCTTTACATCAGGTGCCTCCATCCTTAACTCATCTCTGTCTGAAGCACACCTTTCAAATATTTTCATCACATAATACCTTGCCTAACCTGTTGACTCCTTTCTTAGACTAAAGAAGCTAAAATGAAGAATAAGTAATTCGAGATGACCAGATCTCTTCCCCAGCTTCCCTTTCAGTCAGCTCACAAGCTGACTGTGTGAACAAGAGAGCTTCTAAAGAAAGACCCCAAGGAGTCAAGGAGCCTGCCTGCAGTGGGAGATGGCAACCAGCCTGGCCCCCATCTTGATGATTAACTAAAATTACTTCTCCTTTTCCCTTTAAAAACGTTCATGGCCAAGCAGAATCTTAGGAAGTAGTTCTGGGACATTAGTTCACCCTCTCCCAGGTTGCCAGCCTCCTGAATAAAGTAGCCTTTCGTTTTCCAACCAATCCCAGTCTCTCGAATAGTGGCTTTTGAGAGGCGAGCAGTTGGAGCTGAGTTTGGTAACATGTATGCCACTAGGGCTCCTCTGGTGGCTGAGACAGTAAAGAATTTGTCCGCAGTGTGGGAGACCCAGGTTCAATCCCTGGATTGGGAAGATCCCCTGGAGAACGGAATGGCTACCCACTCCAGTATTCTTGCCTGGAGAATTCCAAGGACAGAGGAGCCTGGAGGGCTACAGTCCTTGGGGTCGCAAAGAGTCAGACATGACTGAGCAATTAACAACAACACAATAACATACTACCCGTCACAAGTCCAGAGTGTTACCTTTGCTTCTGACTACCCAGCTATAAACTGGAGATTCCCATGAGCCCCGCCTTGGGTTCAATTATTTTGCTAGAATCACTCACAGACTCAGAGAAACATGCTACTATTAATAACTACATCACTGATTTATTATAAAAGGATTTTTAAAGGATATGAATCAAAAGGCAGATGAGAAGATGCACAGGGCAAAGGATGGGCAAGGATGCAGAGGCTCAATGCCCTCTCCAGGGCCCTATTCTCCCTAGACTCTACCTGGTCACCAGCCCAGAAGCTCTCCAAACCCTGTCCTTTAGGGCTTGTATGGAGGCTTTGTTACATAGACTCGTTTGATGAAATTAGGAAAAGGAAGCTTCACAAAGTTCATCCCTGAGTCATTATGGGCAACTGGGTCAGATTGTATTTTCCAAAAATAGCTCCAGAAGTATTTCCAGTCCCGCAGGCTCTTTTCAAACTTCGCCACACCCATAAAGAGCAGGATTCAGTTTCCCCTCCCTTTGCATTGGGTAAGACTCTGCAGCAGCCTTGATGCATGACCGTGGTAGAACCGACACTAGAAATCCAAGGTCTGAGTCATTTTAAAAACTATGTGGGTGAGAGGGGAGGGCTTCCCTGGTGGTCCAGTGGTTAAGAATCTGCCTGCCGATGCAGGGGACATGGGTTCAATCCCTGGTCCAGGAATACTCCACGTGCTGCGGGGCACCTACACCTGTGTGCCCGTGGGCCACAACTACTGTGCCCATGCTCCTTAACAAGAGAAGCCACCGCAGTGAGACGCCTGTGCACTTCAGTGCCCACTCCAGTATCTTGCTGGGAAAATCCCACGGTCACCAGAGGAGCCTGGTGGGCTAGAGTCCATGGGGTCGCAGGGTATCGGACACAACTGAAGCGACGGAGCAGGCACACATAAAATATTGATCGATAACCAATGAGAACCTACTGTACAGCACAGGGCCCTCTACTCAGTGCTCTGTGGTGACGGACCCTAAATGGGAAGGAAATCCAAAAAAGCGGGGATGTATGTACACATATAGCTGATTCACTTTGCTGTACAGCAGAAACTAACACAACATCGTCAAGCAACTATACGCCAAAAAAAAAAAAAAAATTTTTAACAGACAATACATAGAACTTATGGACTTTAGCCAAGACCGTCCAGGACTACTTAATCAAACTGTGAATTAGACACACCTCACTATGAATCACTCCTGCAGCTTGACTTATCTTGTTGGAATAAACTTATCAGGAGAAGGACGCACTTTCTCTTCTTCATTGGTATTTGCTGCCGCTGACTCCGCATGTTCCCAAATAACCAGAGAATGTCCTCACAGGGCACAAAGCTGGGAACAGCATCTGGGTTCACCTCAAGAGTCTCATCACTCACTGACTGTTGAAGTCACACTCAGAGGGGAATCAGCGACTGAGCTGGAGGAAATGTAGCTATAAAGGACGCATGCACTTTGCTGACTTAAAGAAGAAGAGAACCTCTGGCTGACTGTCTGTTCCCGTCTCAAGTCCTCAGCCCACTGGCTCCGATCATGGTCAGCAGCCCGGTCTGAGCAGACGGCGGGGCTCCCTGAGTCACTTGTCTGTCCAGTTTCCGCCCTCGGGATGAGATGCCATACAATTCCTTTTCCTCTTCCTGCTCCATCTGACTCACCCGCGGCAGCTTCACCGTGGGCTCTGCACTCACGCTCCCTGGAATCCCGGTGAGTCAGAGAGACGGAGCTCTGGGGACACCCCAACAGGCCCCTGTCCGTCAACGCATGAAGCAGCTCTGTGTCAGGAAAGACAAACAGCTTTGCTGCCCTGAAGCCTCTTCTCAAACAGATGCAGGAGGATCATGGGCAGAGACGGGCTGACATGGAACAGGCTCTCCAGGGACCACAGCCCAGCTCAGCCCAGACCACTGCCCACAGAACTAAAAGAGTTTCAGGGCACACATAGGGAACAGACTTGTGCACAGAGCCAAGGAAGGAGAGGGTGGGATGAACATGGAAACATATACTTACCATGTGTAAAACAGATAGCCAGTGGAAAACTGCTATGTGACAGAGGAGGCTCAGCCCAGTGCCCTGTGACAACCTTGAGGGGCGGGATGGAGTAAGGGGTGGGCGGGGGAGGTTCCAGAGGGAGGGGATATATGTCTGCCTATGGCTGATTCATGCTAATGTATGGCAGAAAACAACACAATACTGTAAAGCAATTAACCTCCAATGAAAAAGAAATTTTTAAAAAAATCTTAAGAAAAAAGAGCTTCAGGTTGCACTGGTCACACACAGCCAATTTCCACAAGTAAATTTTGCTATCAAGAAAGAATTCATTGTTTCCCAGGTTGCTCAATGGCTGCTGATTTTGAATTCTGAAATTTCATTTAAACTCCAAGTTAGGACACCTATACTTTATCAAACCTGTGCACAAGCATGTATTTTTTCCTATGCAAAGGCAGGCACTTCATGTGAATATCGCCCTTCTGTGCAACAAGGATTCCTAACGCGTGCCTGGACTCCCCACTCCCCTGAGTTCCCATCAGCATTGCAAGTCTGGGGACCTGAAAGTGATGCCTCCCCAGATCTCCGTGCAGAAAGCTGCTCAGACAGACCTCTCCCAGCCGTGTATGCCTTTTTCTATCCAATTAAGAGAGATTAAAGCAGATTTAATGATGATGAAGCTGAAGCTCCAATACTTTGGCCACCTGATGGCCCTGATGCTGGGAAAGAGTGAAGGCAAAAGGAGAAACAGGCAGTAGAGGATGAGATGGTTGGATGGCATCACCGACTCAATGGACATGAGCTTGAGCAAACTCTGGGAGATAGCGAAGAACAGGAAGCCTGGCGTGCTGCAGTCCATGGGGTTGCAAAGAATCGGACATGACCTGGTGACTGAACAACAGCAAGTACGCTCACCTTCTATGGGCCCTGCAGAATGGAAGGAACTTCGATACCAAAGTACAATGTCGATCTTAAAAATGTTGTAGATACACATGGCAGACACCACTGCACCAGTCAAGATGAGAAGCCCTCCTATCAAGTAAGCTCGAAAATCTGGAACTACAAATGACAGAAAAAATAAAAATAAATAATAGTACTATGAAGAGTCATTTATGCACTTTACTTATATGGATCCCATTACATATGCCAAATAGAAATGCACTAAATGTTAATGAGAATAACACAAAGATTTCTTTACAGTTAAATAATAAGTTTTTGTTGTTGCCTTTTAGTCACTCATCATGCCTGACTCTCTGTGACCCATGGGCCTGACTGTAGCCCACCAGGCTCCTCTGTCCATGGCATTTCCCAGGCAAGAACACTGGAGTGAGTTGCCATTTCCTCCTCCAGGGGATCTTCCCAAGAGAGGGATCAAGCCCACGTCTCCTGCATTGGCAGGAGGATTCTTTACCACTGAGCCACCTGGGAAGCCCAAAAATCTCTTCACAGTTAAATAATAGGTATGGGGAGTAGATGAACTTGGTCTTGGCCATGAATCTGAGGAAGAAACGTGCTCTTGGGAACTTGGAGAGGGAAACTCTGTAGACACCTAGCTCCGGATGGTAGATGTGATACAGCTCTGACTGCAGAAGACTGCTCACCTGTCAAAGCACACCTGGCCAGGTAACTCCTTACTCATCGCTAGACTCTCCAGAGGTCAGACACCACTTAGCGGCTGAACCACAACAGGTGGGACTAGGGGGAAAGGATCTGCCTGCCAATGCAGGAGACACAAGAGACATGGTTTCGATCCTGGGTGGGGAAAATGCCCTGGAGCAGGAAATGGCAGCCCACTCTAGTAATCTTGCCTGGAGAATTCCATGGACAGAAAAGCCCGGTCATCTATAGTCCGTGAGGCAGCAGAGAGTCAGACAACACTGAGCACGTCTATCTATCTATCTACAGCTGATTAACGTTGTATTAGCTTCAGGTGTACAGCAAAAGGATTCAGTTACACATATACATGTATCTATCCTTCAAATTCTTTTCCCATTTGGGTTGCTACGTAATATTGAGCATATTCTTGATTCTGTTGTATTACTCTTATAATCACCTTCCCAGTGACTCAGAATTGAGCCCCATCGAGGGGCTTCCCAGGTGGCGCTAGTGGTAAAGAACTCGCCTGCAATGCAGGAGACATAAGAGATGCGGGTTCGATCCCTGGGTCAGGAAGATCCCCTGTAGAAGGAAACGGCAACCCACTCCAGTATTCTTGCCTGGAGAATCCCACGGACAGAGGAGCCTGGTCAGCTACAGTCCATGGTGTAGCACAGAGTCAGACATGACTGAAGTGACTTAGCATGCATGCACACGCCCCATCATAGACAAAGAACCACCAGTTGCCACCCCTGGAAGCCATCCCCATGGCTGCACAAGACTGGCCAAGAGCCAAACTCCAGCCTCATCTGCCCTGTTCGCCAGCAGCAGCCAGGGAGGCACCTGTCTGCAAGACACTAGCTCAGGAAGGGCATTTACACCTGGTTGTGTTTTGTGAGCACCTTGCTGAGCAATTAAGGCAAAAAGCAGTGGGCAGATGTCCAAGGAGCAGAACCAGTTTCTCTGGAACTCCAAGTCCCTGAGAACATGCTTCTACATATCTGAGAAGAGGAACAGCCCACAGCTTTCTGCCTTACCATGGCCCGAAGTTGTGCTGCCAAAGAAGGAGGCTCCAGGAGGGAGAGAATCAGAAAAGAGGAACCAGGACAGGGGAAGAGAAATTCTGTCCATTCTTAGAATCCACCGCACGTCTACCACTTCCTTCATCCTCCCTGGTCCTCTGGTCCCCACTGGAAAGTGTGTGTGTGGGTAGGGAATGGGGCGGGAGCAGCAGGGAGGGGAGCTTACTAAAGAGCCAATCACAAGCTGCCCCAGGCCACACCATGTTGCAAACATTTTGCAAAGAAATCCTTATGCACACTTGTATGTCTTCAAATCCATGGCACAATAAAGCACGATAAATAAAAACACCTTCTGTACCCTAAAATCAATCCACTGATGAAGTCCCAGCCCTGCCAAGTGGAGCTGCTCTGCACTCTGGTGCCGTTGCTCCTGACCTCTTGTCTGAGCCTCTAGCTCCTAACTATTCAATGGATTCTCCTCCTCCTCCCTCCCACCACCCCCGATTTCTTCACCCTTTACCAGCTCTTGGACCAACTGTACCACCTGTCTTTTTAGGAACACTGCGTCTGGGGACCTTCACTGTACACGTCAGGGATATTGGCATTATAAAGAGATCATGCCCACAATGTTTATGAGATTCAAAAAGCCCCTGGTAAAGTAGACAGGAGTGATGGCCTGATATTCTTAGGTTGATCATTCACTGCATTCAGGAGTGTCAATTCCCTCTGCTCTACAAATAAGCTAAAAGACGATGACATTCAAAACAGGAAACTAACGAATACGTTCAAAGGGAGTATTGGCTTTGAAACTGAAATAAGTGGGAATCTCTCTGTTGAGACATCAGGTATCCAAGTGAAAACTCTATTTAAAGTGGGATTTCTCATTTGGGTCCACATGGCCACCACCAGCCTTAAGCTGAGATGGTAAGCCAAGAACAAGCGATTAAAAGAAATGTATAGAAGGGCACACCCAATCCAAACAACTCTCTAGAGATCCTGATAAACGAAATCAGATTCACACCTATAGGTGTCTTCAAGAAAAATCAGGAAGTCTAACGGAGAAGCTGTCATCTTACCTCTGGTTTCAAGTAAACCAAGATGAGGCTTGAATTTAAGTTCCTAAGAATTTAGGGAAACCAAAACAGAGAGCACCGGTCCAGAAATACATTGCATGTGAGATATGAAATAAGCGTTAATAGGAACAGTGATGAATTCAGTGAGTGTAGGTTTCTTAACTAACCTAAAACAAAGTGGACAAAGGACCCTTTCCTTCTCCTGTATGATTAAGCAGGTGTTCACCGCCAGCACCATTCATTTGCTTTGAGCCTCAGAATCCTTCTGAACACAGTGCTTCCACGTGGTCAGTATCTCTAAGTCAGTATTGACATGGAAATCTCACTGCTCATCTTCAGTCTAGTTGAGGCAGATTTCAGTCATAGACATTTCAGGTCTTGTGCGAGCTCCAAGGTTTCCCACAGTCAGATTTCCCTCTTTCCTCTGGGCTGGACACTGAGATACTCTGTCCAGCAAATCTACTCCTGATGATGAACCACAGAGAACTGCTTCTACATGAGTACTGCTGGCAAATCAAAGCCTTCTCTCTTGTGTGAAGAGATGCGAAAACTAAAGAGTTGATATTAATAGAATTATTTTTTTAAAAAGCTGTCTTGGGAAACCACAGGCAAGTCTCCTACAAGGTACTTCAAACCCTTCCTCTGACTTTTCTCCAGATGATTTCACCCTTCACTTTCTACTCTCTGGTTCCACTGCCTCCATTAGACAATGAGCACACTCTGCACAGTGCTAAGTTCACTATCTGCATACACACACGAGGCAAAGTCCAGGCTCCAGGCAGCTAATGATGTTAGCAATTCACCCCTGCTGATGACACGAGAGAAGAGAAGGGTCCCTCCTGCTCGGATACCTGAATTTAGCCTCTATCGATAATTTTACACAGCTACATGACAAAAATATACATTGGCATTTTATAGCACATGGCCTCTAATAAACAACCGAAAAGCTGAAAATCACAAGCACGTGATTATAAAAGTTGAGCAAATCAGGTGTCATAAAGGAATACCTCTGCTTCCTGGAGTGCTGATGCATAAAATCTCAATGTATGTTCAGAAGGAGCTTTCCAAGGACACTGCAGTGAAAAAACAGCCTGACCCCAAGAGCATATTCAGACAGGGTATCAGCTTTTAATTAGATTTCATATTGAGTTTCCTTACTCCAAACCACTCTGCGGGCTCGCAGCAAGCATTTAATGCTCTTTCCTGTGTGTTTCCTTGCCATCGTCTGGAACTCTCTGAGCAGTGCCCACCCCAGAAGGACATTACCTGGGAGCGTTAGTATAAAGTAAGCAGCAGACACTCCAGCATGGCACACGAAAGGGTGACCATAATCTTCCATTTTCACTTCTAAGAAGGTTATGTTCACTGTGTAAAAAATATGTTCTGGAAAAATAGTGTAGTTTCTATAAAAGAAAAGAGCCCATCATTAATACGTACATGAGCTGTCTTTACCCACCAGATTTTTATGAACTTTTGTCTGGAGAGTAAAGTTCTTTCTTGGAGTACACTTGGAACCATTATTTTACCCTGAGAATACCCCGCTGGCTCAATGAGGCAATGGATTATGTAGCTCCAAATGTAATGTACATTTTCTTTCAGAAAGTGACACAAAAGTGCCCTCCTTCTCATTCGAGACACCGTCCTCAGCCCTAAGGGGTCCTCCCCTGTTCTTCTCCACCCATTCTAACTTATTTACACTGCAACACCCAACACACGTCTGTCCTTTGACTTCATTCCCCTTCTTTTCTACCACTTGGCTTAAACCATCATCAGTTGGGTTTGTACCACTCCATGAGCTAATGATCATGCACCATCTCCCCCAAGAATCCCCATGTCACTGTCCACTTCACTGCTTAAGCCTTGAAGGCCCATGGCTCATGATATAACCAAGTAGGAATGAATGAGACTGATTATAAGGCCTAGCTGAGGCTGCTTGAAGCCATGTTTGATTGTTTTGCCTCCTTTCTCTAAGACGTAAGCAGGATTGGTAGCATGAGCATCTTTTTTAAAAATCATTTTTACTACTGATTGATTGGCAGCCCTGCGGGACATGAGGGATCTTAGTTCCCTGACCAGGGATGGAACCTGTGCTCCTTTCGGTGGAAGCTTGGAGTCTTAACCACTGGAGCACCAGCAAAGTCTCTGAGCATCTTCTCTGACCCAGATGCTTGGCTTTCTGAAACATAGCACCAAAAGGAATGAGGGAGAGGCTGTGAGAGTCACCTAACAAGCAGTACCAGCACCAATGTCATTTAGATGGGGAAATTCTTGCTAGGTTTTAGAGAAGCCAGGAAAGCAGGACACCCACTCAATCCCTTCCTGAATGCGCTTGGATTCCCCGTAGTAGTCGTCCACCAGGGTGTTGTTGACCCTCCAGCAGCGTGGGTTTGTGTTGTCCCACGAGTCTGTTATGTTGCAGTTGACGATGAGCATGGAGCCTGTACAATCAAATTCAGAAACACTTAGTGAGATCCCAGCCAAGGTGACCTGCTTCACAAAGGCACCTTGCTGCTGAACCTTGAATAGCTTTCAATGACCAAAAATATCCTCCCTGAGGTCAACATCCATCTGCTTTGTTCTCTCCCTGGACAGAGATGAGGAGGACACGAGACCGTGCGGGATGTGTACTGCACGCAGACAAGAATAAGCGGCCAAACATCACCAGGCTGGGGCCAGTGTTTGTCACATCAGGGGCACAGATACTACTTCTCTCTTAGCAAAGAACGTTACAATTTAAAAAGTATTTCACACATGTTTTGGTCTTCATCTCTAAAACACTCCTACAGAGCAGAAAAGGAGTGGTGCCATTATCCCCATCTTACAAATGAGAACATTGAGGTCCAGGTAGATCAAGTGACTTGCTCAAAGTCACACATTAGAGGAAGGAGCAAGATATGAACTCTGGTTTTCTAATTCCAAATCCAGTCAGATTAAGCACATTCCGTTTCATTTCTAATTTTAAAAGATTTTTATTTTTAAATAATGAATTCCTAGTTCAAGTTTTCTAAATGACTTTTCAGTATCTATGCAGTAAGTGTATCATTTTTTTTTCTCCTTAAGCTCATTTATGCAAAAGATGAATTATCTAATATTAAACAAGTTTGCATTGCTCCATGTAACCCCAGTTTTGCCCTTTATGTACATTGTTAAAATAAATTTGCTAGCAATGTGCTTTACATTTTTCATCTGTATTTATGAATGATTTGGTCTGAAATTTTCCTTTGTAATAATGTCCTTGTTAGGTTTGGGTGTCAAGGTTTTCCTGACCTTATGAAATGACATAAGGATTATTTCCTCTTTTTCTTCTCTCTTAAACAATTTGTTGAAAATTGGTGTTAATTCTTTATTAAGTGTTTTTTAGAATTCACCAGGAAAGCCAAATAAACCCAGATTTCTTTTTGTGGGAAGATTTTAAATTAATTTATATGACTATTTTGCTCTGCCAAGGCTTATCTTTTCTCTCTTAATTATCCAAGCACAATGACTAGAATTTTCAAAGACAGGAGAGGGGAACAAAGTTAACTGAGAGTTAATAACAGCTATACTTACCTTGTCTAGGTGTTTATGAAATCCACAAGAGTATTCACATGGTGAGTGATTTGTAAACAAATATCCTAATTGTTATTATTATTATTATTGAACTTTCCTTGAAAATTCAAGAGGACGAAAGAACCCTCCTTAAAACATGTGAGTCCAGAGACTTTTAAGCAGGTGGGCTTCCCTGGTGACTCACATGGTAAAGAATCTGCCTGCAGTGCAAGAGACCTCAGTTTGATTCCTGGGTCGGGAAGATCCCCTGGAGAAGGGAATGGCAAACCACTGCAGTATTCTTGCCTGGAGGATCCCATGGACAGAGGAGCCTGGTGGGCTATAGTCCATGCGGCCACAAGGAGTCGGATATGACTGAGAGCACGCACATATCTGATTTCCTATTTTGCTTTATAAGCTTTCTCATCTCTGTCTTTAATGTTTGAGTTTCTCTGCATTTGAGAGATTCAGTTTGCTGGAGCTTCCTCTCCCTTTTTTATTCTGCCTCATACCTGCCCCAAGCCTTCGGCCCTTAGCAACTTCAGAGGCTCCGATAAGTTTACTCACCAAGTTTTACTTCAATTGAATTGTTTTTTGGATAAATGATCTTAGGGATTCTTCCTCCATTCCCTACTTTTTCTGCTAAAAAAATCATAACACATGAGATTGTGTTAGAAACATACTCAACTACTTGAATGCAATCATACCATAAAACATGGCACTGAGCAGACCTTCAATAAACATAGGTCAAGAAAAAACAAAACTCATGGTGCGACCAAATATCACTCCATAAATGCATATTTTTCAACCAGGTTATCATTGAATTGCTAAGGGGAAAATCTGAATGCTGGGCTACCAAGAGAAGTCATGTCACTGTTATATATATGACATAAATATAAACAGATGAGATCGTGTGATAAATTCTCACTGCCTGGTCATCCAATATACTTCCAATATACTGCTTAGTGGCAATAAGTGAAGCTCTGACCTGAGTCCTAGACAGAAATAGTAACCCTAATGGTCTATCGCCAGTTCCATTCTTCCATCCTCCGACTCTGCCCTTCTGTATTCTTCACACCGTTCCTCCCCTGTGTCCTTCACCTTTTGCATCCCTCTCCCTCACGTTATAACCATCTTCCCTGTGTTGACTCTCCAACCCTTTGACTTTCTCCATGTCTTCCCTTCTCCATTTGTCTACCAATATTTAGCAACTGGGCATCCCAGGTGGCTCAGCGCTAAAGAATTCACCTGCTGAGGCAGGAGACAAGGGTTCGATCCCAGGTCCAGGAAAATCGCACATGCCACGGAGCAACTAAGGCTGTGCGCCACAACTGCTGAGCCTGTGCTGTAGCAGCTGTAACTGCCAAAGCCTGCACACCCCAGAGCCTGTGCGCCACAAGAGAAGCCACTGCAATAAGCCTGCACACCACACCTAGAGAGTAGTCCCACTCCCCACAACTGGAGAAAAGCCCATGCAGCAACGAAGCCCCAGCACAGCCAAAATGAAATAAGTGAAAAAATTACCCATCTCATTCGTGAATCATCTGATTTATCTCGGCCTCTTTCCCGCTCAGACTTCAGGGCTCCATCAGAGCAGCGGTCACAGCTCTTCTCATCATCATGATCTCCCTGCCCGGCACAGGACCTGACCTTGATGAGCACCCAGTAAAGGGTCCATACGTGACTGCCTGAAGAACAGTCCCCTACCGCTTGCAGCCAAGTGCAGATGATCACACCCAGAAGATGCTATGGCAGCTTTCTAAGTGGTCCCTAGATCTCAAGACCCTCTTCAACTCCTCCTCGAACCATCTCGGAACTGATCTCATCCATCGCGAGTGCAGCCTTGGGGCTCTGCATTTGCATGCATTCAAGGACTCTTCAGTGGCAACTTGGTAAAGCCAGTGTATAATCGGCCCCCTTGACCTTGCCCCTCTAACTCCATGACCTCAACTCCCATCACTGCTTAGCTCACACTTCTATATGCCCTAGCAAGATTACTCTTAAAGCCAACATGAACTATGATGGTACACATTTCTATGCATTGTCTGAGGCTCTTATCTCTGCCTTTCCTCCCCCTTCTTTACTTCTGTAAATCCTGCTCATCCTTCAAACTTCAGATGAGAAGACGCTTCCTCTTGGAAGCCTTCCAAGACCATTTATTTATTTGCCACCCATGCATCTGCTTTTGATTTTTTCCTGCTCCCCCAGACCCTGTCTATAACTCTCTCTTTGCCACATAATGTTAAGACAACCCATTTATATCTCTAGCTCCACTACAACTGGGCTGGTAGCTCCTCAGTAGAAGAAAGAATTTAAAAATTTTTCTTATCATCACATTTTAACAAGTTTTGGCACATAACAGATTACAAGTAAACGTTTATTGCAAAGATGTGACATATAGATGATTGGACTCAACGATTCCTTAAGGTATTCTTCATTTTGCCTTTGAAACTTCACCCTATAAAGAACTCCCAATGTAATACTAAAGCATAAGAGTAGTCAATCATTCAGTTCATTGATAGATTTGTGTGTAGTCTAAGTCAGGCTCTGGAGTACGTGTTGGGAATTCAGTGCTCAATAAGACAATGATGGTGCCTTGTTTTGGGGAGACATATTGTTGCTGTTGTTGAGTTGCTGTCATGTCCCACTCTTTGAGATCCCGTGGACTGCAGCATACCAGGCTTCCCTGTCTGTCACTCTCTCTCTGAGTTTGCTCAAACTCATGTTCATTGAGTTGGTGATCCAACCATCTGATCCTCTGCTGCCCTCTTCTCCTCTTGCCTTCAATCTTTCTCAGCAACAGGGTCTTTTCTAATGAGTTGGTTCTTCGCATTAGGTGGCCAAACTATTGGAGTTTCAGCTTCAACATCAGTGCTTCCAGTGAATATTTAGGGTTAATTTCCTTAAGGACTGACTGACTGGTTTGATCTTGTTGTCCAAGAGATTCTCAAGAGTCTTCTCCAGCACCACAGCTCAAAAGCATCAAATCTTTGGCGCTCTACCCTCTTTATGGTCCAACTCTCACCTTTGTTGAATATCTGTACTTTTTCAGGCACCGCATGAGCCTCTCTATAGACACAATCTCATTTAATTTTCACGCATAAGCCAGGAGTTTTGAGTCTTCTATTTTTTCAGATGAGAAAATTAAACTGCTCATGCCCTTTCACCCCACTATTCCTAACTTCTGATCCTAATAAAGACATATTTGAGAGCCTGTTAATCCTCAGGAAAATCAGGATGGGGAAACTCTTCTGCCCAAAACCACTCATCTCGAGCAAACCCAAGAGTAGTCAAGGTGAAGGGTAAGTGCATACTTACTGACAGTCACAGAGATGCTATTGAAAACAGTGTGCTGTTTCTCTGCGTGTGTGAGGCTGGCTTCACATTCATAGTTCCCTCTGTCCTCCACCGAGACATTCTTCACTAAAAGCTTTTTTCCCCGAGAAATAAACCGTTCTCCTTCTATCTCTATACAGTCCTTAAAAAAAAAAAAAAACACTTTTTTTCAATTCAAAGAGTATCTTAGGGTATCAGTTACATTCCTAATTAGCACCAGTCCATGAACCATGGGGAAACAAGAAATCTATGTGATCTCTAGACCTTAGGTAATTTATAAGCTAATTGAAGACATATATATTTATATAGTGAAGCAGCTCAGTCGTGTTTGACTCTCTGCGACCCCATGGACTGTACAGCCTACCAGATTTCTTCTCCAAGGGATCTTCCTGACCCAGGGATTGAACCTGGGTCTCCTGTCTTGCAGGCAGACAGACATTTTATTGTCTGAGCCACCAAAGAAGCATACATTTATATAAGATATATATTTTATAAAATACATATATATTATCTCCTGGAGAAGGGAATGGCAACCCACTCCAGTATTCTTGCCTGAAAAATTCCATGGACAGAGGAGCCTGGTGTTACAGTTCATGAGGTCACAAAGAGTCAGTCACGAATGAGCACACCAGTACGTATGTACCCCAGAAAATTTGACAAAGAGTATTCTACAGGCTAGAGTGATGTTATAAATATGAGTTGAGAGAAGAGAAGCCTGCATAGACAGGAAGTAAGACTTCATGGGGAAGGATTACACCTGCTCCATAAAGGAGCTTGGTAGGAGGATGTGATCAAGCAAGAATGTCTTCCACCCACCAGAGCCCAAGTCCCCCAGTGCACCACCATCCAATGGCACCAGGTAAGGCTGCAAGCCCAGGTGAGTAAGGAATGCCCCCTCATTCCATCCGTTCTACCTCACACACTGTCTTGATGATCCCCACTTCCTAACTCAATTTCTCAAATAGCCTAAAGATCAACGTGGCACCATACTCAAGTCCTTCTGATTGATTCACCAAGTGAGGACTTGACTGAAAAAGTGGGCATCAACAAATGAATGGATAAAGGAGATCTGAGGTATATATCTGCAACTATCTACCTATATTTCAATATTACTCAGTCATAAAAAGAATGAAATAATGCCATCTGAAGCAACATGGATTGACCTAGAGGTTATCATACTGAAGAAGTAAGTCAGGCAGAGAAAGACAAGTATCATATGATATGACATATATGGAATCTAAAACAGGATACAACTACTTATTTACAAAAACAGACTCAAGATATATGATTGTCAAAGGAAGGGATGGCGGAATAAATTAGGAGTTTGGGACTAGCAGATATAAACTACCATATATAAAACAAACAACAAGGACCTACTATACAGCATTGGGAACTAGAGTCAATATTTTGTAAGAAACCATAGTGGAAAAGAAAAAATAAAATAAAAGGCAGGGAAAAGGACATTCATTGCCACATTCCTGTGAGAGAAGAAAATAGAAACAAACTCAATGAATGTGAAATATATAACAGAGACGATCAACAAAGGCAAAGATTGGTTCTTTGAAAGGAGTAACAGAACTGACAAATCTCTTACGAGACTGAATAAGAGAGAGTGTGTGTGTATGTGTGAGACAGACAGAGATACAGAGAAACACATTGTAGTAGGGAGTAAAGGTAAACCTTACTATAGGAGACATTAAAAGCAGAGCATTGAAATTGTTTAGTAATTTCACGCCAGAGCATCTGTAACATTTAATGAAAAGAACAACTTCCTAGAAAACAAAATCTTACCAAAACCCATTCAAGATAAGCAAGAAATTTGTATAATCCTATGACCATTAAATAAATGGAGTCAGTAGATGGAAACATTCCCACAAAGAGAACTTCTGACCCAGACGGCTGTACTGGCAAAGGGCTAACAGGCAGAGCCAGAGGAAAACTAGCTCAAATGTTAAATACTATGCTAGACGGTGCTCCTGCTTGCCCAGGATTATGCCTTATACATTATTATCTGCTGATACGGTCAAGAAAGGAGAAAGTCTGAAGGTAAAAACACAACGTGTAGAAGGGTGAGCATATGATGCCCCATTTCCATAAAAAAGGAAGGACTAGGACACATGATGACCTTCTCCAAAAGGATTTAAGCCAGCATGCTGAGCCTCCCAGGACGGCTGCTACCAGTATGCTTGTATGGAATTACACAAGGATGATGCAAAGCCTGCAACGAACTAATGATAGCAGCCAATGGGCCCAGGAAATATGGATCAGAACTGAGAAGGAGACTTTCCAGGGCATGCCTTCCGATACTTTGTGATTCTTGAATCCTGCGCGTGGACTGTGCATGCAGAGAAACCACTATCCATTCAGTGAAACTACTTAATTAATCTTAATGAAAAAGAATAATGAAACATAGTCTGAAAAGCAAAAATAACTGGGGCAGGAGTGGATACAAATAAGCAATTACAAAGCTCTAATAACTATAAATTAAAAATAAGTAATTTGCAGGGTTAAATTATCAATTGCAATTAGGTCACAAATCTCTCTCTTTAGCAATTTTGCTTTAAAAGGTACAACGAAGGGTTTCTGTGGTGGGAAGACCTGGGTTCGATCCCTGGGTTGGGAAGACCTGGAGGAGGGCACAGCAATCCACTCCAGTATTCTTTCTTGGAGAATCCCCATGGACAGAGGAGCCTGGTGGCTACAGTCTATGGGGTCAACAAGAGTCAGACACGACTTAGCGACTAAGTACAGTACAACACAGGGCTTCCCTGGTGGCTCAGTGGTAAAGAATCCGCCTGCCAATGCAGGAGACATGGGTTCAATCCCTGGTCTGGGAAGACCCCGCATGCCACAGAGCAACTAAGCTAGAGCACCCCAACTACTGAGCCCATACACCCCAGAGTCCATGCTCTTTAACAAGAGAAGCCGCCGCAATGAGAAGCCTGAGGACCACACTGAAAGTGTATCCCCTGTAGCCACAACCAGAGAAAAGCCCACACAGCGGCAAAGACCCAGTACAGCCAACGAATAAAGTTATTTTAAAAAAAAGGAAACTTTAAAAAAAACAACAAAAAAACCCGAGGTTTTAAAGAGCAGGAAGGAAAACATCATTAGAATTTTTTTTTTTTTTTACCTTATACCACTTTACTGAATCCAAATAAAAATTGTTTGGGAAGTTGAGGTGACATATAAGGATGTCATCTCTTCCGACCTGCAGGATCTGCTTGTACTCATGAGACACATTCAGTTGACTGTTTTCGGAAGCACCACACCAATATTGTTCAAATACAGTGAGGTTGACTTGCATTCTGGGACAGATGTCTGTATCACTGTAAGAAAACAACAGGTTGTAACTTCAGGAACTCAAACAGTCACAGAACCAAATGATTCCGTCCATCTCCAAAAATTTCCTGATCCTCTTCCAGGCACTGTGCGCAACCCTTTACCTCAACAAGACAACATACATCTCACAAGTCATTCATTACAGAAGGAAAAAAAAGCATTTGGCTTGTGGAAACGTGGGAGGACATCTTATCCAAATAATCAAAATGAACATCCCCAAGAACAAGCATGTGAACAAGAGGCACCTCTGAGTGTGCTGTCTGAAAAGAATGCAAACCACTTCCATAGCGTTCCAGCCAAGGAGGCTCAGCCTGAACCGCCTGAGGAAGAAATATCTGGCAAACCCAAATTAAGAGATAGAATATAAAATAATTGCCTATACTCCTTAAGAATGTCAACGTCACACACTTTCTCTCTCTCTCTCTCACACACACACACACACACACACACAACAAGCTGAAGATCTGTTCCCAATGAAAAGAGATTAAAAATAAACAAGTCCATTCTATTCATCTGAGTCTCTATTCCACAAATAGATTCATCAGTACCATTTTTCTAGATTCCATGCTGCTGCTGCTGCTGCTGCTAAGGCTCTTCAGTCATGTCTGACTCTGTGCGACCCCATAGACCGCAGCCCACCAGGCTTCCCCATCCTTGGGATTCTCCAGGCAAGAACACTGGAGTGGGTTGTCATTTCCTTCTCCAATGCAAGAAAGTGAAAAGTGAAAGTGAAGTCGCTCAGTCGTGTCCGACTCTTTGTGACCCCATGGACCGCAGCCCACCAGGCTCCTCCATCCATGGGATTTTCCAGGCAAGAGTACTGGAGTGGGGTGCCATTGCCTTCTCCGCTAGATTCCATATGTATTAATATACAATATTCATTTTTCTTTTTCTGACTTCACTTCTGGACATAGCGGGGAAGGAGAGGGTGAAATGAATTGAAAGAGTAACACTGACATATTCACACTACCATGTGTGAAATACACAGCTAGCACGAAGCAGCTCTATAACACCAGGAGCTCAGCTCAGGGCTCTGTGATGATCAAGAGGGGTGGGATGTGGGGTTGTGGGAGCGAGGCTCTCCAGGAGGGGACACATGTATACTTACAGCTGATTCACACTGTTGTACAGCAGAAACCAACACAGTGTGTGTGTGTGCTCCATTGCTTCAGTCATGTCTGACTCTTCGTGACCCCACAGACTGTAGCCCGCCAGGCTTCTCTGTCCATGGGACTCTACAGGCAAAAATACTGGAGCGGGTTGCCATGCTCTCCTCTTGGGAAGTTTCCCTTCCCAGGGATCGAACCCATATCTGCCTGCGCTGTCTCCTGCATTGTGGGTGGATTCTTTACCCACTGAGCCAGCAAGGAAGCCCACCAACACAACACTGTAAACCAATTATCCTCCAATTAAAAAAAAAAAACAAAAAATACAGCTAAATGCAATGCAATGATCCTGAATTGGAACCTCTACAGGAAAAGGAAGAAAAACATTTATAAAAATCATCCTGTAGAAGATAGATAAAACTACTATATGAATCAGGGAGTAGATAAAACTATTGTGTTGATTAAATTTCCTGAATGTGATAACTATCTGGTGATGATGTAAGAGAATATTCTTGTTGAGAGAAAATACATATTGAAATGAGAGAAATACATCAGGGTCCCTGATGTCTCAGAAGGTAAAGAATCTGCCTGTAATGCAGGAGACCAGGATTTGATCCCTGGGTCAGGAAGATTCCCTGGAAAAGGGAATGGCAACTCACTCTAGTATTCTTGCCAGAGGAACCTGATGGGTTGCAGTCCATGGGGTCGCAAAGAGTCAGACACGACTGAGCAAATAAAACTTGCACTTTTCATATGTATATAACTGAATCACTTTGCTCTACACCTGAAACTAACACAACACCGTGAATCAATTATCCTCCAACAAAAATAAAGAAAAATAAAGCCCCAGTTAGAGTAGAAAATGAATAAATCCAGACTGGACAACCAGACAGATTCATGTGACATCAGATCTCCAACTCCAGTTAATTAATAACCTAGAGGAAACGGGAAATCAGACCCCATAAGACATGGGCGGCTGGTCTGCAGAGAATGAAATTGTGGGACGGGACTACCGGCGCTCGCACGTGTGTCTCTGAGTAACAGCGTACCCTGAATCAATCACACGGAAATGAGGAATCTGGCAGCAATCAGAGAGGAATGTGGTCATCTGGAAACACAGAAAAGGACCTAGAGACCCTAGGGACCGTGAAAGAGGAAAGATGCAACTGCATTTCTGGGGTACTTCACATGGGATCTGGGGTAATTTTTACTTCAATCCTATCTGACTGGCCTGATTTCCACTTTACAGATAAGAAAGCCAGGCTCGTGGAGGTTAAATAATTCATGCAGGTCATGCCTCTTGGCTGCTGCTGCTGCTGCTAAGTTACTTCAGTCGTGTCTGACTCTGTGTGACCCCATAGACGGCAGCCCACCAGGCTCCCCCATCCCTGGGATTCTCCAGGCAAGAACACTGGAGTGGGTTGCCATTTCCTTCTCCAATGCGTGAAAGTGAAAAGTGAAAGTGAAATCGCTTAGTCGTGTCTGACCCTCAGTGACCCCATTGACTGCAGCCTACCAGGCTCCTCCATCCATGGGATTTTCCAAGCAAGAGTACTAGAGTGGGGTGCCATTGCCTTCTCTGGCCCGTTGGCAAAGGAGGATAACAAAATGGGACCCTCAGCCAAAATTAGGTCTGCAGAAGTGTTTTAATTAGGACACACACACAAAGCTTATTGGAAAGGTAACCACATACACACTCATTCTAATTTCCAGGTTACCTTGACAATTTGGAAGATGTCTTTGAACTAAATGAGTGTGTGTGTTAGTCGTTCAGTTGTGTCTGACTCTTTGCGACCCCAAGGACTATAGCCTGCCAGGCTCCTCTGTCCATGGGATCCTCCAGGCAAGAATAATGGAGTGGGTTGCCATTCCCTTCTTCAAGGGATCTTCCCAATGCAGGGACCCAGGTCTCCTGCATTGCAAGTGGATGCTTTACTGCCTGTGCCACCACTGAACTGAATAGACAGCCGATTTTGGTGAGGCATATGTTTTCCTGTTCACCGCAGTCCCCGCCAGACTCAATTACCTCCCACCAGACCTGTATCACTCACTCGAGTTACTTCCTAGCACGAGCCTTAGTGTGAGGTCTGGAACACTCCTGATGCTTGGACACTGTTAATTCCTACAACAGATTCCTTACAAAAAACCCTTTATTTCAAGAAAGAAGGCAGCAATCATATTAGGATAAATAGGCTTTGTAAGCTGGGCTGACCTTTGGCAGCATTTCAATGAGAAAAGATGCATTTCCTGTTTCAATAGCCGATTTACAAACTTCTTCTGTTTAAAAGCCTATTCACTGAAACCATCTCATAACAATCACAAAAACTATACTCTTCTCATTGAGTTTTCTACATTGGTTAAGAGTTTATCACGAATTTTTCTAAAAGAATTATACCCATATGTATATACACATATATACACAGGGTTTCCCCGATGGCTCAGGGGTAAGGAATCTGTCTGACAATGCAGGACACTTGGGTTCAATCCCTGGAGCAGGAAGATCTCCTGGAGAAGGACATGGCTACCCAGTGCAGTATTCTTGCCTAGGAAATCCCATGGACAGAGGAGTCTTGTGGGCTACAGCTCATGGAATGACAAAAGAGTCGTACACAACTTAGCAACTACACAACAACAACTGCATATACGCGCATACATATATGAGTAAGAGAGAGTTCTCTTTTGAATGAGGAACTTACTTCGTATGACATTGGTAGATCCCAGAGTCCTCCCCTTTCACAGGGAGAAACAAAATCCAATTTTGGTCCTGGTGAATTCTAGACTGTGTGTTTTTGGATATTGGGATTTTGCTAGGATATTTATACCACGTTGCATCTACTTTCCCTGATGTTGGCAGAGAGTAGATGCAATTAAAAGCTGTAGGCTGGTCTACTGATGCCATCTCTTGCAGAGTCAAGTCCTCGCAAGTATCTAGGGAAGGAAAGGGAAAAAATAATCACCACTGAGAGTGCTGGTTGAACAAACACCTCAATTTTCTTGCTGATTTGAAATTTTATTTACAAATTTTCTCAGCGTGAGAGTTTCCTAAAAACAGTCTGCTGATGTGGAAGTATAACCCAAACTCCTTCCATCTGTCCCGAAGAGGGGATTTACTGAGTCCAATCCTCCCCCCATCCCCAAATCATCTTTCCCATTTGGAATGATTTTCTCTTTCCCTACTCTTCCCTTGCGGCTCAGCTGGTAAAGAATCCGCCCGCAATGCGGGAGACCTGGGTTCAATCCCTGGGTTGGGAGGATCCCCTGGAGAAGGGAAAGGCTACCCACTCCAGTATTCTGGCCTGGAGAAGTCATGGACTGTATAGTTCATGGGGTCTCAAAGAGTAGGACACAACAGCAACTTTCACTTTCTTCACACTTTCTTCTATTCTAAGACCCTAATTCCTTCATCCTCCTCCTTCAGAGAAAACATTCCTATTCTGAGCCCCATTTGACCTGTTTTTCTTCAGCACTGCCTTCCAGTTAATTCAATCTGTCCCAAATAAAACCTGTAAGTATTTTGTCCCACAGAGGATTGTTAAACAATTCTCTCACATTAAAGTTCGTTTCTAACACCTTGCTTAGTTTTTCTTAGAAGTAATTTGTTCCATTGCTAGTTTCTTTGCTTTTTACCTTGGTCTAAAACATCCCTTTGACATATAAAACAGAGGCATCATAATCTCTTTGTGCGTTTTAACTCGAGTCTTGACTTGCAACTTTGCCCAACTCCTCCCTGCTTTAAGTCACTTTAAAGCTCAAAGGTGACATTCCGCGCAGGGCATCAGACACTGGGAGCTGAAACCTGCAGTTTCCCCATCCCGCTGGATTCTGCCTGCACCACTAGGGCAAGAGTCACCACACGCGCGATGCTCCAGGGTTCGAGAGGGGGCTCGCACAGAGCGGCGGGGAGGTCGGGAGGGAGCGCAGCTGCTGAGACCCGAACTAACCGGACGTACCTGCTCTGATAAAGCGCGGAAGAGCGATGGACACGACGCAGAGGAGCAAGGACAGCATTCCCCTATCAGCTGCGAGAAAGAAAGAGGATGGCATGGGAAGGGGCGCAGCGGGCACGGCGCGCGCTCCTCTGGCACAGGGCCTGGGTAGTGAGACCTCTCAATCTCAGAGATCCCAGCCGAGCCACCCACCTTCTCTTCTGCACCCGGAGCCCTCCAACTTTGGCTCCCCCACCCCGTATACCCTGACGTGTCCCCCAAGACTGCTCCCTCCCCGGCCCCGTCCTCGCTCTGAGCGCCCATCTCCAGAATCCGGCATCAGTGGGAGCCTCCACGCCCCGGGAGGCGCCGTGGGGGCCTCGGGGCGGGTCCCTTCTTCCAGGCTGCCCAGTCCTCCCTTGGGGTCTCAGCGACATCCCCTCTGTCACCCAGCTCTCGGCCCCTGCTCCCCGTGGTGGCGCCCAGGTCCCCACCCGCGCGTCGCGCGAAGACTCCCCTGCGGGCCCTTGACCTCGGGATCCTTCTGGGTCCCCGCAGTCTACACGGAAACTCCAAACACCCACTCACTCCGGAGAAGCCAGCTTAGGCCTACTTGGCAAAGGCCGGCAGGAACAAAGGTAGGAAGACGCACGGGCAGTGGACGGGTGCTCCACACCATCGTCCAGAGACGGAGTTGTCTCCCCCAAGGTCGCCCAGCCAGAAAGGGGCTGCCCGGGAGTCCGGATCGCCGCCCCCCGCCCCAGTCGAGAGCATTTTTGCCACCTCCTTCCCTGAGCACCTTTCCAGTGCCTGGCGCCCCGCCCGCGAGCTGCTCACCGCCGAGTTCAACTGGGTGTGTGCCTGCCCGACTGGATGGGCGCGCAGGATCACATAGAAAGTGCAGACTGACAGCCCGGGATTGAGCTCTGTGGTGGCATTTCCATACCAGGCTAGTTCCTCACCACCGTGGGCGGGGCAGGCCTGCCTTCCCAGTGGGAGCTTAAGGAGGAGACTGCCATCACACTAGGAAGTGGCTTTGAAGGGTTTTGGCCAGATTGTCTGGCAGCTGAGAAGTCCTCCATACCCAGTAGTGTTAGTCGCTCAGTCGTGTCTGACTCTCTGTGACTCCATAGACTGTAGCCCACCAGGTTCCTCTGTCCGTGGGGTTCTCCAGGCAAGAACACTGGAGTGGGTAGCCATTCTGTTCTCCAGGGGATCTTCCTGACCCAGGGACCAAACCCAGGTCTCCAGCATTACAGGTGGATTCTTCACCATTTGAGACACCGGGGAAAAATCCCCATCCCCAGAAATGTCTGCTGAAATCTATTCTAAATTATCCCAGCAAATGAACTATTCCTTCCTTTCTGAGCTCCATTTGAGCAATTATTACATGCATTGGCCTGTATAGGATGCTCCCAAAGTGGAAGCCAACTCAGATGGCTTTTAAGGAATATCATTTATTAATATCTGCCTGAGTCATGTTGGTTAACTTCTGTAAGCAGACATCCCACTGTTGCCTAGTTCAAGCTGATTTGATAGGTGCAGGACAGGTGAATTAATCTGAGACACAAGGTGTCGAGACAAGGAATACAACTTTATTTGGAAAGCTGACTGACTGAGAAAATGGCAGACTAATGTCTTGAAATAATCATCTTGTTCAAGGTCTGGATGCCAGGTTATTTTATGGCTTAGAAATGGGCAGGGGAGGTCAGGAAAAGTAAAAAGGACATTAATCTTACACAACCAGAATTCCAGTTGAGCTATTTCAAGTCCTGAAAGATGATGCTATGAAAGTGCTGCACTCAGTATGCCAGCAAATTTGGAAAACTCAGCAGTGGCCACAGGACTGGAAAAGGTCAGTTTTCATTCCAATCCCAAAGAAAGGCAATGCCAAAGAATGCTCAAACTACTGCACAGTTGCACTCATCTCACACGCTAGTAAAGTAATGCTCAAAATTCTCCAAGACAGGCTTCAGCAATATGTGAACTGTGAAATTCCTGATGTTCAAGCTGGTTTTAGAAAAGGCAGAGGAACCAGAGATCAAATTGCCAACATCTGCTGGATCATCAAAAAAGCAAGAGAGTTCCAGAAAAACATCTATTTCTGCTTTATTGACTATGCCAAAGCCTTTGACTGTGTGGATCACAATCAACTGTGGAAAATTCTGAAAGAGATGGGAATACCAGCCCACCTGACCTGCCTCTGGAGAAATTTGTATGCAGGTCAGGAAGCAACAGTTAGAACTGGAGCCGTGGCTGCGCGGGCCCAGGAGGGCCTAGAGGAGCTATCCCACGTTGAAGGTCAGGAAGGGCGGCAGTGAGGAGATACCCCTCGTCCAAGGTAAGGAGCAATGGCTGCGCTTTGCTGGAGCAGGCATGAAGAGATACCCCACGCCCAAGGTAAGAGAAACCCAAGTAAGATGGTAGGTGTTGCAAGAGGGCAAACACACTGAAACTATGCTCACAGAAAACTAGTCAATCTAATCACACTAGGACCACTTCCTTGTCCAACTCAATGAAACTAAGCCATGCCCTTGGGGCAACCCAAGATGGGCGGGTCATGGTGGAGAGATCTGACAGAATGTGGTCCACTGGAGAAGGGAACGGCAAACCACTTCAGTATTCTTGCCTTGAGAACCCCAAAACAGTATGAAAAGGCAAAATGATAGGATTCTGAAAGAGAAACTCCCCAGCTCAGTAGGTGCCCAATATGCTACTGGAGATCAGTGGAGAAATAACTCCAGAAAGAATGAAGGGATGGAGCCAAAGCAAAAAGAATACCCAGCTGTGGATGTGACTGGTGATAGAAGCAAGGTCTGATGCTGTAAAGAGCAATATTGCATAGGAACCTGGAATGTCAGGTCCATGAATCAAGGCAAATTGGAAGTGGTCAAACAGGAGATGGCAAGAGTGAACGTCAACATGCTAGGAATCAGCGAACTGAAATGGACTGGAATGGGTGAATTTAACTCAGATGACCATTATATCTACTACTGTGGGCAGGAATCCCTCAGAAGAAATGGAGTAGCCATCATGGTCAACAAAAGAGTCCGAAATGGCAGTACTTGGATGCAATCTCAAAAACTACAGAATGATCTCTGTTCGTTTCCAAGGCAAACCATTCAATATCACAGTAATCCAAGTCTATGCCCCAACTAGTAATGCTGAAGAAGCTGAAGTTGAACGGTTCTATGAAGACCTACAAGACATTTTAGAACACCCATAAAAGATGTCCTTTTCATTATAGAGGACTGGAATGCAAAAGTAGGAAGTCAAGAAACATCTGGAGTAACAGGCAAATTTGGCCTTAGAATACGGAATGAAGCAGGGCAAAGACTAATAGAGTTTTGCCAAGAAAATGCACTGGTCATAACAAACACCCTCTTCCAACAACACAAGAGAAGACTCTATACATGGACATCACCAGATGGTCAACACCGAAATCAGATTGATTATATTCTTTGCAGCCAAAGATGGAGAAGCTCTATACAGCCAGCAAAAACAAGACCAGGAGCTGACTGTAGCTCAGACCATGAACTCCTTATTGCCAAATTCAGACTTAAATTGAATAAAGTAGGGAAAACCACTAGACCATTCAGGTATGACCTAAATCAAATCCCTTATGATTATACAATGGAAGTGAGAAGTAGATTTAAGGGCCTAGATCTGATAGATAGAGTGCCTGATGAACTATGGAATGAGGTTCATGACATTGTACAGGAGACAGGGATCAAGACCATCCCCATGGAAAAGAAATGCAAAAAAGCAAAATGGCTGTCTGGGGAGGCCTTGCAAATAGCTGTGAAAAGAAGAGAAGTCAAAAGCAAAGGAGAAAAGGAAAGATATAAACATCTGAATGCAGAGTTCCAAAGAATAGCAAGAAGAGATAAGAAAGCCTTCTTCAGTGATCAATGCAAAGAAATAGAGGAAAACAACAGAATGGGAAAGACTAGAGATCTCTTCAAGATAATCAGAGATACCAAAGGAACATTTCATGCAAAGATGGGCTTGATAAAGGACAGAAATGGTATGGACCTAACAGAAACAGAAGATATTAAGAAGAGATGGCAAGAATACACAGAAGAACTGTACAAAAAGATCTTCACGACCCAGATAATCACGATGGTGTGATCACTGACCTAGAGCCAGACATCCTGCAATGTGAAGTCAAGTGGGCCTTAGAAAGCATCACTACGAACAAAGCTAGAGGAGGTGATAGAATTCCAGTTGAGCTATTTCAAATCCTGAAAGATGATGCTGTGAAAGTGCTGCACTCAATATGCCAGCAAATTTGGAAAACTCGGCAGTGGCCACAGGACTGGAAAAGGTCAGTTTTCATTCCAATCCCAAAGAAAGGCAATGCCAAAGAATGCTCAAACTACCGCACAATTGCACTCGTCTCACATGCTAGTAAAGTAATGCTCAAAATTCTCCAAGCCAAGCTTCAGCAATATGTGAACCGTGAACTTCCTGATGTTCAAGCTGGTTTTAGAAAAGGCAGAGGAACCAGAGATCAAATTGCCAACATCCGCTGGATCATGGAAAAACCAAGAGAGTTCCAGAAAAACATCTATTTCTGCTTTATTGACTATGCCAAAGCCTTTGACTGTGTGGATCACAATAAACTGTGGAAAATTCTGAAAGAGATGGAAATATCAGACCACCTGACCTGCCTGTTGAGAAACCTATATGCAGGTCAGGAAGCAACAGTTAGAACTGGACATGGACCAACAGACTGGTTCCAAATAGGAAAAGGAGTATGTCAAGGCTGTATATTGTCACCCTGCTTATTTAACTTATATGCAGAGTACATCATGAGAAACGCTGGACTGGAAGAAACACAAGCTGGAATCAAGATTGCCGGGAGAAATATCAATAACCTCAGATATGCAGATGACACCACCCTTATGGCAGAAAGTGAAGAGGAACTCAAAAGCCTCTTGATGAAAGTGAAAGAGGAGAGTGAAAAAGTTGGCTTAAAGCTCAACATTCAGAAAACGAAGATCACAGCATCTGGTCCCATCACTTCATGGGAAATAGATGGGAAAACAGTGGAAACAGTGTCAGACTATTTTTCTGGGCTCCAAAATCACTGCAGGTGGTGACTGCAGCCATGAAATTAAAAGATGCTTACTCCTTGGAAGGAAAGTTATGACCAACCTAGATAACATTGAAAAGCAGAGACATTACTTTGCCAACAAAGGTTCGTCTAGCCAAGGCTATGGTTTTTCCTGTGGTCATGTATGGATGTGAGAGCTGGACTGTGAAGAAGGCTGAGCACCAAAGAATTGATGCTTTTGAACTGTGGTGTTGGAGAAGACTCTTGAGAGTCCCTTGGACTGCAAGGAGATCCAACCAGTCCATTCTGAAGGAGATCAGCCCTGGGATTTCTTTGGAAGGAATGATGCTAAAGCTGAAATTCCAGTACTTTGGCCACCTCATGCGAAGAGTTGACTCATTGGAAAAGACTCTGATGCTGGGAGGGATTGGGGGCAAGAGGAGAAGGGGAAGACAGAGGATGAGATGGCTGGATGGCATCACTGACTCGATGGACGTGAGTCTGAGTGAACTCCGGGAGTTGGTCATGGACAGGAAGGCCTGGCGTGCTGTGATTCATGGGGTTGCAAAAAGTCGGACACGACTGAGCGACTGATCTGATCTGATCTGATCTGACATGTAACAAAAGCAATGGAAAGCAAGTCAAAGAAACAGTTCCACGGTGGAGTCAGAATTGGCTTTTCCCTGCAACACCTCTGGAATTCTAGATACCACAAGCAAGTAGACTGCTCCAGTCTGAAACTTCCAACTATGATGATATGAGGATGAGATGTTTTGATAGCATCATAGACTCAATGGACATGAGTTTGAGCAAACTCCAGGAGATAGTGAAGGAGAGAAGTGCCTGGTGTGCTGCAGTCCATGGGGTTGCAAAGAGTCGGACACAACTTAGCAATTGAACAACAACAAATAATGATATCCACAGGGACTCATTGCCCTGATCATCAGGAGATACCCAGACAGATCCCTGAGGGTGCTGAGACTTAGAAAAAATATATAAAATGTAATCTCCTTTCAGAACCAGCCAGTCCAGTTTTGGTGGTCCTTTGGCCATTCCAGTGAGACAGATGCCACAGTAGCAAAGGGAGATGCCAGCAGAGCTTTGTGTGATAAACTGGGAGCCAGCAGTTTGCAAATGTCTACATTCTTTAAAAGCAATTAAGGATTCCAAAGTGCTTTTAGTTATGTCTGCATTTAGTTATGTCGGCATTTACTATGTTAGAAATTAAGATGGCGAGGGTTTTAAACATTTATTTTCTTGTTTATTTTATTGTTAAAGATTTCATGTGGACCATTTTTTAAAAGCCTATTGAACCTGTTATAATATTGTTTCTGTTTTATTTTTTGTTATTTTGGCTGCAAGGCACTTGGGATACCAGCCCCCCAACCAGGTGTCTAATTCACACCTCCCTGCCTTGGAAGGTAAAGTGTCCCTTCTTATTTTAAATAATGACAATAAACTGTCTACGTATTAATATAAATACCATATATTTTATGGAAAATAACTCTACTTTCCAAAACACACAGACATATTGAGAACAGTGGTATTATTCTACATAGCACTACATATCCATACTTAGAGTTCGGAAATGTCTCACTTAACAAGAGAGTTGAATTTTCATATCCAGTCTCTTATGATGTAACATGTCATATAACCTCTGAGAAAGTCCACTGTCCACAAGTCAGAGAACAAGTATAAAAAGACAAAGAAAGTGTTAATATTACAACGCAAATGACTGACTTCAGAGGTCTTTTTAAAGGCTCTTGGGGATGCCCTGGGGCTCTCTACTCCAAGGTCCCCTAGGTAAGCCAGAAGTGAGGATCTTTATTACTTTTCCCCTGGCATTAGCATTAAGTGAGGTTCCTCTGTATTAAGAGCAAAGAGTCGCACACAACTTAGCAACTAAACAACAAACAACAACACATTATCATTTTAAGCAGCTGACACCAAAATTATATACCCTCCTCTCCCTTCACTCTTCCAAACCTCAGAATTTGAAAAAGATTTTCTTGATTAAATAAATGTGTTCTTTTATTTGTACAGATCAAGAGATATAATTAAGAACATATATTTTGAGACTCCATCTCTGCTGCTGCTGCTAAGTCGCTTCAGTCGTGTCCGACTCTGTGCAACCCCATAGACGGCAGCCCACCAGGCTCCCCCATCCCTGGGATTCTCCAGCCAAGAACACTGGAGTGGATTGCCATTTCCTTCTCCAATGCATGAAAGTGAAAAGTGAAAGTGAAGTCGCTCAGTTGTGTCCGACTCTTTGCGACCCCATGGACTGCAGCCTACCAGCCTCCTCTGTCCATGGGATTTTCCAGGCAAGAGTACCAGAGTGGGGTACCATTGCCTTCTCTGGATTCCATCTCAGAGACTGACAAAAACTTTCTGTAGTAGGGGAAAACTTTGAATTCTGTTACAAGTTAATCACTAAAGGGATGTTGCCTGTAAGCTTTAATTAGACATAATGGCCCATCTCTGAGAACCCTGCAGCCCAGGTAATGATCATTAAGCCAAAAAGACCTCGGATTAGCTCCCAGCAGAGAGCCAGATGAGGTTCACCTGTGACTGACTGCAGAGAGGAAGAAATTCCCAGGTCACCTCCAGAGGCTGAGGTGAACCAGGAAGTGTTTGACTTATTTCCGCCCTCCCTACCTCGCCTCCCTGCCCCGCCCTCCTTAATATAAAAGAAGCCAGAATTCTAACTCAGGGAAGATGGCTCCCTGAGAGGGTGGCAGTCTTTTATATTTTGGGTCTGCTGGCTTTCTAAATAAAGTCCTTATTCCTTGCCCACCAACTCGCCTCTGGGCTTACTGGTCTATTATGTGGCGAGGAGTATAAAATTAGACTTGGTAACAAGTTTTGATCAAACTTGCCAGGAGCCACTGGGGCTCACGGCCAGCCGACCCTGGTTGGGGAATATTCGGGAAAGGCACTGACAGTTGCCAGGACCACTTGTCCAAGGAGCTTCCCTTCAGAGTTCTGGCTGCCTCAGCACCGGGCAGCTGAAGCAAGGAATCAACATTAAGGAGCTGAAGTGCTGCCCCCATAGATAAGGTAGTCCCTCTGGTGTGTACAGCCAGCAACTTTATTTCCTCTTGTTTGGGGATTTTTTGTTTTTTCTTCGGTGGAATAAACCAGTTTGTTTTGTGTTTGTTTTGTGAGTGGAGCACCCAGAGGGAAGAATCGCTAGGCGTTTTTTTTAACCCAATTTCTGTGTCTATCCAGCCCCAATTCTTGACGTGCTTAGAACTACCCCTCCTTTCTAAAGATTTATTCATTTGGCTATTCTGGGTCTTTGTTGCATCGAGGGCTTTCTCTAGCGGTGAGCAGGGGCTACCCTCTAGTCGTGGTATGCAGGCTTCTCATGCTGCAAAGTGCAGGCACTAGGGTACCTCAGTAACTGTGAGGAAGGAGAGGAGCAGCTTGCCCTGACTGGAGTGACTCCATTTTAAAAGAAAGGGAACTCCATCTTACATTCTCGGTGAACTTTGGACTATGTATCTGGGAGGCCATGGAGATAAAACACCAAAAACCAGCAGGCCTCCCAGGCACCTGGAAACCAGACCAGCCTGACCCCATACCTAGACCTTCCAGAGTCAAAAGGAATAAAGTGACCTCTATGTAATCATTCACTATCTGTAATCTTAATAATACCCATTGATGTAAGTTAGACTGTATGACCAGAAATGTAAATTTATGGCTGTTACCTGATTGTATCTTGTACTAACATTGTCCAGGGTGGGCTTTAGAGGATTTGGGGGTTGTGGGCTTGGTCATGTATGCTTTGGGTATAAAAGGTTGTCACAAAAATCAGTTAGGGTCCCTGGCTAGAGAGGAAGCTCTGCCTCGGACCCACCAGTGTAATAAACTGCACTCTGCTATCCACACTGTCCTTCTGAGTGAGTTTGCCTCCCAGGGCATTTGGCTATAAAAGTGGTGGCTCCTGGGCTCTAGAGCACAGGCTCAGTCATTGTCCTTAGTTATGCCACGGCATATGGGATCTTCCAGGACCAGGAATCGAACCTGTGTCTCCTGCCTTGGTAGGTAGATTCTGAACCCACTGAGCCGCAGGGAAGCCCAGAACTATCCCTCCTCATAGGAATCAATTAGAAAATCCAGTGTTAGTTCCTGGGGCACAGGAACTTGGCCTGGTATTGCCATCTAAGACCCAACAGGGCCCCCAGTTTGAGTCAGAAACCACTCCCAAGGCAGGCAATTTCTCTTATATAATCAGCTTGTGCTGCTTGTGTACTAAGTTGCTTCAGTCATGTCTGATTTTCTGCGACCCTGTGGACTGTAGCCCACGAGGCTCCTCTGTGCATGGGATTCTCCAGGTGAGAGTACTCGAGTGGGTTGCCATGCCCTCCTCCAGGGGATCTTCTTAACCCAGGGATCGAACTTGCATCTCTTATGTTTCCTTCATTGGCAGGTGGGTTCTTTACCACTCGCCCCACAATCAGCTTTTAGGGGACCTAAACGCAAACAACCAGCCAGGTGGGTTTTTCAGACTCCTTTTATTGGAAAGATTGAAACCCTCCTTAGAGAGAGGATCTGTTCCACCTGAAGCCCTCTTGGCAGCACGCACAGCTGAACCACACTGGGACCCTGGTGAGGGAAGGATTCCCTTATCAGAGCACTCCCAAGGGTGCAAGTTGATGGGGGTCTTTGAAAAAGGGAATGCAAGCAAAGCAACTTGAACAAAATACAAGAAATTCATAATAAGTACTCCTTTGACTTCTTGGAAAAGCTTTATTGGGCCTACAGACATACTAATGCAGGTTCCAAGGCCCTTGAAAATATTAGAATGGTAAATTTGGCCTTTTTTGAAGAGACGGGGTGCAAAGTGCCTCATATTAGGAGAAAAATTGCCAAATTGAGTGTATTTGGAATGAACCTAATGCACTTTCTGAATTGGTAGATGTTGCTCTTAAAGTGTTCAGTTTTGGAGAATGAACATAGAAGATAAATATGCAAAACAAAAATGCCATTTTTTTTTGGGAGTGGCATTGGTTTCCTGGAAGGCAAGTAACCCGAAGAAATTAAGCCACCACTGGGGAAGGAACAATGCCCTACTGTCAGGAGGAATAACATTGGAACACAGAATGTTGTTGTTTAGTCACTAAGTCGTGTCCAACTCTTTGCGACCCCATGGACTGCAGCATGCCAGACTTGCCCATCACCAACTCCCCGACTTGCTCAAACTCATGTTCATTGAGTCAGTGATGCCATCCAACCATCTCACCCTCTGTCATCCTCTTCCTCTCCTGCTTTCAATCTTTCCCAGCATCAGGGTCTTTTCCAATGAGTCAGCTCTTCGAATCAGGCGGCCAAAGTATTGAAGCTTCAGCATCAGTCCTTCCAATGAATATTCAGGGTTGATTTCCTTTAGGGTTGACTGTTTTGATCTCCTTGCAGTCCAAGGAAAACACTTTGCACTAAGCTAAAACTTAAGAGGAAAATTTTTTCTAAATGTACAATGTGAGAGTTGCGAATTAAGTTTTATTTGGAGCAAAATGAGGATTCTATGGTCCAAGGGACGGCATCTCAGATAGTTCTGAGAAAATACTCCAAAGATGCAGGGGAAACGTCAGTATATATGTGATTTTAGTGAAGAAGTGCATGCAGTCTGTACATATATTTTCACAAGGTTTCTACTAGTCAAGAGGAGCAGTCGTCACCATGAAGGATTTTAGTGTTTTTTCTAAATAGAAGGGGCTTCCCTGGTGGCTCAGTCGGTAAAGATCCCGCCTGCCAATGCAGGAGACTCAGGTTTGATCCCTGGGTAGGGAAGATCCCCTGAAGAAGGAAATGGCAACCCCCTCCAGTATTCTTGCCTTGGGAATCCCATGGACACAGGAGACTGGCTGGCTACAGTCCATGGGGTTGCAAAGAGTTGGACATGACTGAGTGACTAAGCAACAACAGATATGAGGAGTTTGGGCTCCCCCTCCTCACCCAAGCACAGAATGCTGCATTGCTGCTCTCCACCCTGAACTCCTTTTAGGGAGTGTTGAAAATCAGTAGCTGCAGCAGCACCTGATTTAATCCTTGTAGAGGAAGATGGCAAGTGCCAATTTGTAGTTGACACAGCAAAAGAGGTTCTCTATCATGCCTCTATCATGGTAGAAAGAAGGGAACACTTGGTAGAAAGAAGAGTGAACAGGGAGTCCAGGGGCTCCTATGGACCTGAGGTGCCCAATTCCCCACAGGAACCCAGGTAAAAGCTGACAGTGGGGGGAATGAGCTGGTGAACTTTCTGATAGACCTCACCCTGAAGTTTTTCACCAGAACATGGTTTCAGCCTGTAGATGGTGCTCATGACCACCCCAGCCAAGGAGACACAGCTCCATCCCCCCGGAAGGTCGATGAAAAGACCAGAAGTGTGTGTAGGCTCGTTTGCAGTCTTCTCAGTGTCTAGTGATCTTTTTTCTTTAGATACTATCTTGTTAACACAGTTTGTTCATGAGATTACTGAAAGGGGATCTAGAAGTAATACAGCTATTAATAGCAGGATTAGTAAGGTCATATGTGTATTCACTTAATTCCACAATCATGTCCGATGACACCCCATAGATTGTAGCCTGCCAGGCTCCTCTGTCCATGGGATTTTCCAGGAAAGAATACTGGACTGAGTTGCCTTTTCCTTCTCTGGGGGATCTTCCCAACCCAGGGATCGAACTTGCACCTCCTGCATTGGCAGGTGGGTTCTTTGCCACTGAGCCACCTGGGAAGCCCCAGTAAGGTCGTAAGTAACAAGTTATAAAGTTCTACTAGGTGCAGCCCAGTATACTGCAGGTCATCTGACTTAGTCTATACCAATTCTTATCTTCAAGGGAAATTATCTATTGGCATTGTCCATAAGACACCCAGCCCAATTTCCTAGTGTTACTAGGCTTAGTATTTAATTGTTCCCAACAAAAGGGAGTTTTTAAGCTTAAATGACCAATGAGTGAAGTGAGTGAAGTTGCTCAGTCATGTCCAACTCTTTGCGACCCTGTGGACTGTAGCCCCCCAGGCTCCTACATCCATGGGATTCTCCAGGCAAGAATACTGGAGTGGGTTGCCATTTCCTTCTCCAGGGGATCTTCCCGACCCAGGGATTGAACCCAGGTCTCCCGCATTGCAGGCAGATGCTTTGTCATCTGAATTGAAGGGTTTAGAGGCCGTCAAAGGGACATGACCTATAAAGGCAATTTTGATGGTTTTACATAGAAATGACCTCTGATGGAGGAGAACACAAATGGGAACTATTTGAGGTACATTTCTATGTAAAATGTAGTTTGCATATAATTCAGCATTTTAAATGAGCACTCTGCAACCGAGACCAAATATCAATCATCTCCTGAGGTTTTCTACTATGTACCAACATCAAATCTACATAGGAACAAATGTTACTACTGCTTTTCTCTTCTATATCAAATGTCCTGAAGCCTTTGTGTCTCTCTGGAGCGAGGCCGAGTTTCTGAAGGCACATTCCAGTATAAACATCATCGATGGGGTAGAAAAGGACCCGATCAGTCACATTGTACAGTCTCAGGGCCAGGTGGCCAGAGTAGAGGAATCCGCCTCCTCCTGCATAAGGCGGGTAGACGCCAGTGTAAACAACTTCCGGGATGTAGTACTTGAGTTTCTTATCCCGATGAGATCCAGCATTATGAATCACGTCACCAATAAACAAATCTTTGGCTTTGTTCCCGGATAAGCTATTCAAGTAATTCAGGAGATGATGGGTGTTCACAAAAACATCATCATCGCCCTTGAACACAAACTCGGCATTTGGGCAGGAAGTGCTCACCCAAAAGAAAGAGTACTTCTTTCAGAGACAAGTTGAAGAATGTATCTCTGTAGTTCCACGAAAGAATGTCTTGGTGCTTCTCACTCTCAAATTTCAGCATATCTGAAAGGTCAGGATGGTTGTCCTCTGTGGGGGTCTGGCCCAGTAAGAAGACTCGCACCACTGTTTGGTTCCCCACATTGGTTTCTTTGCCCCAAGATTCCCAAATTGCTTGCTTTCTATTGAAATGTGAAGTTAGGGACTTAATCACCAGCAATAAGAAGGGCTTCTTTGCACACTTGTCTGGTTGGTCTATAAGCAGTGAATAATTTCAACATCTCAAATATAGCAGAAAGTCTTTAAATCTGTCTGGCAAACTGTCGAAACCTGAAACCATTGACATGACCCTCAGGTCAGGTTCACAGTAATTCACATGGCTTATATTGGAGAATCGGTATGCTTCTCCTGTCTGGTTGGCTAACGTGTTCAAAATGGGATTGAACCTCCTGTTCAGCTTTTCTTGTTCCTTGTTCCAGTATGCCCGAGGAAGGTCAGCTATCTTCCAGAACCTTTCTTTAGGTATTATTACTTCCCCCTTTCCATTTTTTTCTTGGCTACTGCTTTTGGAGACTTCCACAATCAAATAAATGAAGACATTTACCATCATCAGGATTCCCAACAACTTTATTCTTCGACGTCCAACACTCATTTCTCATATCTTGTCTGGGAGCAGCTCCTGCTCGGCGGGGCGGGGGCGGGAGATCTTGGCTGCATCCACGTCCCGGCCGCTCCACGCGGCTCAGCCCGGCGACCACAGCCGCTCTCACTCCATGTGTGGCCTATTAAATGACCAATAGCCTGATGTTAATAACAAGAGTCCATCCCATAAAATTTTGGCTAAATTTTTTCTTGTTTCCTTGATTGAGCTTGAGTAACTTTAGAGGAAAATTCATATCTATGGTCAAGGTCAGAGCATATATTACTAATTGGCCAGGTGAGGGAAACCCACCTAGTAATGTCAGTAGTCTCTGAAACAGACGTTAATTTCTTTCCTCTAGAATAAATGTCCTAAGAGCCTAAGGGCCATGGAGTGGAGAAATCCATCAAAGTAACCCAAGAATATTGGGTATAGGTGTGTATATTAGTGGCTCAGTTGTGTTCGACTCTTTGTGATACCATAGACTGTAGCCCACCAGTCTTTTCTGTCCATGGAATTCTCCAGGCAAGAATCCTGGAGTGGGTAGCCATTCCCTTCTCCAGGGGATCTTCCCAACCCAGGGATTGAACCCAGGTCGCTCACATTGCAGGCAGATTCTTTACCGTCTGAGCCATCAGGGAAGCCCACTGTGTATAGGTAACTGACCATAAACCAAGCAATTGTGTTAACTTTGCATAAGAGCATGAAATACAGTTGGTTCCTAAGCAAAAGTGTAAGCAGTTATCAAAGCGATTGGTATGCATGTCTGGTCCAGCATCTTGGGTCAGCTCTCCACTTCAGATGTCATCTTCTCCTTAACCTGATCTGGTAGCTTTTTCTCTGAGCGGTGTTTTAAGGTGATTTTGAGGTCAATAGTCCTCTATATGGACAAGTGCAGTGCCCTTTCTAAGTGGAAATATTAATCCAAGAGTCAATTCCCATTTCTTTTGCTGTAGAGGCGATAGTTCAGAGTATCTAATAAAGGTCCTTCCATCTTAATTGGAGACAGGCCTTTTAATTACTGTATTTTCATGGGGCATCTGATCTCTATCCAATGATTACTGAAATAAGCATTAGAAACTCAGTATCCTTTTAATAAATTAATTAAACATTGAAACAATATAACATAACAGCAAGGAACTATCTGGGAACTGAGCCTTAGTCAATACACCTCAATTAACAAAACTAGAATTTAATATCTTCTGAAACATTCTTTTTCTCTCTAAAATTACACTTCTACCAAATACAGCCAAATAAAGATTAAGCGTTTTTTTTGTTTTTTTGTTTTTTTTCAAAATGAGCTCTGGTTCTTTATCATATAGGCTCTTTTTTCATTTGTTTTATTTTTTTTAAACATACTCTTTCTTAGTTGCTTTATTTTAAACAACAAAGCACTATTTGGGGAAATCACATTAGCCCTCCTGACTCAGTCAATGTTAGTTTCAGATGTTTAAAGGGGTCACCTACCAGATATGGGAAAAAAAGACAACGAAGTTTGACAGGGATTTAGCATTTATTCTGGGGGTTATGAACTCATAGTTATCGTGTAGGCTCCTTTACTCTGGCCCTGCTAGAAATTTCCATAAAGTATCTTGATATTAAACCTTTTATTTTTTATTGAAATATATTTACAATACATTGTTAGTTTCAGGTGTACAGCAAAGTGATTCAGTTATACACTTCTATATCTACTCTTTTTCAGATTCTTTTCCTTTATCAGTTCAGTTCAGTCGTTCAGTCATGTCCGACTCTTTGTGACCCCATGAACCGCAGCACGCCAGGCCTCCCTGTCTATCACCAACTCCCGAAGTCCACCCAAACTCATGTCCATTGACTTGGTGACGCCATCCAACCATCTCATCCTCTGTTGTCCCCTTCTCCTCCTGCCCTCAATCTTTCCCAGCATCAGGGTCTTTTCCAATGAGTCAGCTCTTCGTATCAGGTGGCCAAAGTAATAGAGTTTCAGCTTCAACATCAGTCCTTCCAATGAATACCCAGGACTGATCTCCTTTAGGATGGACTGGCTGGATCTTCTTGCAGTCCAAGGGACTCTCAAGAGTCTTCTCCAACACCACAGTTCAAAAGCATCAATTCTTCGGCACTCAGCTTTCTTTGAAGCCCAACTCTCACATCCATACGTGACCACTGGAAAAACCATAGCCTTGACTAGATGAAACTTTGTTGACAAAGTAATGTCTCTGCTTTTTAATGTGCTGTCTAGGTTGGTCATAACTTTCCTTCCAAGGAGTAAGCGTCTTTTAATTTCATGGCTGCAATCACCATCTGCAGCGATTTTGGAGCCCAAAAAAATAAAGTCAGCCACTGTTTCCACTGTTTCCCTTATAAGTTATTACAATATAGTAGAGTTCCCTGTGCTATACATGAGATCCTTGTAATCTATTTTATATATAGTAGTGTGTACTTGTTAATCACAAATTCTTAATTTACCCCTCCTCACTTTCCCCTTTGTTAACTGGAAGTTAGTTTTCTATATGAGTATATTTCTGCTTTGTACGTAGGTTCATTTGCATAATTTCTTTTAGATTCAACATATAAATCATATCATATGATATTTTTCTTTGGCTTCACTTCTCTAGGTCCATCCATGTTGCAGCAAATGGCATTGTTTCATTCTTTTCTATGGCTAAGTAGTATTCTATTGTATCTATGCACCACATCTTTATCCATTTGTCTGTCAATGGACATTTAGACATTTAGGTTGCGTCCATGCCTTGGCTATTGTAAACAGTGCTACTGTGAACTCTGGGGTGCATGTATCTTTTTGAGTTAGAATTTTTGTCTTTCCTGGCTGGATATATGCCCATGAGTGGGATTGTAGGATCGCATGATAGCTCTAATTTTTTAAAGGAATTTTCATACTGTTATCCATAGGGGTGTACCATTTCTCCAGTCCTTTCTTTCTTTTTCTGGAACTCCATTATTGCACCAATAATGCACACATTGGTGTATTTGATGTTATTCCACAGGTCTCTTAAACTGTCCTCATTTTCTTTCATTCATTTTTTTTTTCCCATTCCATGGCAGTGATATCCACTACTCTGTCTTCTCATTTAACTTCTGCCTAGTTTTTCTGCTATTGATTTCTTCTCATGTATTTTCATTTCAGTAATTGTAGCCTTCAGCTATGCTGGGTGATTCTTTATAATTTCTAACTCTTTTTAAAAAATTCCTTTAATTTCTCTTGCTGTTTCTCCATTCTATTCCTGAGTTCTTGGATCATCTTTACAATCATTGCTCTGAACCCTTTCTCAGGTAAATTTCCTTCTCCACTTATTCTTCTGGGGTTTTATTTTGTTCCATCTTGTAAAACATTGGGTTTCCCTGGTGGCTCAGTCAGTAAAGAATTCCCCTGTAATGCAGGAGACTTGGGTTCAATGCCTGGGTCAGAAAGCTCCCCTCAAGAAGGGTATGGTAACCCACTCTAGGATTCTTGCCTGGAGAATCCCATGGACAGAGGAGCCTGGGGGGCTACAGTCCATGGGGTCACAAGAGCTGGACATGACTTAGTGACTAAACCACCAATGAAATGTATTCCTTTGCTGTCTCATTTTGTGTCAATTTCTATGTGTATTTTTATGCATGTGGACGTTAGTTATGTTTCTTGACCTTGAAGACGTGGCCTCTGTAGGGAATGTCCTGTTGTCCCATCAGTAACACCTCCCTCTCATCACCCAGGGGCCAGATAGTCCCAGGGTAGATTCTGATCTGTGTTAGCAGACTCATCTCTGCAGGCTGTGGGACCATAATTTTCTTGCTTCTGGTATCTACACCCTAGTGCATGAGACTGTCTAGAGACTTGTTTGGGTGTCCTGGTGGGAGGGTGCTGGTACTGGCCCACCCGTGGTAGAGCTGGGTCTTGGCACTTTGGTGGGTAGGGTCCTGTCAAGTGGTGCATCTAGAGGTGGGTGCTGTGGGTTCAGGAAGTCTTCAGGCCTGTCTGCTGATGGGTAGGACTGGGTTCCCTCCCTGTTGGTTGCTTGGCCTGAGGCATTGCATCACTGAAGCTGATAGGATGTTGTCAAGGTCAAGTCTTGGTGCCAAAATGCAGCTGTCCAGGAGAGCTTGTGCTGATGAATGCTCCCTGATAATTCTGCCCCCAGTGTCCTTTCCCCAGAATGAGCCACAGTCACCCCCACCCCCATATCCTTAGGAGACCCTGCAGACCAGCAGGTAGGCATGGGCGAGCCCTCTAGGAAGTCACTACTTCTGCCTTTGGTCATGGGCACCCTCCATGGCTGTAGTGTCTGTTTCCCCCAGTCCCATGGGGCACCTTCTGTCAAGCTCTGCTGGCCTTTAAATCAAATGCTCTGGGGACTTCTCCTCCCAAGCCAGACTCCCAGGCTGATGTGGGACTCAGAACTCTCACTTGTGTGGGACAACCTCTGCAAAATAATTATTCTCCAGTTTATGAGTCACTGACCCAATGTGGTAGGAGATTTGATTACCTAGGCAGTGTATCACCTCCTACCATCTCATTGTGGTTTCTTCTTTGTCTTTGGGAGTAGAATATCTTGTTTGCAGCAGAGGAGGACAGAGGATGAGATGGTTAGATAGCATCACTGACTCAGTGGATATGAACTTAAGCAAACTCCAGAAGATAGTGAAGGACAGGGAAGCTTAGCGTGCTGCCATCCATGGTATCGCAAAAAGTGTGACTCAACTTAGGTGACTGAATAACAACAACTTGTTTGCTAGGTTCCAGTTTGTTTCATTAATGGTTGAGCAGTTGTGGTTTTGCTGTGCTCGTAAGAGGAGGTGAGCTCAAGGTGGTCTACTACATTATCACCTTTCCAGAATTCTCGTGTGAACCCACTGGAGAGCTTGTCTAGTGAGGTGACAACACTGGATCACTGGGTAGACACATCTTCAACTGTATTTGGTGATCCTTAGCTTTCTCCACATTAGTATCCTTTAGAGCAGGGGTCCCCAACCTCCGGAGTCTAATGCCTGATGATCTGAGGTGGCGCTGATGTAATAATGAGAGAGGTAAAGTGCACAATTAATGTGCTTGAAAGATCCTGAAACCATCTGTCCCACCCCAGTCCATGGAAAATTTGTCTTCCATGAAACCGGTCTCTGCTGCCAAAAAAAGTTAGGGGCCCCTGCTTTACAGGGTAAGCATTTCTTGCTTCATGTTCCTACCAACATTTGGTAATTTTGGTAGGAATATCTGGCACATTTTACATTGTGCCAGTTTTTGCCAGTCCAGTGATATAAAAGCTATCATGTGGTTTTATTTTACATTCTCTAATTAATAGGAAGGTGGGATATCCTTGCCCGTGTATATCCTGTGTCCTCTGTGTGAAATTCCTTCTTTCTCATGTTTTTTTTTTTTTTTTCTCCATTTTACCCACCTGGTTGTTGGTCTTCTTCTCATTGATTTGTAGTGAGTGAGTGAGTGAAGTTGCTTAGTCATGTCTGACCCTTGCGATACCATGAACTGATACCATGGACTGTAACCCACTAGGCTCCTCTGTCTGTGGGATTCTCCAGGCAAGAATACTGGTGTGGGTTGCCACTTCTTTCTCCAGGGGATCTTCCTGACCCATGGACTGAACACATGTCTCCTGCACTGGCAGGCAGATTCTTTACCACTGAGCCATGTGAGAAGTCCTCCTTGACTTTTACTCTGAGTAAATGAATCTCAGGCTGCCCTTGTGGCTTAACTGGTAAAGAATCTGCCTGCAATGCGGGAGACCTAGGTTCAATCCCTGGGTTGGGAAGTTCCCCTGGAGAAGGGAAAGGCTACCCACTCCACTATTCCATCCTGGAGAATTCTATGGACTGTATAGTACATAGCGTCACAAAGAGCTGGATGCAACTGAGAAGCCCCAGCAAGACGGTACTACGCACTGGAGTGGTGGCTGCGTGGCGCTGGAGTGACTGTGAAAAGATACCCCATGTCAAAGGGCAAAGGAGAAGCCCCAGCAAGATGGTAAGAGGGGCGAATTTGCATTTGGAATCAAACCCCATTCCTCCCAGAGACCCTCAGAGGGCTCAAACAAATATTGTGTGCACCAGGACCCAGAGATCCCACAGAGACTGAGCCAGAACTGTGTTTGGGTGTCTCCTGTGGAGGTATGGATCAGCATTGGACTGCTGCAGGGCCAGGGGCTCTGGATGCAGCAGACTTGGGTATGGCATAGGCCCTCTTGGAGGAGGCCACCATTAACCCCATCATTGAGCTGCTGGAACTTACACAGGACTGGGAAGCAGACACTTGGAGGGGCACAAACAGAACCTTGTACACACCAGGACCCAGGAGAAAGGAGCAGTGACCCCACAAGAGACTGACTCAAACTTGCCCAGGAGTGTTCAGGAGTCTCTGGTGGAAGCCTGGGTCAGCAGTGGCCTGCTACAGGGTTGGGGGCACTGAGTGTAGCAGTGTGTGCATGGGACCTTTTGAAGGAGGTCACCATTAGCTTCATTACCTCCACCATAGTTCAATTCAGTTTAGTTGCTCAGTTCTGTCCTACTGTTTGCTACCCCATGAACTGCAGCACTCCAGGCCTCCCTGTCCATCACCAGCTCCTGAAGTCCACCCAAACCCATGACCATTGAGTCGGTGATGCCATCCAACCATCTCATCCTCTGTCATCCCCTTCTCCTCCTGCCCTCAATCTTCCCCAGCATCAGGGTCTTTTCCAATGAGTCAGCTCTTCGCATCAGGTGGCCAAAGTATTGGAGTTTCAGCTTCAACATCAGTCCTTCCAATGAACGCCCAGGACTGATCTCCTTTAGGATGGACTGGTTGGATCTTCTTGCAGTCCAAGGGACTCTCGAGAATCTTTTTCAACACCAGAGTTCAAAAGCATCATTCTTCAGCGCTCAGCTTTCTTTATAGTCCAACTCTCAAATCCATACGTGACCACTGGAAAAACCATAGCCTTGACTAGACAGACCTTTGTTGGCAAAGTAATGTCTCTGCTTTTTAATATGCTGTCTAGGTTGGTCATAACCTTCCTTCCAAGGAGTAAGGGTCTTTTAATTTCGTGGCTGCAATCACCATGTGCAGTTTGACCCCAGGTAAATAACAGGGAGGGAACACAGCTCCACCCATCAACAGAAAATTGGATTAAAGATTTACTGAGCATGGCCCCACCCATCAGAACAAGACCCAGTTTCCCCCTCAGTCAGTTTCTCCCATCAGGAAGCCTCCATAAGCCTCTTAGCCTTTTCCATCAGAGGGTAGACAGAGTGAAAGCCAAATCACAGAAAACTAAGCATGTGATCACATGGTCCACAGCCTTGTCTAACTCAATGAAACTATGAGCCATGCCATGTATGGCCACCCAAGATGGGTCATGATGGAAAGTTCTGACAAAATGTGGTCCACTGGAGAAGGGAATGGCAAAACACTTCTGTATTCTTGGCTTGAGAACCCCATGAACAGTATGAAAAGGCAAAAAGATAGGATCCTGAAAGTTGAACTCCTCCAGTTGATAGGAGCCCAATATGCTCCTGGAGATCAGTGGAGAAATAACTCCAGAAAGAATGAAGAGACAGAGCCAAAGCATAAACAACACCCAGTTTTGGATGTGACTGGTGATAGAAGTAAAGTCTGATGCTATAGAGAGTAATAGTGCATAGGAACCTGGAATGTTAGATCCATGAATCAAGGCAAATTGGAAGTGGTCAAACAGGAGATGGCAAGAGTGAACATTAACATTCTAGGAATCAGTGAACTAAAATGGACTGGAATGGGTGAATTTAACTCAGATGACCATTATATCTACTCTTGTGGGCAAGAATCCCTTAGAAGAAATAGAGTAGCCATCAGAGTCAACAAGAGAGTCCAAAATGCAGTATTTGGATGCAATTTCAAAAACAACAGAATGATTTCTGTAATTTCCACAGCAAACCATTCAGTATCACAGTAATCCAAATCTATGCCCCAATGAGTAATGCTGAAGAAGCTGAAGTTGAACGGTTCTATGAAGACCTACAAGACTTTCTAGAACTAACACCCAATGTCCTTTTCATGGTAGGGACTGGAATGCAAAAGTAGGAAGTCAAGAAACAGCTGGAGTGACAGGAAAATTTGTCCTTGGAGTACAAAATGAAGCAGGGCAAAAGCTAGTAGAGTTTTGCCAAGAGAACGCACAGGTCATAGCAATAACCCTCTTCCAACAACACAAGAGAAGACTCTACACATGGATATCACCAGATGGTCAATACCAAAACCAGATTGATTATATTCTTAGCAGCCAAAGATGGAGAAGCTTTATAAGGTCAGCAAAAACAAGGCTGGGAGCTGACTGTGGCTCAGATCATGAACTCCTTATTCCCAAATTTAGAATTAAATTGAAAAAGTAGGGAAAACCACTAGACCATCAGGCATGACCTAAATCAAATCCTTTATGATTATACAGTGGAAGTAACAAATAGATTCAAGGGATTAGATCTGAAACAGAGTGCTGAAGAACTATGGACAGAGTTCATGACATTGTACAGGAGACAGTTATCAAGACCATCCCCAAGAAAAATAAATGCAAAAACGCCAAATGGCTGTCTGAGGAGGCCTTACAAATAGCTGTGAAATGAAGAGAAGCAAAAAGCAAAGGAGAAAAGGAAAGATACACCCGTTGGAATGCAGAGTTCCAAAGAAAAACAAGGAGAGATAAGAAAGCCTTCCTCAGCGATCAATGCAAAGAAATAGAGGAAAGCAACAGAATGGGAAAGACTAGAGATCTCTTCAAGAAAATTAGAGATACCAAGGGAATATTTCATGCAAAGATGGGCTTGATAAAGGACAGAAATGGTATGGACCTAACAGAAACAGAAGATATTAAGAAGAGGTGGCAAGAATACACAGAAGAATTGTACAAAAAATATCATCATGACCCAGATAATCACGATGGTGTGATCACTCACCTAGAGCCAGACATCCTGGAATGTGAAGTCAAGTGGGCCTTAGGAAGCATCACTACAAATAAAGCTAGTGGAGGTGATGGAATTCCAGTTGAGCTATTTCAAATCCTGAAAGATGATGCTGTGAAAGTGCTGCACTCAATATGCCAGCAAATTTGGAAAACTCAGCAGTGGCCACAAGACTGGAAAAGGTCAGTTTTCATTGCAATCCCAAAGAAAGGCAATGCCAAAGAATGCTCAAACTACTGCACAATTGCACTCATCTCACACGCTAGTAAAGTAATGCTCAAAATTCTCCAAGTCAGGCTTCAGTAATACGTGAACTGTGAACTTGCAGATGTTCAAGCTGGTTTTAGAAAAGGCAGAGGAACCAGAGATCAAATTGCCAACATCCTCTGCATCATGGAAAAAGGAAGAGAGTTCCAGAAAAACATCTATTTCTGCTTTATTGACTATGCCAAAGCCTTTGACTGTGTGGATCACAATAAACTGTGGAAAATTCTATAAGAGATGGGAATACCAGACCACCTGACCTGCCTCTTGAGGATTTGTATGCAGGTCAGGAAGCAACAGAACTGGACATAGAACAACAGACTGGTTCCAAATTGGGAAAGGAGTATTTAAGGCTGTATATCGTCACCCTGCTTATTTAACTTATATGCTGAATACATCATATGTAGTACTGGGCTGGATGAAGCACAAGCTGGAATCAAGATTGCTGGGAGAAATATCAATAACCTCAGATATGCAGATGACACCACCCTTATGGCAGAAAGTGAAGAAGAACTAAAGAGCTTCTTGATGAAAGTGAAAGAGGAGAGTGAAAAAGTTGGCTTAAAGCTCAACATTCAGAAAACCAAGATCATGCATTTGGTCCCATCACTCCATGGCAAATAGATGGGGAAACAGTGGAAACAGTGACAGACTTCATATTTTTGGGCTCCAAAATCACTGCAGATGGTGACTGCAGCCATGAAATTAGAAGAAGTTTGCTCCTTGGAAGGAAAATTATGACCAACCTAGACAGTATATTTAAAAGCAGAGGCATTATTTTGCCAACAAGGTCCATCTAGTCAAAGCTATGATTTTTCCAGTAGTCATGTATGGATGTGAGAAATCAAGTAAGCTGAGTGCTTAAGAATTGATGCTTTTGAACTGTGGTGTTGGAGAAGACTTGAGAGTCCCTTGGACTGCAAGGAGATTCAACCAGTCCATCCTAAAGGAAATCAGTCCTGAATATCATTGGAAGGACTGATTCTGAAGCTGAAACTCCATTACTTTGGCCACCTGATATGAAGAGTTGACTCATTTGAAAAGACCCTGATGCTGGGAAAGATTGAAGGCAGAATGAGAAGGCGACGACAGAGGATTAGATGGCTGGATGGCATCACCGACTCAATGGACATGAGTTTGAGCAAACTCTGGGAGTTGGTGATGGACAGGGAGGCCTAGCGTGCTGCAGTCCATGGGGTTGCAAAGAGTTGGACACGACTGAGTGACTAAACTGAAGTGAACTGAAATGAATCTTCCCACTGGTTGAGCACAAAGTAAGTCAACAGGATCCTGTTAGTCTTGCTGATTCAGGTGATCCAAGCTCAGCTTCCCTTGTGGCTCAGCTGGTAAAGAATCCAGCTGCAATATGGGAGACCTGGGTTCAAAACCTGGTTGGGAAGATCCCCTGGAGAAGTGAAAGGCTACCCACTCCAGTATTCTGGCCTAGAGAATCCATGGACTACAGTCCATGGGGTTGCAGAGAGACAGGACTGATGGACTTTCACTTTTCATACCAAAAATGTCCTTCTCAGATGTCTCCCCATGAACATTTTTTCATGCATTATCTATTTCTCCCTATCTTTTAAATTCTTGCTGCTCTCATGATTCACTCGTGCTTTTTATTTTAGTAAAAATAAAATTCCCCTTTGAATCTCAGATCCTTCTTTTTCCCACCTGCTACCCTCTGTGGGGCCTCCACATTAAGTCAAACTCAACACACACACAAAGATTCTTGCCTCAACATTAAAAAGATTTCCTTTTGACAAAATCACCTATGGAAATCTCTGATTTCCTTACTGTATGCTATTTATAATTAGGCCTCAGTTAATGTTTTGGTAACCTACTGTATCAAAAACACCAAACCAGATCCCCAAACCTAGAACCAATAATCCTAAAATATACATGAAATCATACACGACCCAGACTTCCCAACGCAGTCGTGACAACAAATAACAAAGTAGGAGACATAACCCTCCCAGACACAACGCATTGTAAGCTACAGAACTCAGAGATCCTGGCACAAAAACGTGTAAAACAAACATTCTGCTAAAATTGGGCTAAATAGACACTATTATCATTTTAGGACTTTCCGGGAAACTCAGCAGGTAAAGAATCCACATGCAATGATGGAGACCCCAGTTCAATTCTGGGTTGGGAAGATCCCCTGGAGAAGGGATAGGCTACCCACTCCAGTATTCTTGGGCTTCCCTGGTGGCTCAGCTGGTAAAGAATCCACCTGCAATGTGGGAGACCTGAGTTTGATCCTTGGGAAGATCCCCTGGACAAGGGAAAGGCTACCCACTCCAGTATTCTGGCCTGAAGAATCCCCATGGACTATAGCCCACCAGGCTCCTTTGTCTGTGGGGATTGTCCAGGAATCCTGTGTCCTGCCAGGCTCCTTTGTCCATGGGGTCACAGAGTCAGACATGACAGAAGCAACTTAGCAGGCACACACCAACAGTGTAGGAGGGCTCCCTTTTTCCCACACACTCTCCAGCATTTATTATTTGTGTAGATTTTTTCATGTCCACATTTATTATTTGTGTAGACTTTTTCATGAAGGCTATTCTGATGGGTGTGAGGTGTTACAAATGAAAACCATGTTATGGTTTTGGTTTGCATTTCTCTAATCATTATCGATGTTGAGCATCTTTTCATGTGCCTTTTGGCCAGCTGTAAGTCTTTGGAGAATTATGTTGTTATGTCTTCTGCCCAACTTTTGATTCAGTTGTTTGTGCTTTTTGAATTGGAGCTGAATGAGCTGGAGATGAGTGCCTTATCTGTCACATCATTTCCAGACATCTGCCATTCCATAGATACTTTTTCATTTTGTTTATGGCTTCCTTTGCTGTGCAAAAAGCTCATGAGTCGATTAGGTCGCATTTGTTTGTTTGTTTTTTCTATTGGGAGAACGGATCTAAGAAAAAATGGTAACGATTGCTGTCAGAGAATGTTTTGCCTATGTTTTTCTCTATGAGTGCATGGTATGATGTTTCCTGTTTAAATCCACAAGCTGTTTTGGGTTGCTTTTTGCTGAAGGGTGTGCATGAGGTTCTGCTTTCAGCAATTTACTGCGGCTGGCCAGCACCACTTGCTGAGGAACCTGTCTTTCCCCCTTTGTGTATTCCTGCTTCTTCTGTCAAAGACTGGCCGTGGGGGTAGACCATAGGTGTGTGGGTTGGGGACTGGGGTTTCTGTCCTTTTCCATTGTTTCACACATCTGTTTTTGTGCCAGGACCTCTTTGCTTTGAATTCTGCAACTTACAGTGTATTGTGTGATGTCTGTGAGGGTTATGTCTCCTGCTTTGCTCTTCATTGTCAGGATTGCTTTGCCAGTTCTGGGTCACATATGATTTCCTGTGTATTTTAGGATTATTGGTTCTAGTTCTGTGGAAAATGGCATGGGTAATTTGACAGGGATTGCATTAAATCTGTAGATTGCTTTGAATAGTATAGTCATTGTGAAAACATTACTGCTATCAATCCAAAAGCATGGGATATCTTCCATTTCTTTGAGTCCTCTTCAATTTTACTTTTAGCATATTATGGCTCTCAGCATGTAAGTCTTTCATCTCCTTAGTCAGGTTTATTCCTAAGTATTTTATTTTTATGTGATTTTATATTTTTAACACTTTTTATTGTGGTACAATATGCATAACAAAACATTTATCATCTTAATCATTAAAACTTTTTCTTTTTATATTGGAGTAGAGTTAATTTGCAATGTTGTATTAATTTCATTTGTACACCCTAGTGATGTGCTTATATATAAATTCTTTTTTTTTCAGATTCTTTGCTCATATAGAATGTACAGAGTTTTAAGTAAAGTTCCCTGTGCTATGCAGTAGGTCCTTGTTGATTATATGTTTTGTATATCGTAGTTTGTAAATATTAATCTGAAACTTCTCATTCATTCTCTCCCACCACTTTTCCACTTTGGTAAAGATAAGTTTGTTTTCTCAGTCTCTGAATCTGTGAGTGTGTTTCTGTTTTGTAAATAACTTCATTTAATTTTTAAGGAACTTCTATACTGTACTTCATAGTGGCTGAATGAATGTTCATTCTCAAAACAGTATAGAAGGGTTCCTTTTTATCTATGACCTCCCCAGAATTTCTTTGTAGACATTTTAATTTTGGAGATTCTGACACTTGGGTTCAGTTCAGTTCAGTCTCTCAGTCATGTCCGACTCTTTGAGACCCCATGGACTGCAGCACACCAGGCTTCCCTGTCCATCACCAACTCCTGGAGCTTGCTCAAACTCATGTCCATTGAGATGGTGATGCCATCCAACCATCTCATTCTCTGTCATCCCCTTCTCCTCCTGCCTTCAATCTTTCCCAGCATCAGGGTCTTTTCAAATGAGTTAGTTCTTTGCATCAGGTGGCCAAAGTATTGGAGTTTCAGCTTCAGGATCAGTCCTTCCAAAGAATATTTAGGACTGATTTCCTTTAGGATTGACTGGTTCTCCTTGTAGTCCAAGGGACTCTTAAGACTCTTCTCCAACACCACCGTTCAAAAGCATCAGTTCTTTGGTGCTCAGCTTTCTTTACAGTCAAACTCTCACATCCATACATGACTAATAGAAAAACCATAGCTTTGACTAGACAGACGTGGGTTAGCAAAGTAATGTCTCTGCTTTTTAATATGCTATCTAGGTTGGTCATAGCTTTTCTTCCAAGGAGCAGGTGTCTTTTAATTTCATGACTGAAGTCACCATCTGCAGTGATTTTGGAGCCCAAAAATACAAACTCTGTTTCCATTGTTTCTTCATCTATTTGCCATGGAGTGATGGGACCAGATGCCATGATCTTAGTTTTCTAAATGTTGAGCTTTACACCAACTTTCCATTCTCCTCTTTCACTTTGATCAAGAGACTCTTTAGTTCTTCTTCACTTTCTGACATAAGGGTGGTATAATCTGCATATCTGAGGTTATTGATATTTCTCCCAGCAATCTTGATTCCAGCTCGTGTTTCTTCCAGTCCAGCATTTCTCATGATGTACTCTGCATATAAGTTAAATAAGCAGGATGGCAATATACAGCCTTGACATACTCCTTTCTCGATTTGGAGCCAGTCTGTTGTTCCATGTCCAGTTCTAACTTGTCCAGTTCTGTGCTTCTTGACTGGCATACAGATTTCTCAGGAGGCAGGTCAGGTGGTCTGGTATTCCCATCTCTTTCAGAATTTTCCACAGTTTGTTGTGATCCACACAGTCAAAGGCTTTGGCATAGTCAATAAAGCGGAAATAGATGTTTTTCTGGAACTCTCTTGCTTTGTTGATGATCCAGCGGATGTTGGCAATTTGATCTTTGGTTCCTCTGCCTTTTCTAAATCCAGCTTGAACATCTGGAAGTTCACAGTTCACGTACTGTTGAAGCCTGGCTTGGAGAATTTTGAGCATTAAAATTCAATACTTTACAATACTTTACAATCTACAATACCCAAGTGTATACTTGGGTAGTGATCCCTGATTGTAGATTTTATTTGCATTTCTCAAATAAATACTAATGTTGCATATATTTATATGTGATCTTTGGCCATCTGTATGTCTTCTTCCTTCCCTCATTCCTCAGACAGTAAAGAATCGGCCTGTAATGCAGGAGGTCTGGGTTTGATGCCCAGGTTGGGAAGATCCCCTGGAGAAGGGAAAGTCTCCCTACTTCAGTATTCTTAAAGAGCCTGGAGAATTCCACAGACAGAGGAGTCTGACAGGATCCAGACCATAGAGTCACATAGAGTTAGACACAATTGAGTGATTAACACACAAACACACACACACACACGTGTGTCTTCTTTGGAGAAATGTCTATGTAGATCTTCTGCCCATTTTTTGAATGGGTTCAAAACACTTTGTGAATATTGAAGTGAATGAGTTATATTTTGCGATTATTTAGGTGAATGAGCTGTTTGTATATTTTGGAGATTAGTCCCTAGTCTGTCCCATTGTTTGCAAATATTTTCTGCCATTCTGTGGATTGTCTTTTCATTTTGTTTGTGGTTACCTTGCTGTGCAAAACTCATGAGTAAGATTAGCTCTATACAGTCAGCAAAAACAAGACCAGGAAATGACTGTGACTCACATCATGAACTCCTTATTGCCAAATTCAGACTTATATTGAAGAAAGTGGGGGAAACCACTAGACCATTCAGGTATGACCTACATCAGATACCTTACAATTATACAGTGGAAGTGAGAAATAGATTTAAGGGACTAGATCCGATAGAGTGCCTAAAGAACTATGGACAGAGGTTAATGACATTGTACAGGAGACAGTTATCAAGACCATCCCCAAGAAAAATAAATGCAAAAACGCCAAATGGCTGTCTGAGGAGGCCTTACAAATAGCTGTGAAATGAAGAGAAATGAAAAGCAAAGAAAAAAAGGAAAGATGTATCCATCTGAATGCAGAGTTCCCAAGAATAGCAAGGAGAGATAAGAAAGCCTTCCTCAGTGATCAGTGCAAAGAAATAGAGGAAAACAATAGAATGGGAAAGACTAGAGATCTCCTCAAGAAAATTAGAGATACCAGGGAATATTTCATCCAAAGATGGGCACAATAAAGGACAGAAATGGTATGGACCTAACAGAAACAGAAGATATTAAGAGGGGGTGGCAAGAATACACAGAAGAATTCAACAAAAAAGATCTTCACAACCCAGGTAATCACGATGGTGTGATCACTCACCTAGAGCCAGACATCCTGGAATGTGAAGTCAAGTGGGCCTTAGGAAGCATCACTACGAACAAAGCTAGTGGAGGTGATGGAATTCCAGTTGAGCTATTTCAAATCCTGAAAGATGATGCTGTGAAAGTGCTGCACTCAATATGCCAGCAAATTTGGAAAACTCAGCAGTGGCCACAAGACTGGAAAAGGTCAGTTTTCATTGCAATCCCAAAGAAAGGCAATGCCAAAAATGCTCAAACTACCTCACAATTTTACTTGTCTCACACGCTAGTAAAGTAATGCTCAAAATTCTCCAAGCCAGGCTTCAGCAGTGCATGAACCGTGAACTTCCAGATGTTCAAGCTGGTTTTAGAAAAGGCAGAGGAACCAGAGATCAAATTGCCAACATCCATTGGATCATCGAAAAAGCAAGAGAGTTCCAGAAAAACATCTATTTCCGCTTTATTGACTATGCCAAAGCCTTTGACTGTGTGGATTACAACAAACTGTGGAAAATTCTGAAAGAGATGGGAATACCAGACCACCTGACCTGCATCTTGAGAAATCTGTATGCTGGTCAGGAAGCAACAGAACTGGATATGGAACCACGGACTGGTTCCAAATTGGGAAAGGAGTATTTAAGGCTGTATATCGTCACCCTGCTTATTTAACTTATATACTGAATACATCATATGAAGTACTGGGCTGGATGAAGCACAAGCTGGAATCAAGATTGCCGGGAGAAATATCAATAACCTCAGATATGCAGATGACACCAACCTTATGGCAGAAAGTGAAGAACTAAAGAGCCTCTTGATGAAAGTGAAAGAGGAGAATGGAAAGTTGGTGTAAAGCTCAACATTCAGAAAACTAAGATCATGGCATCCGGTCCCATCACTTTATGGCAAATAGATGGGGAAACAGTGGAAACAGTGGCAGACTTTGTTTTGGGGGGCTCCAAGATCACTGCAGGTGGTGACTGCAGCCATGAAATTAAAAGACACTTAGTCATTGGAAGAAAAGCTGTGACCAAGCTATACAGCATATTAAAAAGAAGAGACATTACTTTGCCAACAGAGGTCCATCTAATCCAGGCTATGGTTTTTCCAGTAGTCATGTGTGCATGTGAGAGTTTGACTATAAAGAAAGCTGAGCACCAAAGAATTGATGCTTTTGACCGGTGGTGTTGGAGAAGACTCTTGAGAGTCCCTTGGTCTGCAAAGAGATCCAAGCAGTCCATCCTAAAGGAAATCAGTCCTGAATATTCTTTAGAAGGACTGATCTGAAGCTGAAACTCCAGTACTTTGGCCACCTGATGCGAAGAACTGACTCATTTGAAAAGACCCTGATGCTGGGAAAGATTGAGGGGAGGAGGAGAAGGGGATGACAGAGGATGAGAAGGTTGGATGGCATCACCGACTAAATGGACATGAGTTGAGTAAACTCCGGGAGTTGGTGATGGACAGGGAGGCCTAGTGTATTGCAGTCCATGGGGTCACAAAGAGTCAGACACAACTGAGTGGACTGAACTGAACTGAAGATTAGGTAGCATTTGTTTCTTTTTGCTTTTATTTTTATCGTATTGAGAGACTAGCCTAAGGAAACACTCATATATTTTATGTCAGAGAATGTGTTGTCTATGATTTCCTCTAAAACTTATATGGTGTGCTGCCTGGGTTCAAGTCCTTTAGTATTTTGAGTTCACTGCCATGCATGATGTGAGGGTGTGTTCTGATTCCATTGATTTCCATGCAGCTGTCCAACTTTCCCATCACTTGCTGAGGAGACTCTTTTCCCCATTGCATATCTTTGTTTCCTTTTGCAAGATTAATTGACTGTAGGTGTGTGGGTTTGCCACTGGGCTTTCTCTTTTGTTCCATTGATCCATGATGGTCAGTATCACGTTGTTTTGATGACTGTTGCTCTGCAGTATTGCCTGAGGTCTGGAGAGGGCCCCCTGATCTGTTCTTTGTCCTGAGGATTTTTTGGCAATATTGGATCATTAATGCTTCCATATAAATTTCAGTATTGTTGGTTCTAGCTCTATAAAAACATGTTCACAGATATTTTGATAGAGATTGCATTAAATCTGTAGATTTCATGGGGTAGTATGGCCATTTTAACAATTTAATGCTTCCAATAAAATAGCTTGTGATATTCTTCCATTTCAAATTCCTTTATTAATATTTTTTAGTTTTCACTTCTTTTGTCAGGTTGGTTTCTATTTATATAATATTTTGCAACCATTTTATTTTCATTTCAACTTTATTCAAGTTTCTTGTGATACAATATGTACAACATAATTACCATTTACTCATTTTTTAAAGATTTTATTTATATGAAAATAGCATTGATTTAATGCAGCATTAGTTTCAGTTGTAGAGCCTACAGATTTATTTATACGTGTCTATTCTTTTTTTTTCTTTTCAAAATACAATATAGAAAGTGTTGAGTAAAGTTCACTGTGGTCCTTGTTAATTGTAGAGAGTAGTGTGTATAAATTATCCCCAAACACCTAAACTATTCCGACCCATCTCTTACACTTTGGTAACCATAACTCTCTTTACATACTCTGTGAGTCTGTGGCTCTGTTTCTCAAGTCTGTGTCTCTGTTTTGTAAGTCAGTTCATTTAATTTTTGAGGAAGTCCCTTACTGTTCTCTCTAGTGGTGGTACCACTTTATATTCCCCCCAGCAGTTAGCAGGGTTCCCTTTGCTCCACTCTGTGTCCAATAATTCTTATTTGTGAGCATTTTAATTATGGAAATTCTGATAGTTGTGGTGATACCTTACAGTGGTCTTGATTTTCATTTTGTCTGATGTTGAACATCTATTCCTGTGATTTTGGCTATCTGAAGGTCTTCTCTGGAGAAATGCCTCTATAGATCTTCCATCCAGTTTTTCATATGGTTGCTAGTGTTTTGATATTGAGGTGAGTGAGCTTTTTGTACATTTTGGAGATTAGTGTCTTATGGATCACATCCTTTGCAATTATTTTTTCCCATTCTCTGTTATTTGCTTTTTGTTGTACAAAAAGCCATAAATTTGATTAGGTCTCTTTTTTTTTTTTTTCTATTGCCTTGGGAGCCTGACATAAGAAAACAATGGGAGGATTTCTAACAGAGTATGTTTTCCCTTCATTTTTCTCTAGATGTTTGTGGTGTGATATCTCCTATTTAAGTACTCTAGCCATTTTTGAGTTCCCTTTTTTGGCAGGTGTGTGATTATTTAACTAACTTCAGTGATATCTGTGGCTGTCCAACTTCCTTATCCCCACTTGCTGTGGAGACTGTCTTTCCCCCATTGTGTATTCTTATTCCTCTGTCAAAGATTAATTGACCATAGACGTGTGGGTTTGTGCCTGGGGTCTGTGTTCAGTTCCATTGTCCCATAGGCCTGTTTCTGTGCCAGGACCTCCTTGTTTTGAATACTGTAGCTCTTTACTGTTTTGTGAATTTAGGGAGGGTTATGCCTCCTGCTTTGTTCTTGGTCTTCTGGATTGCTTTAGCAATTCTGGGTCATGTATGGTTCCATGTCAATTTTAGGATTATTGATTTGAATCCCGTGAAAAACATCATGGGTAATTTGACAGGGATTGCATTAAATCTTTGGACTGCTTTCATAGTATGACCATTTTAGCAACATTAATGTTTACCATTCAAGAGCATGGCCTATATTTCCAATTTTTTGCATCACCTACAGTTTCCTTTCTCAATATTTTATGGTTCATAGTATATAAGTCTTTTGCCTCTTTGGCCAGCTTTGTTCCTGTGTTTTATTTATTTTGATGTAATGTTATTTTTTTTTTCAAATTTCTATATTATGGTAAAATATGCATAACAGAACATTTATCATCTTAATCATTTCTTAAGTTTTTCTTTTGTATTGGAGAAGAGTTAATTTGCTTTGTTGTATTAGGTTTATTTGTATAGCCTAGAGTGTGCTTATACATAAATCTATTTTTTTTCAGATTCTTTTTCTATATAGGTTATACAGTGTATTGATCAGATTTACCAGTGCTATGCTTTAGGTCCCGTCGATTGTTTTGTGTATAGTTGTATGCATATGTTAATACTACTCCTAATTCATCCCTTCCCACCACCTTTCCCCTGGGTAAGGATGTTTGTTCTCTTGGTCTCTAAATCTGTGTGTTTCTGTTTTATAAATAAGTTATTCTTTAAAACATATAACCTTATTTACTCTTTTCTGTGCTGGTCTTTGTTGCTGCATGAGCTTCTGTCTCGTTGCAGGGATCAGGTTTGTCCGTGGGCTTCTCATTGCTGTGGCTTCTCTTGTGGCGGAGCACAGGGCCTGCAGGCTTCAGCAGTTGCAGCACATGGGCTCAGTAGTTGAGGTTCCTGGGCTCTAGAGCACAGGCTCAGTAGTTGTAGGGCACGGGCTTAGCTGCACATTGGCATGTGGGATCTTCCTGAATCAGGAATCAAACCATGCCTCCTGCTTTGGCAGGGGATTCTTTATCACTGAGCCACTAGGGAAGCCCTAAATAAATTAATTTTTAAGGAACCTCCATACTGTTTTCATAGTGGCTGAACAAATATATATTTTGACTGTATAGAAGGGCTCCTTTTTCTCTACAACCTCTCCAGAATTTATTTGGAGACATTTTAATTATGGAAATTCCGATACTTTTGTGGTGATCAGTGACTGATAGATATCATTGAAGTGAAGTGAAGTGAATTTGCTCTGTTGTGTTCGACTCTTTGCGACCCCTTGGACTGTAGCCTATCAGGCTCCTCCGTCTATGGGATTTCCCAGGCAAGAGTGCGGGAGTGGATAGCCATTTCCTTCTCCATTAGCATTTCTCTAATAATTATCAATGTCGAACATATTTATATGTGCCTTTTGTCACATGGACTTCCCTGGTGGCTCAGACGGTAAAGTGTCTGCCTTCAATGCTGGAGACCCGTGTTCAATCCCTGTGTCGAGAAGATCTCCTCGCGAAGGGAATGGCAACCCACTCCAGTACTCTTGCCTCCCCCGCCCCAAAACAGGGGCTCAAATAAATATTTGTCTATGGACACACCACCCTGAACGCACTCGATCTCGTCTAATCTCGGAAGCTAAGCAGGGTCAGGCCTGGTTAGAACTTGAATGGGAGACCACCTGGGAATACCGGGTGCCCTGGGCTTTTTTTCTTTGGACTTTCCTGGTGGCTCAGATGGTAAAGCGTCTGTCTACAATGCGGGAGACCTGGGTTTGATCCCTGAGTTGGGAAGATCCCCTGGAGAAGGAAATGGCAATCCACTCCAGTACTATTGCCTGGAAAATCCCATAGACAGAGGAGCCTAGTAGGCTACAGTCCATGGAGTCTGACAGAGTCAGACACGACTGAGCAACTTCACTTTGGCCATATGTCTTTGGGAAAATGTCTATGTAGATCTTCTGCCTATATTTTGAATGGATTTTTTTTTTTTTTTATTGAAGTGAATGAACTGTTGTATATTTTGAGGAGTGGCCCCTAGTCTGGTCCATCATTTGCAAATATTTTCTCCCATTCTGTGGGTGGTCTTTTCATTTTGTTTATGGTTACCCTGTAGTGCAAAAGCTCCTGAATTTGATTAGGTAAGATTTATTTCTTTTTGATTTTATGGTTATTGCTTTGGGAGACTGGCCTATGGAAACACTCATACATTTTGTGTCAGAGAATGTTTTGTCTGTGATTTCTTCTCAGACTTACATGGTGTGATGCCTTAATCATTTTGATTTCATTTTTGTGTATGGTGTGATATAATTTCCGTGTGATTTCCATGCAGCTGTTCAGCTTTCCCAATGCCACTTGTTGAGGGAATTATCATCTCCCCGTTGTATATTCTTGTTTCCTCTATGCCAGATTAACTGATTGTGGGTTTATTACTGGGCTGTCTCTTCTGTTCCATTGATCCATAGGTTGGTTTTGTTCTTTGTCCTCAGGATTTCTTTGGCAATACTGGGTCATTTATGATTTCATGTAAATTTCAGTATTTTTGGTTCTAGTTCTGTATAAAAATGTCCATGACCATTTTGATAGAGATTTCATTAAATCTGTAGATTTCTTGTGGTCGTATGGCCATTTTAACAATTCTTCTGCTAAAAGAACATGTGATATTCCCCCATTTATTTAAATCTTTTTCAAATTCCTTTATTAATATTTTATAGTTCTAAGGATATAAGTATTTCACTTCTTTGTTTAGGTTGATCTCTAAATAATTTAATCTTTTGCTACCATTTTGTTTTCATTTCAGTATTATTCAAGTTTCTTTATTGTGATACAATATGTACAGCATAACATTGACCATCTTAGTTATTCTTTAAGGTTTGCATTGATAATAAAATTGTGCCAATTTATAGTGCTCTGTTGGTTTCACTTGTAGAGCCTAAGGATTTATTTATTCATATATCTATTATTTTTCTCTTTTAAAAAGTACCCTATAGTGAGTACTGAGAAAAGTTCCCTGTGGTCATTGTTGATTATATATTTTGTGTAGTGGTGTGCATGTTTTTGTTGTTCAGTTGGGCAGTTGTGTCCAACTCTTTGCGACCTTTTTGACTGCAATACACCAGGCTTTTTTGTCCTTCAGTATCTCCCTGAGCTTGCTCCAACTCATGTCCATTGAGTCAGTGATGCCATCCAACCACCTCATCCTCTATCACCCTCTTTTCCTCCTGCCCTTGATCTCGCCCAGAATCAGGGTCTTTTCCAAGGAGTCAGTTCTTCACATCTGAGTCTTGATCTCAAAGTTTGCAACTATTTTCTCCCATGGGTTTTTTTTTTTTTTTTAATCATTATCTTTCTGGGTTTCCCTTGCTGTGTAAAACATCGTAAGCTTGATTAGGTCCTATCTGTATATCTTGAGTTTATTTTTTACTGCCTTTAGAGACTGACCTATGATTTCTGTCAAAGAATGCTTAGCCTACTTTTTCCTTTAGGAGTTAATGGTTTGTTGCCTCTTATTTGAGTCTTCAAGCCAGTTTAGTTCCTTTTTGGTGAATGGTGTGTGTGTGGGTTGTAATTTCAGTGACTGTCCTATGGCTGTACCACTTTCCCAAGAGCACTTGATGAGAAGATGGTCTTCTCTCACTTGGGTTGGGTTGGCCAAATTGTTCCTTCAAATTTTTCTGTAGCATCATACAGAAATATCCAAATGATATTTGTGGCCAACTCAATATATTCTTGCTTCCACTGTGGAAGATTAATTGGCCATGAGCGTGTGGGTTTGATCCTAGGGTCTCTGTTCTTTTCCATTGTTCCATAGGACTGTTTCTGTGCCAGGACCTCCTTGTTTGAATATTGTAGCTCCATAGTGTTGTGTGCAGTCTGGGAGCGTTATGCCTTCTGCTTTGTTCTTGGTTCTCAGGATTGCTTTGGCAATTCTGGGTCATGTATGTTTCCGTGTAAATTTTAGGATCATTGGTTCTATTTCTGTGAAAAATATGCTGGGGAATTTGATAGGGATTGCATGAAATCTGTAGATTTCTTTGGGTAGTATGGCCATTTAAAAATATTACTGGTATAAATTCAAAGCATGGGATATATGGTTCTCAGCATATAAATCTTTCATCTTTGTAGTCAGGTTTAATCCTAAGTATTTTATTTACATTAATCTGATTTTATTTTATATTCCTAAAATTTTCTTTATTGTGGTAACATGCATATTATAACATTTATCATCTTAATCGCTGAAAAAATTTTGTTTTATGTTGGTTTAGAGTTAATTTACAATGTTGTGTTAATTTCATCTGTACAGCCCAGTGATGTGGTCATACAGAAATCTGTTTTTTTTTTTTTTTCAGGTTCTTTATCATCTAGGTTACATAGGATATTGATTAGAGGTTGTTGTGCAAAAGCTCACAAGTTAGATTAGGTCGCATTTTTTTCTTATATAATTTTATTTATCTACTTATTTATGGCTGTATTGGGTCTTCTTGCTGAGTGGGCTCTCTCTAGTTGCAGTGCATGGGCTTCTCATGCAGTGGCTCCTCTTCTTGCAGAGCACAGGCTCTAGGGCTCGAGTGCTTGGGTAGTTCTGGTTCCCGGGCTCTGGAGCACAGGCTCAGCAGCTGCGGCACAGGGGCTTTGTTGCTCTGCCCCAGGTGGCATCTTCCTGAGCCAGGGATTGAACCTGTGTCTGCTGCATTGGTAGATGTATTCTTTACCACTGAACTACCAGGGAAACCCTGTTTCTTTCTATTGTTTTGGGAAACTGGCCTAAGGGAACACTGGTACGATTTATGGCCCCAAATAGTTTGCCTATGATTTCCTTTAAAACTTACATGGTGTGATCTTTGGATTTAAGTCCTTAAGTATTTTAAGTTCGTTGTTGTGTATGGTGTGAGAGAGTGTTCTAATTTCATTGATTTCCATGTGGTGGTCCAACTTTCCTAACACCACTTGCAGAGGAGACTGTCTTTCCCCCATTGTATATTCATGTTTCCTGTGTGTCAAATTGACTGTAGGTGTGTGGGTCTGCTGCTGGACTCTTTTCTGTTCCATTGATCCATAGGTCTGTTTTTGTGCCAGTACCACATTGTCTTAAGGACTGTTGCTCTGTAGTATTGCCTGAAGTCTAAAGAGCATTATGCTTCCTTATTTATTCTTTGTCCTATAGATTTCTTTGGCAATAATGGGTCATTTTTGGTTCCTTATAAATTTCATTATTACTGGTTCTAGCTCTATAAAAACATGTCCATGGTTATTTTGATAGAGGTTGCATGTAGTTTTCATGGGGTAATATGGTTATTTTAACAATTTAATGGTTCCAATAAAAAAAAAGCATGTGATATTCTTCCGTTTGTTTGAATTTTTTTCAAATTCCTTTATTAATATTTTGTATTACTCAGGATATAAGTATTACACTTTTGTCAGGTTCATTTTAACTATTTAATATTTTGCTAACATTTTATTTCAATTTTATTAAAATTTCTTTATTGTGGTACAGTGTAGATAACATAATATTTGCCATCTTAATTATTTAAGATTCATATGATAATAAAATTGCATTAATTTACAATGCTGTGCTTCTTTCACTTGTAAAGCCCGAAGATTTATTTATACATATATATATGTATTATTTATTATGTATTATTATATATAATTTTCTTTCTTTTTTCAAATAATAAGCTTGAAAGTGAAGTCACTCAGTTGTGTCTGACTCTTCGCAACTGTAGCCCATGGACTGTGGCCCACTAGGCTTCTCCATCCATGGGGTTTTCCAGGCAAGAATACTGGAGTTGGTTGCCATTTCCTTCTCCCAGGGATCTTTCCCACCCAGGGATCAAACCTAGGTCTCCCACATTGCAGGCAGATGCTTTACCCTCTGAACCACCAGGGAAGCTTGATATTTGTATATCTTAGGTTCATTGTCTCTTGGCTTGGGAGACTGGCTTAAAAAGAGAAGAGTTCAATTTCTTTCAGAGATTGTTTCACCTAATTTTTTCTCTAGGAGTCCATGGCATGGTGTCTCTTATTTAAGACTTCAAGCTGGGGGTTGTCCTAAGATGGTGGAGGAACAGGACGGGAGACCACTTTCTCCCTCACAAATTCATCAAAAGAACATTTAAACGCTGAGTAAATTCCACAAAACAACTTCTGAATGCTGGCAAAGGACATCAGGCACCCAGAAAAGCAGCCATTGTCTTCGAAAGGAGGTAGGAAAAAATATAAAAGACAGAAAAAGAGACAAAAGAGGTAGGGACGGAGCTCCATCCCGGGAAGGGAGTCTTAAAAAGAGAGAAGTTTCCAAACACCAGGAAACATTCTCACTGCTGAGTCTGTGGCGAGCCTTGGAAGCACAGAGGGCAACATAACAGGGAGGAAAAATAAATAAATAATTAAACCCCACAGATTACGAGCCCAACAGTAACTCCCCCAGCGGAGAAGCAGCACAAACGCCTGCACCTGCCACTAGCAAGTGGGGGCTGGGCAGGGAGGCGCGGGCTGCATTGCTTAGAGTAAGGACCGGGCCTGAATGCCCCCAGGGCAATCTGAGGGAACTAACTTGGGCTAGCAAACCGGACTGTAGGATAGCTACCATGGGAAAAGCCCTAACTTAAGACACTGCCAGGCCCCTGCACAGAACAAACGACTGAACAGAACTAGCTGGCTGCAGACCATCCCCCTTTGGTGACAGGCAGCCAGAGCCAGAAGGGGGCAATCACAGCCCCAGAGAGACATTATCTACCAAACTGCAAGCAGGCTTCTTTGCTAACTAAGACTTCTTGGGGTTTTGGACAGTCAACATCCGCCTGAGAGGGTGCGCCGCTTGTACACCCAGAAAACCGAGCAGTAGGGAGCAGGGAGGCGATAAGTTGCAGCAACCGTGCTCGCCAAACACCTCATCACCTGAGCTGCTCAGACCTGGGAAGGGCTAAAAATGCAGGCCCAACCGAGTCTGCGCCTCTGAGGACTACCTGAGTGCCTGAACCTGAGCGGCTTAGACCTGGGAGGTGCATGCAGCCAAGGGCCGGCCTCGGATGGTTCCTGGCGGAGCAACATAGAGCCTGGGCTGTGTGGGCAGGGAGGGCACACGCGCTGTGAGCAGGGGCAGGCCCAGTGTGGCTGAGGCACTGTGAGCACATACCAGTGTTATTTGTTTGCAGTGTCCCTCCCTCCCCACAGCACGACTGAACAAGTGAGCCTAAAAAAAGTGTCCACCACCGCCCCCTTTGTGTCAGGGCAGAAATCAGACACTGAAGACCAGCAAACAGAAGAAGCTAAAACAGAGGGAACCGCCTTGGAAGTGACAGGTGCAATAGATTAAAACCCTGTAGTTAGTACCGACTACATAGGAAGGGGCCTATAGATCTTGAGAAATATAAGCCAGACCAAGGAACTATCTGAAAGTGAACTGACCCCACACTGCCCACAACAACACCAGAGAAAGTCCTAGATATATTTTTTACTATTTTTACGATCATTCTTTTTTTTTTAATTTTTAAAAAAATTTAAGTCCTCTATTACTCCTTTAATTTTCATTTTTATAACCTACTATTACTTTGCAAATAACCTACTATTACTTTGCACAAAAAAAGACCCTATTTTTTAAAGCAAATTTCATATATATATATTAATAATTTTTGTGACTTTGTTTTGTTTTGTTCTTTTCTTTAATATTGTATTTTTGAAAATCCAACCTCTACTCTAGATTTTTAATCTTTGCTTTTTGGTATTTGTTATCAATTTTGTACCTTTAAGAACCCAATCTTCAGTACCCATTTTTACTTGGGAGAAAGATTACTAGCTTGACTGCTCTCTCCTTCTTTGGACTCTCCTCTTTCTCAACCAGGTCGCCTCTGTCTCCTCCCTCCCCTTCTCTTCTCTACCCAACTGTGTGAATCACCAGTGTGTTCCGGACGGTGGAGAACACTTAGGGAACTGATTACTGGCTGGATCTGTCTCTCTCCTTTTGATTCCCTCCTTTTATCCTCCTGGCCACCTCTGTCTCCTCCCTCCCTCTTCTCTTCTCTGTATAACTCTGTGAACATCTCTGAGTGGTCCAGACTGTGGAGTGCACATAGGAAGTGATTACTGGCTAGCTTGCTGTCTCCTCTTTTGATTCCACCTCATCTCATTTGGGTCACCTCTAACTCCCTCTTCACTCTTCTCTTCTCAATGTAACTCTGTGAACCTCTCTGGTTGTCCCTCACTGTAGAGAAACTTTTCATCTTTAACCTATATGTTTTATCAACGGTGCTGTATAGAAGGAGACATCTTGAGACTACTGTAAAAATAAGACTGAAAACCAGAAGCAGGAGGCTTAATTCCAAATCCTGAGAATACCAGAGAACTCCTGACTCCAGGGAACATTAATTGATAGGAGCTCATCAAATGCCTCCATACTTACACTGAAACCAAGCACCACCCAAGGGCCAACAAGTTCCAGAGCAAGACATACCATGCAAATTCTCCAGGAACACAGCCCTGAGCTTCAATGTACAGGCTGCCCAAAGTTACTCCAAAACCACTGACGTCTCATAACTCATTACTGGACACTTCATTGCACACCAGAGAGAAGAAATCCATCTCCACCCACCAGAACACTGACACAAGCTTCCCTAACCAAGAAACCTTGACAAGCCACACATACAACCCCACCCACAGTGAGGAAACTCCACAATAAAGAGAACTCCACAAACTGCCAGAATAAAGAAAACCCACCCCATACTCAGCAATATAAACAAGATGAAGAGACAGAGGAATACCCAGCAGGTAAAGGAACAGAATAAATGCCCACCAAACCAAACAAAAGAGGAAGAAATAGGGAATCTACCTGATAAAGAATTCCAAATAATGATAGTGAAAACGATTCAAAATCTTGAAATCAAAATGGAATCACAGATAAATAGCCTGGAGACAAGGATTGAGAAGATGCAAGAAAGGTTTAACAAGGACCTAGAAGAAATAAAAAAGAGTCAATATATAATGAATAATGCAATAAATGAGATAAAAAACACTCTGGAGGCAACAAATAGAAATGGAGGCAGAAGATAGGATTAGTGAAGTAGAAGATAGAATGGTAAAAATAAATGAGTCAGAGAGGAAAAAAGAAAAATGAATTAAAATAAATGAGGACAATCTCAGAGACCTCCAGGACAATATTAAATGCCCCAACATTCGAATCATAGGAGTCCCAGAAGAGGAAGACAAAAGACCATGAGAAAATACTTGAGGAGATAATAGTTGAAAACTTCCCTAAAATGGGGAAGAAAATAATCACTCAAGTCCAAGAAACCCAGAGAGTCCCAAACAGGATAAACCCAAGGCGAAACACCCCAAGACACATATTAATCAAATTAACAAAGATCAAACACAAAGAACAAATATTAAAAGCAGCAAGGGAAAAACAACAAATAACACACAAGGGGATTCCCATAAGGATAACAGCTGATCTTTCAATAGAAACTCTTCAGGCCAGGAGGGAATGGCAAGACATATTTAAAGTGATGAAAGAAAATAACCTACAGCCCAGATTACTGTACCCAGCAAGGATCTCATTCAATATGAAGGAGAAATCAAAAGCTTTACAGACAAGCAAAAGCTGAGAGAATTCAGCACCACCAAATCAGCTCTCCAACAAATGCTAAAGGATGTTCTCTAGACAGGAAACACAAAAAGGGTGTATAAATTCGAACCCCAAACAATAACGTAAATGGCAATGGGATCATACTTATCAATAATTACCTTAAACGTAAATGGGTTGAATGCCCAACCAAAAGACAAAGACTGGCTGAATGAATACAAAAACAAGACCCCTATATATGTTGTCTACAAGAGACCCACCTCAAAACAGGGGACACATACAGACTGAAAGTGAAGGGCTGGAAAAAGATTTTCCATGCAAATAGGGACCACAAGAAAGCAGGAGTAGCAATACTCATATCAGATAAAATAGACTTTAAAACAAAGGCTGTGAAAAGAGACAAAGAAGGACACTACATAATGATCAAAGGATCAATCCAAGAAGAAGATATAACAATTATAAATATATATGCACCCAACATAGGAGCACCGCAATATGTAAGACAAATGCTAACAAGTATGAAAGGGAAAATTAACAATAGCAAATAATAGTGGGAGACTTTAATACCCCACTCACACCTATGGATAGATCAACTAAACAGAAAATTAACAAGGAAACACAAACTTTAAACAATACAATAGACCAGTTAGACCTAATTGATATCTATAGGACATTTCACCCCAAAACAATGAATTTCACCTTTTTCTCAAGCGTACATGGAACCTTCTCCAGGAGAGATCACATCCTGGGCCATAAATCTAGCCTTCAGTTCAGTTCAGTTCAGTCGCTCAGTCGTGTCTGACTCTTTGTGACCCCATGAATCGCAGCACACCAGGCCTCCCTGTCCATCACCATCTCCTGGAGTTCACTCAGACTCACGTCCATCGAGTCAGTGATGCCATCCAGCCATCTCATCCTCTGTTGTCCCCTTCTCCTCCTGCCCCCAATCCCTCCCAGCATCAGAGTCTTTTCCAATGAGTCAACTCTTTGCAAGAGGTGGCCAAAGTACTGGAGTTTCAGCTTTAGCATCATTCCTTCCAAAGAAATCCCAGGGCTGATCTCCTTCAGAATGGACTGGTTGGATCTCCTTGCAGTCCAAGGGACTCTCAAGAGTCTTCTCCAACACCACAGTTCAAAAGCATCAATTCTTCAGCACTCAGCCTTCTTCACAATCCAACTCTCGCATCCATACATGACCACAGGAAAAACCATAACCATGACTAGACAGACCTTTGTTGGCAATGTCTCTGCTTTTAAATATGCTATCTAGGTTGGACATAACTTTCCTTCCAAGGAGTAAGTGTCTTTTAATTTCATGGCTGCAGTCACCATCTGCAGTGATTCTGGAGCCCAGAAAAATAAAGTCTGACACTGTTTCCACTGTTTCCCCATCTATTTCCCATGAAGTGATGGGACCAGATGCCAGGATCTTCGTTTTCTGAATGTTGAGCTTTAAGCCAACTTTTTCACTCTCCTCTTTCACTTTCATCAAGAGGCTTTTGAGTTCCTCTTCACTTTCTGCCATAAGGGTGGTGTCATCTGCATATCTGAGGTTATTGATATTTCTCCCGGCAATCTTGATTCCAGCTTGTGTTTCTTCCAGTCCAGAGTTTCTCATGATGTACGCTGCATAGAAGTTAAATAAGCAGGGTGACAATATACAGCCTTGATGTACTCCTTTTCCTATTTGGAACCAGTCTGTTGGTCCATGTCCAGTTCTAACTGTTGCTTCCTGACCTGCATACACGTTTCTCAAGAGGCAGATCAGGTGGTCTGGTATTTCCATCTCTTGAAGAATTTTCCACAGTTTATTGTGATCCACACAGTCAAAGGCTTTGGCATAGTCAATAAAGCAGAAATAGATGTTTTTCTGGAACTCTCTTGCTTTTTCCATGATCCAGCAGATGTTGGCAATTTGATCTCTGATTCTTCTGCCTTTCTAAACCCATCTTGAACATCTGGAAGTTCACGGTTCACATATTGCTGAAGCCTGGCTTGTAGAATTTTGAGCATTACTTTACTAGCGTGTGAGATGAGTGCAATTGTGCGGTAGTCTGAACATTCTTTGGCACTGCCTTTCTTTGGGATCGGAATGAAAACTGACCTTTTCCCGTCCTGTGGCCACTGCTGAGTTTTCCAAATTTGCTGGCACTGGCATATTAAGTGCAGCACTTTCACAGCATCATCTTTCAGGACTTGAAATAGCTCACCTGGAATTCCATCACCTCCACTAGCTTTGTTCGTAGTGATGCTTTCTAAGGCCCACTTGGCTTCACATTCCAGGATGTCTGGCTCTAGGTGAGTGATCACACCATCGTGGTTATCTGGGTCATGAAGATCTTTTTTGTACAGTTCTTCTGTGTATTCTTGCCACCTCTTCTTGATATCTTCTGCTTCTGTTAGGACCATACCTTTTCTGTCCTTTATCGAGCCCATCTTTGCATGAAATGTTCCCTTGGTATCTCTAATTTCCTTGAAGAGATCTCTAGTCTTTCCCATTCTGTTGTTTTCCTCTATTTCTTTGCATTGATTGCTGAGGAAGGCTTTCTTATCTCTCCTTGCTATTCTTTGGAACTCTGCATTCGGATGTTTATATCTTTCCTTTTCTCCTTTGCTTTTTGGTCCTCTTCTTTTCACAGCTATTTGTAAGGCCTCCCCAGACAGCCATCTTGCTTTTTTGCATTTCTTTTCCATGGAGATGGTCTTGATCCCTGTCTCCTATACAATGTCACGAACCTCATTCCGTAGTTCATCAGGCACTCTATCTATCAGATCTAGGCCCTTAAATCTATTTCTCACTTCCACTGTATAATCATAAGGGACTTGATTTAGGTCATACCTGAATGGTCTAGTGGTTTTCCCTCTCTCTGCTCTGCTAAGTCACTTCAGTCGTGTCCGACTGTGTGCAACCCCATAGACAGCAGCCCACCAGGCTCCCCTGTCTGTGGGATTCTCCAGGCAAGAACACTGGAGTGGGTTGTCATTTCCTTCTCCAATGCAGGAGAGTGAAAAGTGAAAGTGAAGTCACTCAGTCATGTCCAACCCTCAGCGACCCCATGGACTGCAGCCTTCCAGGCTCCTCCGTCCATGGGATTTTCCAGGCAAGAGTACTGGAGTCTGAATTTGGTAATAAGGAATTCATGAACTGAGCCACAGTCAGCTCCTGGTCTTGTTTTTGTTGACTGTATAGAGATTCTCCATCTTTGGCTGCAAAGAATATAATCAATCTGATTTCAGTGTTGACCATCTGGTGATGTCCATGTGTAGAGTCTTCTCTTGTGTTTTTGGAAGAGGGTATTTGCTATGACCAGTGCATTTTCTTGGCAAAACTCTATTAGTCTTTGCCCTGCTTCATTCCATATTCCAAGGCCAAATTTGCCTGTTTACTCCAGGTGTTTCTTGACTTCCTACTTTTGCATTCCAGTCCCCTATAATGAAAAGGACATCTTTTTTGGGTGTTAGTTCTAAAAGGTCTTGTAGGTTTTCATAGAACCATTCAACTTCATCTTCTTCAGCGTTACTGGTTGGGGCATAGACTTGTATTACTGTGATATTGAATGGTTTGCCTTGGAAATGAACAGAGATCATTCTGTCATTTTTGAGATTGCATCCAAGTACTGCATTTCAGACTCTCTTGTTGACCATGATGGCTACTCCATTTCTTCTGAGGGATTCCTGCCCATAGTAGTAGATATAATGGTCATCTGAGTTAAATTCACCCATTCCAGTCCGTTTTAGTTTGCTGATTCCTAGATTGTGGACATTCACTCTTGCCATCTCTTGTTTGACCACTTCCAATTTGCCTTGATTCATGGACCTGACATTCCAGATTCCTATGCAATATTGCTCTTTGCAGCATTGGACCTTGCTTCTATCACCAGTCACATCCACAGCTGGTATTCTTTTTGCTTTGGCTCCATCCCTTCATTCTTTCTGGAGTTATTTCTCCACTGATCTCCAGTAGCATATTGGGCACCTACCGACCTGGGGAGTTCCTCTTTCAGTATCCTATCATTTTGCCTTTTCATGCTGTTCACGGGGTTCTCAAGGCAAGAATACTGAAGTGGTTTGCCAGTCCCTTCTCCAGTGGACCACATTCTGTCAGATCTCTCCACCATGACCCGCCTGTCTTGGGTTGCCCCACGGGCATGGCTTAGTTTCATTGAGTTAGACAAGGCTGTGGTCCTAGTGTGATTAGATTGACTAGTTTTCTGTGGGTATGGTTTCAGTGTGTCTGCCCTTAGTATGATCTAATTGTTTCCAACATAGAGGAGACTTAAACCTAAATTACTGTAGCCTGGTGTTATCTATATAAATCCATCCCATAATTGTGGGAGATTTCTTCCTCCTTTGCTGAAACTTTTCTTGTTGTTCTGATTGAGCTTGAGTAATAGAAAAAGGCTCAAATTTATGGCCAGAGTCAGAGCAGGCATAATTAATTGGCCCAGTGAGGGGATCCTATCTAGTAATATCACAGTAACCTGAATATGACTATAATTTTTTTTAAGTAAATTTTCTCAGGGCCATCCAGTTAGAGTCTTGTAGTAGAGAAATTTAACAAGGTAACCCAGAACTAGACACAGGTAATTGGCCACAAACCCAACAATTGAATTGATTTCTAAAACTAGCATAGAATCAGGCCTATGATAGAAACGCATTTGATTTATATACAGAGGTCTAAGAAGTCAAGAAAACATAATTGATCATACAAATCAGGTCCAGAATCTTGGGCAAGCTGTCTACCTCTGATGTCGTCATCTTCTCATCCTGGTGTAGTGTAGTTTCTCCTGCTTGAGCATCATTTTAAGGTGAGATGAGGTCAGCTTTCTTCTCTATAGACCAATCGCCTGTAGGGGCAGGTCAGGGCACTCTGGCCAGTTGTCCGTGTCAGGAGGAGATTAGGGACAAAAGGGTCCCAGTTGCGGCCACTGGGTCTGGTCCATTGGCAGGCAAGCTGGCCCCTGAGTACCTTGAGTGGTCAGGATGTCAGTCTCAGCGAAAAAGAGTCCCCGCCAGAGTCGCCATTTGTTGCAGGAAGGCAGACCCCTTCCAGGGCCCAAAACTGGGCTCTTGTCTAACACTCAGAAATAAATTGTCTGAGGAGACACATGTGCTGACAAAGCAAGAGACTTTATTGGGAAAGGGCACCCAGGTGGAGAGCAATAGGGTAAGGGAACCCAGAACTGCTCTGCCGTGTGGCTCACAGTCATGGGTTTTATGGTGAATAAAACCTTAGTAAAGGTTTTTAAAATAAATAAAATCTAGCCTTGGTAAATTCAAAAACATTGAAATCATTCCAAGCATCTTTTCTCACCACAATGCAGTAAGATTAGATGTCAATTACAGGTGAAAAACTATTAAAAATTCCAACATATGGAGGCTGAACAACACGCTGCTGAATAACCAACAAATCACAGAAGAAATCAAAAAAGAAATCAAAATATGCATAGAAACGAATGAAAATGAAAACACAACAACCCAAAACCTGTGGGACACTGTAAAAGCAGTGCTAAGGGGAAGTTCATAGCAATACAGGCATACCTCAAGAAACAAGAAAAAAGTCAAATAAATAACCTAACTCTGCACCTAAAGCAACTAGAGAAGGAAGAAATGGAAAACCCCAGGGTTAGTAGAAGGAAAGAAATATTAAAAATTAGGGCAGAAATAAATGCAAAAGAGACAAAAGACACCATAGAAAAAATCAACAAAGCCAAAAGCTGGTTCTTTGAAAGGATAAATAAAATAGACAAACCATTAGCCAGACTCATCAAGAAACAAAGGGAGAAAAATCAAATCAATAAAATTAGAAATGAAAATGGAGAGATCACAACAGACAACACAGAAATAAAAAGGATCCTAAGAGATACAATCAGCAATTATATGCCAATAAAATGGACAACGTGGAAGAAATGGACAAATTCTTAGAAAAGTACAGCTTTCCAAAACTGAACCAGGAAGAAATAGAAAATCCTAACAGACCCATCACAAGCACAGAAATTGAAACTGTAATCAGAACTCTTCCAGCAAACAAAAGCCCAGGTCCAGACGGCTTCACAGCTGAATTCTACCAAAAATTTAGAGAACAGCTAACACCTATCCTACTCAAACTCTTCCAGAAAATTGCAGAGGAAGGTAAACTTCCAAACTCATTCTATAAGGCCACCATCACCCTAATACCAAAACCTGACAAAGATCCCACAAAAAAAGAAAACTACAGGCCAATATCACTGATGAACATAGATGCAAAAATCCTTAACAAAATTCTAGCAATCAGAATCCAACAACACATTAAAAAGATCATACACCATGACCAAGTGGGCTTTATCCCAGGGATGCAAGGATTCTTCAATATCCACAAATCAATCAATGTAATACACCACATTAACAAATTGAAAAATAAAAGCCATGTGATTATCTCAATAGATGCAGAGAAAGCCTTTGATAAAATTCAACATCCATTTATGATAAAAACTCTCCAGAAAGCAGGAATAGAAGGAACATACCTCAACATAATAAAAGCTATGTATGACAAACCTACAGCAAACATTATCCTCAATGGTGAAAAATTGAAAGCATTTCCCCTAAAGTCAGGAACAAGACAAGGGTGCCCACTTTCACCATTACTATTCAACATAGTTTTGGAAGTTTTGGCCACAGCAATCAGAGCAGAAAAAGAAATAAAAGGAATCCAAATTGGAAAAGAAGAAGTGAAACTCTCACTGTTTGCAGATGACATGATCCTCTACACAGAAAACCCTAAAGACTCCACCAGAAAATTACTAGAGTTAATCAATGAATATAGTAAAGTTGCAGGATATAAAATCAACACACAGAAATCCCTTGCATTCTTATACACTAAAAATGAGAAAATAGAGAAATTAAGGAAGCAATTCCATTCACCATTGCAATGAAAAGAATAAAATATTTAGGAATATATCTACCTAAAGAAACTAAAGACCTATATATAGAAAACTATAAAACACTGGTGAAAGAAATCAGAGGACACAAATAGATGGAGAAATATACCATGTTCATGGATTGGAAGAATCAATATAGTGAAAATGAGTATACTACCCAAAGCAATCTATAGATCCAATGCAATCCCTATCAAGCTACCAATGGTATTTTTCACAGAGCTAGAACAAATAATTTCACAATTTGTATGGAAATACAAAAAAAACCTCGAATAGCCAAAGCAATCTTGAGAAAGAAGAATGGAACTGGAGGAATCAACCTACCTGACTTCAGGCTCTACTACAAAGCCACAGTCATCAAGACAGTATGGTACTGGCACAAAGACAGAAATATAGATCAATGGAACAAAATAGAAAGCCCAGAGATAAATCCACCCACCTATGGACACCTTATCTTTGACAAAGGAGGCAAGAATATACAATGGATTAAAGACAATCTCTTTAACAAGTGGTGCTGGGAAAACTGGTCAACCACTTGTAAAAGAATGAAACTAGAACACTTTCTAACACCATACACAAAAATAAACTCAAAATGGATTAAAGATCTAAACATAAGACCAGAAACTATAAAACTCCTAGAGGAGAACATAGGCAAAACACTCTCCGACATACATCACAGCAGGATCCTCTATGACCCACCTCCCAGAATATTGGAAATAAAAGCAAAAATAAACAAATGGGACCTAATTAAATTTAAAAGCTTCTGCACAATAAAGGAAACTACAAGCAAGGTGAAAAGACAGCCTTCAGAATGGGAGAAAATAATAGCAAATGAAGCAACTGACAAACAACTAATCTCAAAAATATACAAGCAACTCCAACAGCTCAATTCCAGAAAAATAAACGACCCAATCACAAAATGGGCCAAAGAATTAAACAGACATTTCTCCAAAGAAGACATACAGATGGCTAACAAACACATGAAAAGATGCTCAACATCACTTATTATCAGAGAAATGCAAATCAAAACCACAATGAGGTACCGTTTCACGCCAGTCAGAATGGCTGCTATCCAAAAGTCAACAAGCAATAAATGCTGGAGAGGGTGTGGAGAAAAGGGAAGCCTCTTACACTGTTGGTGGGAATGCAAACTAGTACAGCCACTATGGAGAACAGTGTGGAGATCCCTTTAAAAACCAGAAATAGAACTGCCTTATGACCCAGAAATCCCACTGCTGGGCATGGACACCGAGGGAACCAGAATTGAAAGAGATACATGTACCCCAGTGTTCATCACAGCACTGTTTATAATAGCCAGGACATGGAAGCAACCTAGATGTCCATCAGTAGATGAATGGATAAGAAAGCTGTGGTACATATACACAATGGAGTATTACTCAGCCATTAAAAAGAATACATTTGAATCAGTTCTAATGAGGTGGATGAAACTGGAGCCTATCATACAGAGTGAAGTAAGCCAGAAAGAAAAACACCAGTATACTAACAGTATACAGTATACTAACACATATATATGGAATTTAGAAAGATGGTAACAATAACCCTGTATGTGAGACAGCAAAAGAGATACAGATGTATAGAACAGTCTTTTGGACTCTGAGGGAGAGGGATAGGGTGGGATAATTTGGGAGAATGGCATTGAAACATGTATAATATCATATAAGAAACGAATCGCCAGTCCAGGTTCGATGCAGGATACAGGATGCTTGGGGCTGGTGCACTGGGATGACCCAGAGGGATGGGATGGGGAGGGAGGTGGGAGGGGGGGTTCAGGAAGGGGAACACGTGTACACCCGTGGCAGATTCATGTTGATGTATGGCAAAACCAATACAATATTGTAAAGCCTCCAACTAAAATAAATAAATTAAAATTAAAAATTAAATAATATTGCTTATGCCATAAAAAATAATAAAACAGAAACATTAATTCAAAAAGACATTAACACCAATGTTCACAGAAGCATTGTTTACCAAGATATGGATGCACCCTAAGTGTCCATTAACAGATGAAGAGATAATGGATACACAAACACACACACACAGTGGAATACTATTCAGCCATAAAAAAGAATAAAATGTTGCCACTTGCAGCAACACGAATGGACTTGGAGGGCATTATGATAAGTGAAATAAGTCAGAGAAAGACAAATAGTGTATGATACGATTTATATGTGGAATCTAAAAAATGCAACAAATTAGTGAATATAACAAAAAAGCAGCAGACTCACCGAAATAGAGAACAAACTTGTGGTTAACCATGGGGAGAGAGGGGGGGAAGGGACAAGATAAGGGTAGAGTATTAAGAGGTACAAACTATTGTATATAAAATAAGCTATATTGTACAGGGAATTCCCTGGCAGTCTCATGGTTAAGACTTCACCTTTCCCAGGGTTTGAGTCCTGGCTGGAGAGCTAAGATCCCATATGTTTTCGCTGTTCAATCGCTAAGTTGTGTCCAACACTTTGATCCCAAGGACTGTAGCATGGCAAGCTCCTCTGTCCTCCACTATCTTCCGGAGTTTGCTTAAACTCCTGTCCATTGAATCGGTGATGCTATCCAACCATCTTGTGCTCTGTCATCCCCTTCTCCTCCTGCCTTCAATCTTTCCCAGCATCAGAGTCTTTTCTAAGGAGTCAATTTTTCCCATTAGGAGGCCAAAGTATTGGAGCTTCAGCTTCAGCATTAACCCTTCCAATGAATATTCAGGGTTGATTTCTTTTAGGATTGACTGGTTTGATCTCCTTGCTGTCCAAGGGACTCTCAAGAGTCTTCTCCAGCACCACAATTAGAAAGCATCAATTCTTCAGCACCACTCAACCTTCTTTATGGACCAACTCTCACATCCCATATACTTTGCAGCCAAAAAACCAAAACACAAAACAACAGCAATATTGTAAGAAGTTCAATGAAGACTTTAAAAATGGTTCATATAAAAAAAAATCTTTTAAAAGGAATATGTTATACAACACAGGGAATATAGCCAATATTTTGTAATCACCATAAGAGCAGTATAACCTAAAAATTGTGAATCATTGTATTGTACACCTGTAACTTATATAACATTGTATAGCAACTATACTTCAATAAAATTTTTTTTAAGTTAAAAAAAAACGACTTCAAGCCATTTTGAATTCCTTTTTGCTGAATGGTGTGCATATGGGTTCTAATCTCAGTGATTGGCCTGTGGCAGTATGATTTTCCCAACAGCACTCTGAGGAAACTGTCATTTTCCTTTTGTATTGGGTTGGTCAAAAGGTTTCTTCAGATTTTTCCTTACTATCTTATAGAAAAATCCAAATGAAATTTGTGGCCAACCCAATATATTCTTGCTTCCACTGTGGAAGATGAATTGACCACAGGTGATTGGGTTTGTGCCTGGGGTCTCTGTTCTTTTTCATTGTCCCCTCCCTTGGCTATTTTTGTTCCAGAACTCCCTTGTTTTGAATACTTGGTTGGTAGTCTTGTGTGCATTCTGGGAGGCTTATGCCTCCTGCTTTCTTCTTGGTCCTCAGGATTCCTTTGGCAATTTTGGGTCATGCATGGTTTTGTCTTAATTTAGGACTATTTGTTCTAGTTCTGTGAAAAAAGTCATGAGTAATTTGATAGGGATTGCATTAAATCTGTAGATGGCTGTGACAATCTTGAAAATATTACTGCTATCAATCCCAAAGCATGGGAGATTTTTCCATTTCTTTGAGTCAGCTCAATTTTCTTGTCTTTTATATTCTCAGCATAAAGGCTTTCACCTCCTTAGGTTCAGTTCAGTTCAGTCACAAAGTCATGTCCAACTCTTTGTGACCCCATGGACTGTGGCACTCCAGGCCTCCCTGTCCATCACCAACTCCCGGAATTTACTCAAACTCATGTCCCTTGAGTCGGTGATGCCATCCAACCTTCTCATCCTCTGTCGTCCCCCCTTCTCCTCCCGCCTTCAATCTTACTAAGTACTGGAGTCTTTTCAAATGAGTCAGTTCTTCACATCAGGTGGCCAAAGTATTGGAGTTTCAGCTTCAGCATCAGTCCTTCCAATGAATATTCAGGACTGATTTCCTTCAGGATGGACAGGTTAGATCTCCTTGCAGTCCAAGGGACTCTCAAGAGTCTTCTCCAACACCACAGTTTAAAAGCATCAATTCTTCAGCACTTAGCTTTCTTTATAGTCCAACTCTCACATCCATACATGACTACTGGAAAGACCATAGCTTTGACTAGATGGACTTTTGTTGGCAAAATAATGTCTCTGCTTTTTAATTTGCTGTCTAGATTGATCATAACTTTTTTCCAAGGAGCAAGCATCTTTTAATTTCATGGCTGCAGTCACCATCTGCAGTGATCTTGGAGCCCCCAAAAATAAAGTCTGTCACTGTTTCCATTGTTTCCCCATCTATTTGTCATAAGTGATGGGACCAGATGCCATGATCTTAGTTTTCTGAATGTGGAGCTTTAAGCCAACATTTTTACTCTCCTCTTTCACTTTCATCAAGAGGCTCTTTAGTTCTTCTTCGCTTTCTGCCATAAGGGTGGTGTATAATCTGCGTATCTGAGGTTATTGGTATTTCTCCCGTCAATCTTGATTCCAGCTTGTGCTTCCTCCAGCCCAGCGTTTCTCATGATGTACTCTGCATAGAAGTTAAATAAGCAGGGTGACAATATACAGCCTTGACGTTATTAGTGAGGTTATTCCTCACTAATGTATACATTTTGATGCAACCTTTTTTTGCTTTTTATTATACTGTATTTTTCAAATTTCTTCATTGTGATCTAATATGCACAACATAACTTGTATGATCTTAATTTTTACAAGTTTAGGTTTGTTTTAGAGTTGTTTATTTACAATGTTGTTTTAGATTAAGTTGTAACAGCACAGTAATTTACATATTCTTTTATTTGTCCTTTATGAGATTCTTTTCCCATATAGGTTACACAGTATATTTAGTGAGTTCCCTATTCTATACGTTAGGTATTTGTTGAGCATGTATTATGCATATAGTAGTGTGTATATTTTAAACCCAAGTCCTAATTCATGCCTGCCTGCCACCTACCTCCTTTCTTAAGCTTGAGTTTGTTTTCTCAGTCTCTGAGTCTGTGAGTTTCTTTTTCTTCACAACCACTCAAACATTTCTTATTTGTAGATGTTTTAATTGGGGAAATTCTGATTGTTGTGATATCTCAGTTTGATTTTGATTAAAAATCATCAATGTTGATCATCTTTTCTGGTGCTTCCTGGCCATCTGAAGGTCCTCTCCAGAGAATATCTATGTAGGTCTTCCATCTGAATTTTTATTGGGTTGCTAGTGGTTTGATATTAAGGTGAGGGGGCTTTTTGTATATTTTGGAGAGCAGTGATTTGTGGATCACATTGTTTACAATTATTCTCTCCCATTCTCTATTATTGATTTCCTTTTTGTTGCGCAAAAAGCCATTGATTTGATTAAGTCCAGTTTGTTTATTTTTCTACTGCCTTGGGAGCATGATGTAAGAAAACAGTAGGAGAACTTCTGACAGAGTATGTTCCCGTTCATTTTTCTCTCCTAGTTTGTGGTGTGATGTCTCCTATTTAAGTCTGCTAGCCATCTTCAGTTCCTCTTTTTGGTAGGTGTATGTGTGGATTCTAATTTCAGTGATATTTGTGGCTGTCCAACTTCCTCATCCCCAGTTGCGGTGGAGACTTTTCCCCATTGTATATTCTTATTCGTCTGTCAAAGATTAATTGACCATAGATGTGTGGGTTTGTGCCTGGAGTCTGTGTTGTGTTCCATTGTCCCCCAGGCCTGTTTCTGTGCCAGGACCTCCTTGTTTTGAATACTGTAGCTCTGCAGTGCTGTGTGGAGTCTGGGAGGGTTCTGCCTCCTGCTTTGTTCTTGGTCCTCAGGATTGCTTTGGCAATTATGTGTCAGGAATGAGCCTGGTGGGCTGCCATCTATGGGGTTGCACAGAGTCGGACACAACTGACGTGACTTAGCATAGCATAGCATAGCATAGCATTGTGATATAGTATTCATAACAATTTTATGATCTTAATTTTTATGAATTTTTATTTTATATTGGAATCAAGTTATTTACACATGCTGTGTTAGATTCAGTTATAAGAGCCCGGTAATTTTCTTATATCTATCCTTTTTTTCAGATTCTTTTTCCATAGAGGCCAGTATATTTAGTTGTTTCTTCTTCCATACATTAGGTACTAGTTGAATATGTATTGTATATTTTTGTATGCTGTATATGTTAATCTAAAGCTCCTAATTTATCCCTGCCCACCACCAGTTCCCTTCTTAAGCATAGGTTTGTTTTCTCAGTCTCTGTGTTTGTTAAATCTCTTTCTGTTTTGTAAATAAGGTCATTTAATTTTTAAGGAGCTGCCTTACTATTCTCTATACTGCTGTACCAATTTACATTCCCACCAGAAGTCTAGGAGCGTTCCTTTTTCTCCACACCCTGTCCAATATTTTTATTAGTAGACATTTTAATTCTGGAAATTCTGATCATAGAAGTGATGCTTCATTGTGGTTTTCATTTGCATTTTGTTAAACATTATTGATGTTGATTCAATAACACAAATCATCATTCCTGTAATTTTTGGCCATCTGTAGGTCTGCTGCTGCTGCTGCTGCTGCTAAGTCACTTTAGTCGTGTCCGACTCTGTGCAACCCCATAGACGGCAGCCCACCAGGCTCCCCCGTCCCTGGGATTCTCCAGGCAAGAACACTGGAGTGGGTTGCCATTGCCTTCTCCAGTGCATGAAAGTGAAAAGTGAAAGGGAAGTCGCTCAGTCGTGTCTGACTCTTTAGTGATCCCATGGACTGCAGCCCACCAGGCTCCTCCGTCCATGGGATTTTCCAGGCAAGAGTACTGTAGGTCTACTCTGGAGAAATGTCTATGTAGATCTTCTGGCTGGTGGCTTTCTAATTGCATTGCTAGTGTTTTGATACTGATGTAAACAAACTGTTCTATAATTTCCAGATCAGTGTCTTGTGGATCACATCATTTGCAATCATTTTGTCCCATCTAGTGGGTTGTCTTTTCCTTTTGTTTATGGTTCCTTTGCTGTGCAAAATGATATTAGCTTAATTAGGTCCCATTTTTATATCTTTGGTTCATTTTCTATTGCCGTGGGAGACTAACCCTAAGGCAAGAACTGTGCAATTTCTCTCTGAGAATCTTTGCCTACTTTTTCCTTAAGGAGTTTATGGTGTGATGTCTCTTATTTGAGTCTTCAAGCCATATTGAATTAGTTTTTGTTGAATGGTGTGCATGTGGGTTTTAATTTCAGTGATTGGGATGCAACTCTATAATTTTGCCAACACTGCTTGCTGAGGAGATTGTCTTCGTCTGCTTGTACTGGATTGGACAAAAGGTTCCTTCAAGTTTTTCCATAGCATTGTACAGAAAAATCTAAGTGAAATTTTTGGCCAACCCCATATGTTCTTGATTCCACTGTGGATTAACTGAGCTTAGGTGTGTGGATTTGTGCCTGGGGTCTCTCTCCTTGTCCATTGCCCCATGGGTCTGTTTTGTGCCAGGACCCCTTGTTTTGAGTACTGTATCTCTGTAGTGATGGGTCAGGTCTGGGAGGGTTCTGCCTCCTGCTTTGTTTTTGGTCCTCGGGATTGGTTAGGGAATTGTGTGTCATGTATGCATCCACATAAATTTAAGGATCAGGTTCTAGCTCTGTGAAAAATGTCACAGGGAATTTGATAGAGATTGCATGTAATCTATAGATTGGGTAGTATGACCATTTAAAAATATTACTGCTCTCAATCCAAAAGCATGTGAAATCTTTCCATTTATTTGGTCATCTTCCATTTTATTTGTAGTATTTTATGGTTCTTAGCATATAAATCTTTGACCTCTTTAGTCCAGTTAATTCCTCAGTACTATATTCATTCTGATAGGACATTTTTGTTTTTACTATACTGTACTTTTTCAAATTTCCATATTGTAGATAAATATGCATAACATTACCTTTATGCAAAATAAACAAACTTTTATTTCATGTTGGAAATGTGTTGATTTACAATGCTGTGTTAGATTCAGTTTTAATGCATAAAATTTACTTATATCTATCATTTTTCAGATTCTTCTCCATATAGTCTGTCTAGGATATTTGTGCTCCCTGTTGTACACATTAGTTATTTGTTGAATATGCATTGGGTATAAGTACTGTGTATACGTTAATCTCAACTCCTATTTTAACCTGCCCATCACTGGTTTCCCTTCTTAAGCATAAGTTTGTTTTCTCTGAGTCTGTAAGTCTCTTTTTGTTTTGTAAATAAGATCATTTAATTTTTAGGGAACCTCCTTACCATTCTCCGCAGTAGCGGTACCACTTATATTCACACCCAGGAGTGTAGGGATGTGCCTTTTTCTCCCAGCCTGTCCAGCATTTCTTATTAGGAGACATTTTAATTATGGAAATTCTGATCATTGTGGTGATACCTCATTGTGGTTTTCATTTGCATTTTGTTAAAAAATTATCGGTGTTGAGCATCTCTTCCTGTGCTGTTTGGTCGTCTGCAGGTCTACTCTGGAGAAATATCTATGCAGATCTTCTGCCCATTTTTTGATTGGGTTGCTAGGGCTGTGACTAGGGAAGTGAGTGAGTTGTTAGTACATTTTTGAGATCAGTGTCTTGTGGATCATAACATTTGCCTCTACTTCCTCCCATCCAGTGGGTTGTCTTATTTTGTATACGGTTTCCTTGGCTGTGCCAATGGTCATAAACTCGATTAGGTCCTATGCGTGTATCTGTGGCTCATTTTCTATCATCTTGGGAGACTTACCTAAGGGAAAAAAACAGTATGACTTCTGTCAGAGAACACTTTGCCTAATTTTTCTCTAGGAGTTCATGGTGTGGTGTTTCTTAAGTCTTCAAGTCATTTTGAGTTACTTTTTGCCTAATGGTGTGCATGTGGGTTCTAATTGCAGTGATTGGCACATGGCTCTGTGACTTTCCCAGTACAACTTGCCGTGACACTGTCTTCTTACCCTTGTGATGTTGTTGTTATTTAGTCACTCAGTTATGTCTGACTCTTTGCGACCCTGTAGCCCACAAGGCTCCTCTGTCCATGGGATTCCCCAGGCAGGAATACTGGAGTTGGTTGCCATTGCCTTCTCTGGGGAATCTTCCCAACCTGGGGAATCAAACCCAGGTCTCCTCCGTTGGCAGGCAGATTCTTTACCACTGAGCCACCCTGGAAGCCTTCCCCTTTTATTGGGCTGGCCAAAAGTTCCCTTAAAAGTTTTTTCATAACATCTACAGAAAAATCTGAATGCAATTTGTGGCCAACCTAATATATTCTTGCTTCCATTGTGGAAGATAAATTGACCATAATGTGTGGGTTTGATCCTAGGGTCTCTGTTCTTTTCCATTGCCCCATAGGTCTGTTTCTGTGCCAGGACCTCCTTGTTTTGAATACTGTAACTCTGTAGTGTTGTGTGGAGTCTGAGAGGGCTACGCTTCTGCTTTATTCTTGGTCCTCAGGATTGCTTTGGCAATTCTGCATCATATATGATTCTGAGTAAATTTTAGGATCTTGAGTTCTACTTCTGTGAAAAATGTCTTAGGGAATTTGACATGGATTGCATTTAATCTGAAGACTGCTTCGGGTAGTTTGGCCATTTAAAACTACGACTGCTGTCAATCCAAAAGCATGGGATACCTTCTATTTCTTTGAGTCATCTTTCATTTTATTTTCAGTGTTTTATGGTTCTCAGCATATAAGTCTTTCATCTCTTTAGGTTTAATACTAAGTATTTTATTTATTTTGATGTGTTTTATTTTATTTTATATTTGTAAACATTTCTTTATTGTGATACAGTATGTATAACATAACATTTATTATCTAAATCATTTAAAGTATTTTTCTTCTATATTTGAGTAGACTTAATTTATAGTATTGTGTTCATTTCATTTGTGCAGCCTAGTAATGTGCTTATACAGAAATCAATTTTTTAAAATTCTTTTCCCATCTAGGTTATACAGAGTATTAATTAGAGCTCCCTGTGCTATGCAGTCAGTCTGTACTGTGCTTAGTCACTCAGTCATTTCAAATCTTTGTGACCCTGACTGTAGCCTTCCAGGCTCCTCTGTTCATGGGGATTCTCCAGGCAATAATACTGGAGTGGGTTGCCCTGCCCTCCTCCAGGGGAATCTTCCCAACCTAGGGATCGAACCCAGGTCTCCCACAATGCAGGTGGATTCTTTACCATATGAGCCACCAGGGAAGCCCAGTGGCTCAGAATCCATGTGCAATGCTGAAGACCCCAGTTCGATTCCTGGATCAGGAAAATCTGCTGAAGAAGGCATAGGCTACCCACTCCAGTATTCTTGGGCTTCTCTTGTGGCTCAGCTGGTAAAGAATCCGCTTGCAACGCAGGAGACCCGGGTTGATCCCTGGGTTGGGAAGATCCCCTGGAGAAGGGAACAGCTACCCATTCTAATATCCTGGCCTGAAGAATTCTGTGGACTGTATAGTCCATGGGGTCTCAATGTCAGTCACGACTGTCAGTAAGTCAGTCCGTCCTTGTTAATTATCTATTATGTGTATAGTCGTGTCTATATGTTAATCCCAAACTCTTAATTCATCCATCCCCATTACCTTTCCCCTTTGGTAAGGATGGGTGCATTTTCTCAGTCTTTGAATCTTTAAATTTTAAGGAACCTCCATACAGTTCTCCGTACTGACTGAACTAGTATACATTTTGACCAGAAGAGTAAAAGGGCTCCTTTTTATCTACAACCTCCCCAGAATTTGTTATTTTTAGGCATTTTAATTATGGAATTTCTGATAATGGTGTGGTGATTACTGATTGTAGATGTGATTTGCAGTTCTGTAATAATTGTTGATGTTGAGCATTCTTATATGTACTTTGGGTCATCAGTATGTCTTTGGAGAAATGTCAGTGTACATCTTCTGCTCATTTTTTCAATAGATTCTTTTTTTTCCTAATATTGAGGTGAATGAGCTGTTTGTGTATTTTGGGGATTAGTCCTAGTCTGTCCCATCATTTGCAAATATTTACTTCCATTCCATGGGTTGTCATTTTTTGTTGTTGTTTATGGCTACCTTCGGAGAAGGCAATGGCAACCCACTCCAGTACTCTTGCCTGGAAAACTAATACAATATTTTAAAGTTTAAAAATAAAATAAAATTAAAAAAAGAAAAAAGAAAGAAAATCCCATGGATGGAGGAGCCTGGTAGACTGCAGTCCATGGGGTCGCTACGAGTCAGACATGACCGAGCGACTTGACTTTCACTTTTCACTTTCATGCATTGGAGAAGGAAATGGCAACCCACTCTAGTGTTCTTGCCTGGAGAATCCCAGGGATGGGGGAGCCTGGTGGGCTGCCATCTTTGGGGTCGCACAGAGTCGGACATGACTGGAGCGACTTAGCAGCAGCAGCAGCAGCAGCAGCAGCAGATGGCTACCTTGCTGTGCAAAAGCTCATGAGTTGGATTATTTTGCTGCTTTTTATAAATACATAATTTCTTCCTGGCTGCGCTGGGTCTTTGTTGCTGTGCGGGCTTATCTCTAGTTGTGGAGAGGGAGGGCTACTCTCTAGTTGCAGTGCAGGGGCTTCTCATCGTGGTGACTTAATCTTGTGCAGCACACAGGCTCTAGGCTTCAGAAGTTGTGGTTCCTGGACTTTAGAGCTCAGGCTCAATAGTTGTGGTGCACAGGTTTATTTGTTCCGTGGCATTTAGGATCTTCCTAGATCAAGGACTGAACACTTATCTCTTGCATTAGAAGGGGAATTCTTTACTACTAAGCCACCAGGGAAACCCTGTTTCTTGTTGCTTTTACTTGTATTGCCTTGGGGAGCTGACCTAACGAAACACTGGTACAATTAATGTCAGAGAACGTTTTGTGTATGATGTCCTCCAAAACTTACATAGTGTGATGTCTGGATATTAAGTCTTGAGCATTTTGAGTTCATTGTTGTGTATGATGTGAGGTTGTGTGCTAATTTCACTGATTTCCATCGAGCTGTCCAACTTTCCCAACACCACTCGCTGAGGAAACGGTCTTTTTTCTCCATTGTATATGCTGGTTTCCTTTACGCAAGATTAACTGGCTGTGGGTGTGTGGGTTTGCTCCTGGGCTGTCTCTTCTGTTCCGTTGATCCAGAGGTCTGTTCTTGTACCAGGACCACTGTTGTTTTGGTGACTGTTGCTCTGTAGCATCGCCTGAACTCTGGGGAGGGTTATGCCTCCTGACTTATTCTGTGCTCAGGATTTCTTTGGCAATACTAGGTCATCTATGGTTCCATATAAAATTCAGTATTATTGGTTCTAGCTCTGGAAAAAAAAAAAAAAGTCCATGGGTATTTTGATAGAGATAGCAGTTAAATATGTAGATTTATTGGGGTAGTGTGACCACTTAATAATTTAATGCTTCCAATAAAAGAGTATGTGATGTTCTTCCATTTATTTGAAACATTTTCAAATTTCTTTATTAATATTTCATAGTTTTCAGGACATAAGTATTTCACTTCTTTCATCAGGTTAATTTTTAAGTATTTTATTTAATACTTTGCTACCATTTTATTTCATTTCAGTTTTATTCACATTTTTATTGTGGTACAATATGCATAACATTTTACCTTCTCAATTATTTAAGATTTGTATTGATGGTAAAGTAGCACTGAATTACAATGTTGTGCTTTCACTTGTAGAGCCAATTGATTTATTTGTACATATATATATATATTATTTTTCTTTTTTCAAATATGACATTGACAGTAAAGTTCCCTGTAGTTGTTGTTGATGATATACTTTTTATTTTTTTGAAGAATGGTTTATCTAAATTATACCAAAACTCCTAAATCATACCTACCATCTCTTCTGCCTTTGGTATCTGTAAGTCTCGCTCTGTGAGTCTGAGTATCTGTTTCTCTTTTCAAGTGAGTTCACTGAATTTTTAAGGACCTCCTTACTGTTCTCCACAGTGGCAGTACCGCTTTCTGTTCTCAACAGCAGTACAACACAGCACAACCGCAGTGCAACAGTTCTCCACATTCAGTGCAGCGTTTGTCTGTAGACATTTTAATTACGGAAGTTCTGATCATCGTGGTACCTCACTGTGGTTGTAATTTGCATTTCATTAATAATAAATGTTGTTGAGCATCTATTCTGTGCTTTTTGGCCATCTGGATGTCTTCTCTGGGGAAATGTATATGTAGATATTCTGCCCGTTTTTTGATTGGCTTGTTAATGTTTTTGTTACTGAGCTGAATGAGCTGTTTCTGTATTTTGTAGATCAGTCTTGATCTCAAAAGTTTGAAACTAATTTTTTCCCATTGGATGGGTTGGGTTGTTTTTTTTTTCATTTTTAAAATGGGTTTCCTTTGTTGTGCTAATGATTGTAACTTTGATTAGGTCCCATTTGTTTAGCTTTCATTCATTTTCTATTGCCTTGGGAGATAAAAAAATAATGGTACCATTTGTGAGAGAACGTTTTGCCTACCTTTTTATCTGGGAGTTTATGGAGTGATGTCCATTATTAACTACTCAGGCTTTTTTGAGTTCCTATTTGTTGAATGGTGTGCACGTGGGTTCTAATTTCAGTGATTATTGATATGTGGCTACTAGGAGCGTTCGGAGAAGACAATGGCGCCCCACTCCAGTACTCTTGCTTGGAAAATCCCATGGATGGAGGAGCCTGGTAGGCTGCAACCCATGGGGTCGCTAAGAGTTGGACACGACTGAGCGACTTCACTTTCACTTTTCACTTTCATGCATTGGAGAAGGAAATGGCAACCCACTCCAGTGTTCTTGCCTGGAGAATCCCAGGGACAGGGGAGCCTGGTGGGCTGCCGTCTATGGGGTCGCACAGAGTCAGACACGACTGAAGTGACTTAGCATAGTATAGCATACTAGGAGCGTTACGCCTCCTGCTGTGTCCTTGGTCCTCAGGATTGCTTTGGCATTTCTGGTCATGTACAGCTCCAAGTAAAATTTAGAATCATTGCTTCTAGTTCTGTGAAATATCACAAGGAATTTGATAGGGATAGCCCTAAATCTATAGATTGTTTTGGGTCATATGGGCATTTTAAAAATATTACTGGTATCAAACCAAAAGCATGGGATATCTTTTCATTTCTATGAGTCATCTTCAACTTTATTTTTAGTGTTTTATCCTTCTTAGCATGCAGCCATGAAATTAAAAGATGCTTGCTCCTTGGAAGAAAAGCTATGACCCAACCTAGACAGGATATTAAAAAGCAGAGACATTACTGATGAAGGTCCAACTAGTTAAAGCTATTTTTTTCCAATAGTCAGGTGTGGATGTGAAAGTTGGACCATAAATAAAGCTGAGCACCGAAGAACTGATGCTTTTGAACTGTGGTGTTGGAGAAGACTCTTGAGAGTCCCTTGGACTGCAAGGAGATCAAACCAGTCAATCCTAAAGGAAATCAACCCTGAATATTCATTGGAAGGACTGGTGCTGAAGCTCCAATACTTTGGTCACCTAATACAAAGAACTGACTCATTGGAAAAGACTCATGCTGGGAAAGATTGAAGGCAGGAGAAGGGGATGACAGAGGGTGAGATGATTGGATGGCATCACCAACTTGATGGACATGAGTTTGAGCAAACTCTGGAAGTTGGTAATGGACAGGGAAGCCTGGCGTGCTGTACTTCTTGGGGTCACAAAGAGTCAGACATGACAGAGTGACTAAACCGAACGACTGACTGAAGTAAATTCATTTAGTTTTTAAAGAACTTCCTTACTCTTCTCCATAATGGTGGTACCCCTTTTATCTTCCCAGCAACAGTGTAGGAAAGGTGTTTTTTTTTTTTTTTTCCTTCACACCAACTCAAACATTTCTTATTTGTAGATGTTTTAATCATGGAAATTTTGAATGTTATTATGATACCTCAATTTGGTTTGATTTGCATTTTGTTAAAAATTATCAGTGTTGAGCATCTTTTTCTATGCTTCCTGGCCATCTGAAGGTCTTTTCTGGAGAGATGTCTGTGTAGATCTTCTGTCTGGTTTTTTGTATAGTTGCCAGTGTTTTGATATTGAGGTGAGTGAGCTTTTTGTATATTTTGAGACTGGTGTCTTGTGGATCATATTGTTGGCAACTATTTTCTCCCATTCTCTGTTACTTTTTTATTGTTCAAAAGCCTTTAATTTGACTAAGTCTCATTTTTTATTTTTGTATTACCTTGGGAGCTAGAAGTGAGAAAACAAGGGGATGATTTCTGACTGTGGTTTCCCTTTGTTTTTCTCTAGGAGTTTGTGGTGTGGTGTCTTCCTGTTTAAGTCCTCTAGCCATTTTGAGTTCCTTTTTTTTGAGGGGGTGGGTAGCTGCGTGGGTGTCTTCTAATTTCAGTGATTATTTGTGGCTGTTCAACTTCCCCACCTCCACTTGCTGTAGAGACTGTCTTTTCCCCGTTGTATATTCTTACTTCCTCCGTCAAAGATTGACCATAGGTCTGTGGGTTTGTGCCTGGGGTTTCCATTCTTTCCCATTGCCCCATAGGTCTGTTTCTCTGCCAGGACCCCCTTGTTTTGAATACTGTAGCTCTGTAGTGTGCAGAGTCTGGGAGGGTTATGCCTCCTGCTTTGTTCCTGGTCCTCAGAATGGCTTTGGCAGTTTGGGGGTTATTTATGGTTCCCTATAAATTTAGAATTACTGGTTCTAATTCTGTGAAAAATATCATGAGTAATTTGACAGGGATTCCCTTCAATCTTTAGATTGCTTTATGAACTATGGCCTTTGTAAAAATATTAATGCTTCTAATCATAGAGTATGGTATATTTCCATTTCTTCAGTTTCCTTTATTTTTATTTTATAGATCTCAGCGTAGGTCTTTCACCTACGTGTTTATTTTAAAATATTTTATTTGATGTGACTTTCTCCTACATAATGTTTGTTTTTAAATATTTTATTTATTTTTCCCTATCAGATTTCTGTATTCTTATAAAATATGCATTCTCCCCTTTTTAAATTTTTTTTTGTATATTGGTGGAGTATTGATATGCTGTGTTATTTTATTTTCAGTTGTACAGCAAAATTATTTCCTTATTCAGATATCTATTCTTTTTCATGTTCTTTTTACACATAAGTTAATAAAGAGTATTTAGTACAGTGTTATACAGCATGTGCTTATGAATTATCTCTTGTGTATACAATAGTGTATGTATATTAATCTTAACATTTTAAATTATCCTGCCACCTTTCTCAAGTGGTAAAGCTCATTTTTCCTAGTTTGTGAGTCTGTGAGTGTGTTTCTTTTGTTAACAATAAAGTTTAACATACTTTTTAAGGAGTCTCTATAGTGTTGTCCATATTAGCTTTTTCCAATTACATTCCCCATGACAGTGTTGGAGGGATTTTTTTTTTCTCCCCAGGCTTTGTTGTTTGTAGATAATTTAATTATGGAAATTTTCATCAGTATGAGGTGGTACTTCATTGTAGTTATGATCTCTGTTTCTCTAATAATTATCTCCATTAAACATGTTTTCATGTACTCTTTGACCATCTCTATGTCTTTTTAGTAATGTCTGTTTAGATGTTCTGCCCATTTTTTGATTTAGTGTTTTTGATATTGAAGTGAATGAGAAGTCCATATATTTTGCAGTTCAGTTCAGTCACTCGTTCGTGTACGACTCTTTGCGACCCCATGGACTGCAGCATGCCAGGCTTCCCTGTCCATCACCAACTCCCGGAGCCTACTCAAACTCATGTCCATTGAGTCAGTGATGCCATCTAACCACCTCACCCTCTGTTGTCCCCTTCTCCTCCTTTTTTTAATCTTTCCCAGAATCAGGGTCTTTTCCAGTGAGTCAGTTCTTTGTATCAGATGGCTAAAGTATTGGAGCTTCAGCTTCAGCATGTCCTTCCAGTGAATGTTCAGGACTGATTTCCTATAGGATTGGCTGGTTTAATCTCCTAGCTGCTCAAGGGACTCTCAAGAGTCTTCTCCAACACCACAGTTCAAAAGCATCAATTCTTTGGTGCTCAGCTTTCTTTATGGTCCATCTCTCACATCCATACATGACTACTGGAAAAACCATAGCTTTGACTAGACGGACCTTTGTCGGCAAAGAAATGTCTCTGTTTTTTAATGTGCTGTCTAGGTTGGTCATAGCTTTTCTTCCAAGGAGCAACTGTCTTAATTTTATGGCTGCAGAATTTCATATTTTGCAGGTTAATTGCTTTTTGGTCACATCATTTTCAAATATTAATATCTTCTCTCAATCTTTAACTTTTCATTTTTTTATGCTTTGCTGTGCAAAATTTCGTAAGTTTGGTTAGGTCTGATTTATTTTTGCTTTTCTTCCTACTGCCTGAGAGACTGAACTAAGAAAACAACGGTGTTAGCACAATTTATGTTAGAGAGTGTCCTGCCGACGTTTCCTCCAGAAGTTTTTATTGTACTTGCTCATACGTAGCTTTTCAACCCATTTTGTGTTTACTTATTTTTAGGGTGAAGAATGGTCTCATTTCATTTTTTTTGCATGTTTTTGTCCCAGAACAACTTACTGAAGAGACTTCATTTTCTCCATTGTTCATTTTTGCCTCCTTTGAGTAGATTTACTAACCATCGTTCCACGCATTAATTTCCTGACTTTCTATTCCACTCCACTGATCTCTAATTCTGTTTTGTGTCAGTACCGTGCTGTTTTGATTAACTTTATAGCATAGTCTGAAGTCAGAGAGCTTGATTCCTTCAGCTCCATGGTTTTTTCTTCAAGATTGTTTTAACTATTTAGGTTCTTTTTGGTATCCATGCAAATTTTAAAGTTTTTTGTCCTTGATCTGCAAAAAAAAAAAAAAAAAAAAAAGCCTTGGTGATTTGATAAAGATTGCAGTGAGTCCTTTGACTGCCTTGGCTAATGTAGTCATTTTGACAGCTTTTATTCTTCCTATCCAATAACATGATTTACCTTTCCATGAGGAGGGCATGGCAACCCACTCCAATATTCTTGCCTGGAGAATGTTCATGGACAGAGGAGCCTGGTGGGCTACAGTCCATGGGGTCTCAAAGAGTAGGACATGACTGAGCAACTAAACACAACTTTTTGTATCATCTTCCATTTCTTTTATTGCACATTTTAGTTTTTGTAGTACATGTCTTTTGCCTTGTTAGGTATGCTATTCCTAAGCATTTTAATTCTTGATGTGATGCTAGATGGGATTATTTCCTTAGTTTCTATTTCTGATCTTTCAGTGTTAGTGTGTAGAAATGTAATACATTTTCTCTGTTTTGTCTTCTGCAACTATAAAAAATTCATTAATGAGCTCTAGTAGTTTTCTGGTAGCATCATTAAGATTTTCTATGTGTAGTATCATGTCATATGAAAACTGATATTTTTGCTGCTTCTTTTCCAGTTTGGATTCCTTTTATTTCATTTTGTTCTGCTTGCCATTGCTAGGGCTTCCAAAAGTTTGTTGAATGAAAGTGGAGACAATGGGCATCCTTGTCTTGTTCCTGATCTAGGAAGAAATGCTTTCGGCTTTTCATCATTGAGAATGACGTTGGCTGTGGGTTTGTCATATATGGCCTTTATTAAGTTGAGGTAGGTTTCCTCTATGCCCACTCTCTGGAGAGTTTTTATCAAAAATAGAAGTTGAGTTTTGTAAAAAAACTTCTTCTACATCTCTGAGATAATTGTATATTTTTTAATTCTGCAGTTTGTTCATGTGGTGTAGCACTGGTTGATTTGCAGATCCTAAAAAATCCTCGCATTCCTGTGATAAATGCCACTAAATCATGGTGGGTGATCCTTTCAGTGTACTGTTGGATTCATTTTGCTTGTATGTTGTTGACGATGTTCCCCTCTACATTCGTTAGTGATATTGCCTATAATTTTGTGGTATCGGCCTGTAATTTTCTTTTCTTTTGGTATCAGGGTGGTGGTGACCTCATAGAATGTGTTTGAATGTGTTCTTCCTCTGCAATATTTTGGAAAAGTTTCAGAAGGATAGGGGACTTCCCAGGTAGTGCTAGTGGTAAAGAATCCACCTGCCAATGCAGGAGCTGAGATAGACATGGGTTTGATCCCTGGGTCAGGAAGATCCCCTGGAGGAGGAAATGGCAACCCACTCCAGTATTCTTACCTGGAGAATTCCAAGAACAGAGGAGTTTGGCAGGCTACAGTGCACAGGATTGCAGAAGAGTCAGACACAGCTGAGCACACACACATTTGGTAGAACTCACCTTCCTCCTGTGTTCTCTTGTAATTGCATGATTTTCTTTTATGTTACGTTGGATTGCTTTTTATCTAGATTTGGGGGTTTTGGTTAACTTGTGGTTTTTATATAGCAGTCTATATATATATATATAAGATTTTTTAAGTTGCTGGTCTCTTAATTTTAAATGCGTTTCCACTATCCTACATTCATGATTTTCTCTTCTCAAGGATTGCTAGCTTTGAGATCATATGTGGTGTGGATGATTTTCTACCTTTACTGTTTGTTTGTCTTTACCTGTGAGTGTTCCCCTTTCCTAACTGTCTTATTTCTAGTTGTGCCTTTTCTATTCCTCCTACAGAAATTCCTTTAGCATTTGTCGTAAAGCTGGTCTGGTGGTGCTGAATCCTTTTAGCTTTTGCTTCTCTGTGAAGCTTTTGATTTCTCCTTCAAGTCAGGAGAGCCTGACTGGGTTGAGTATTCTTGGTTATAGGTTTTTCCCTTTTATTACTTTAAATATGGGCTTCCCAGGTAGCTCAGTGGTATAGAATCTGCTGAAGCAGGAGACAAGGGTTTGATCCCTGGGTTGGGACAATCCCCTGGAGAAAGAAATGGCAACCCACTCCAGTAGTCTTGCTGGGAAAATCCCATGGACAGATGAACCTGGTGGGCTATAGTCCATGGGGTCACAAAGAGCTGGACACAACTGAGTGTGCATGCACTGCACTGCACACTTTAAATACATCATGTCACTGTCTTCTTGGCATGAAAGGTCAAAACCACCTTGTGCTGTGTACGAGTTTCAAACTGTGACAGTGCAGAAACTTGTACTCAGCTCTCTTTCCAACTAGGTAGAACCACTAGTGAGAAATAATTCCAGAGACCAAAAGAAAAAAAAAAGGCTATTCTGAGGAAAGTTTATCTGGTAAAGAGAAGAATATAAATTCTCATGACCAAAAAAAAAAAAAAAATTGCTCTTAGCACTGTTTTATTCTGTTTGCTAAAAATATATTAACTGTTTAAAAAAAAAATCACCAAAATATGGTGAAATCTCTCTGAATCCTTCCACTGAGATAGTCTGTTTAGGCAAGTTTTCTGGATCGCTGACTCCTCAGTTTTCCTAAGTTCTTGTATTTTTAATTTTTGTTTAAAAATCCCTCAGGAATGTGTTAAAGTAATCCCCTTCTTTCTTTAGCGCACTAAGCATCCTATAAAGTTTGGGGCCAGCAGAGGGTCATGGGGACACAGTCATTGGCCCTGAGAAACCCAGAAGCACCTGGGATGGGGGGTGAGCCAGGCTTTGGTCTCCAGATGTCGTGGCTCCACCTGACTGCTCTCTACTCTGGCCTGCCTTTTACGTTGCTTTGCTTCCTCCCTAAGTGTCAATCACCAATTGTATGCTTCCCTATCCATTCTATTTGCAGACTTCAATATGACTGGAGAAACCAAGTTTATTCCCAGAATTACTAGAGACAACGCTACCATTCCCTGAGGACAGGCCTTGTCCTCTGCTTGACCCTGTGGACTTTAAAGTGACCTGCCCCCTCTGCCCTTCTCCTCGGGTACTCACAGCACCATCTGCTTGTTAGAACAGCTACAGGGTAAGAAGAAAGATGCACTGACCCGCTGTGAAAGGCGATCTGATCCTTAGAGTTTGTGAACATTAGAGCTCGCATTTGGATATGAAATCTGTTGATTTTGTTAGCCTCCTGGGTCAAAGGAGAAAAATAAAAACTTTTTGTGAGATGTAAAAGTCTAAGGGGAATGGATACAAAATGTGGTACATATATACAACGGAATAGTACTCAGCCATTAAAAAGAACGAAATAATGCCATTCGTAGTAACATGGATGGACCTAGAGATGGTCATACCACGTGAAGTCAGTCAGAGAAAGACAGATATGTTATGACATACCTTCTATGTGGAACCTAAAAAGAAATGATACAAATGAACCTAATTACAGAACAGAAACAGACTCAGACTTACAGAAGAAACTTATGGTGGGGAGTTAAGGAGTTTGGGATGGACAGGCACACACTTCTGTATGTACAACTGGTAACCAACAGGGACCTACTGTAAAGCACAGGGGACTCTGCTCAATGTCATGTGGCAGCCTGGAGGGGAGGGGAGTTTGGGAGAAATGGATACATGTGTATGTATGCTGAGTCCCTTTACTGTCCACCTGAAACTGTCACAACATTGTTAATTGGTTATACTCCAATACAGTTTTTTGTAAAAAGCAAAAAAAAAAAAAAAAGATTTAAAAGTCTATACAAATGTTGCCCCTATGAGTTTTTGGACCGGTAATAAGTTAATAAGACTCATATTTAATCTATTTTAGGAGCAAGCAAACAGGCGGATTGTAGCTGAGCCTACAAAGGGGAGTCAGCCCTCAGCTAATGACCTCTGACCTCCCCAGGAAGAAGGTGCCCTCACTTTCCACACGACCTGGGAGCAAGCAGGTAAACTCGGGAGAGAGCCGTCAAAGAAACAGATTTGAAGGAGAATAATCAATACCAGGTTTTGACAATTTTATTGGAAAATAAGTACAGTCCATTGATCAATGATACGTGCTGTACATGAATCTGGTGTCTTTCTATATAAAAATATTTGGTATCTGCTGCAGAATTATATAAACAAGGTTTTTTTTAAATCATTAACCAGTAGAAATATAATTTATCAAAAAACTCATTAAAAAATGGCTCAATACCCTCTTTTACTGCAAATAGAGGCAGAAGGGGGAAAATAAAAATTCTGCTAAGCCAGTTTTAACAACTGGAAATGGAATACTTCACTATACTTGCAAACTTTTCTTAAACACTCACACTGACCAAGAAGAAAAATTCCCATCAGATTATGCAGTAAAATCTAATTAATGGGGAAGGCCTGAAAGGAAAAGGTTAAAGGGAAACTGAACAAAGGTTTTCAAAAAATAAAATAACCTGTGGAAATTTTTAAACAGTAAAGCACAGTCTACGTTATGTGTGCAAATTTCTTCTGAAGGCATTGCCAACAAAGAGACACCCCTGCCTTTTCTGCAGAGAACAGGGCTTGGAGCTGGAGACAGAAGCAACTTTCTGCAGAGACAGCCTAAATACAATCAGACTGACAGAAACAGAACAAGTGTCTGAGAGCAGTTTCTTGGGGAAAGGGACTTGGAGTAAATTTTGAGTTTTAGTAAAATTTGGGTCAGCTAGAGAAAACGTGAAGAGGATTTCTGGTCAGAGGAGACGGGAAGGAGAGGCAGAGATGGAGGGAGGCTGGGGACAGGTGTGAAGGTGAACAATCTGGGCGTGCGCAGAGCAGGACTGAGAGGTGTCAGATGCTCGTGGGCGGAAGTGGGCTTTCACCCAGGAGGAGCCCATGGAGGCGGTCTAGCAAGGGCATTTTAAGATCCGAGCATCGTAGAAAGACGTTTCATCTGTAGGCCGTGTGTGTGACAGAGTGAGAGGAGGAGGTGACTTGGAAGTGGACCTTCCAGAGAAGTGACGAGTCCAGGAATAGGCAGAAGAATAAGGTGGAATCAAGTGGTCACTGCAGGGGAAAGGCATTAAGAGGTGGGTTCATACTCTGCTATTCTTGCTCTCAAAATTCTCTCTCTCCTGCAGAAAGGTAAGGTTATTTCAAACCCTTAAGAGTCAGGGGAATTCCTTTGCTCATTGAAATGACAGTTTTAAAGGTTCCATGAAATGAAATTCCATCTTTGGAAAGTGACTGCCAGTTGTCTGTCGAGAGGTATGGGAAATGCAAGGCAGACGGGAAGTTCTCCAAGAATGCTTCTACATCCTCTGGGAAGTACAGGTCTCAGTCTGCCAGTAGCAATGCCCAGGAGAACCACTCGAGGGCCTGCTGTGCCCAGACTGGGCCACAGCCCTGCCCTCAGACCCTGGGAGACTTCCTAAATCTGTCTATAGATGGTGAATATTACCTGCATGTTCATTCCTCTGGTTTGCTGCCCAGTGCCTTTTCTCAGCAGTTCAAACATTCAGACAGGGCATCCAGCGCCTTCTTAAAGGACTTCCCAAGCCCTCTGCCTGGAGTTGCCCTGGTCACAGAGCGACTGTCGCCACATCCTGCTCCCTTAATCCGGTCCCAGGTGACCTCAGGGATAAGGGACTAAACAGGTGTGTAGGATGACTGTGCAAGTCAGTGAGGCCCAGCCTGCAGTGCCCGAAGACAGGAGTCACCAAGGAACTCTTGGCCAAGCTTCTCCACTACCCGAGAGGCACGTGGACCTCCATGGGTCGTTTCTCCTTAGAGTCCAGCAGAGTGGCCGGGGACAGCAGCTGGTGCTTGGATAAACGCCGCTGCCGCTGGACTGGCATGTGGTACCTGACCTTCTTCCAGAATCTCGAGTTCATAGACTGCGACCCCTCTCTAAAGTCCCCTGACCAGCGTATGACTCCCTGTTTCTGCTTAATGAATTTAATGGATTCTGGCATTTTCTCATAGTCTGGAATCTTCTCCAGCTCCAATAGGACGACTTTAATTCCTTCCTGAATGAGAGCATTGTACATGGCCACCTGCTCTTCAGATGAATTCCCCGGCCAGCTGAATCCTGACGTTTCTGGGACCAAAATGATAATCAGTCTCCTGCTTTTCTTTACATTTTCATTAACAACCTCAACAATGCCTGAAAAACATGAGACACAGCATAGTAAGTAAACTTTCCATCTATAATCCTTCCCTCCAGAACCAAGACCCCTCAAGGTTCTTCCCACCCCATCACCTATGTCTCCCGATACTCTTTCTCCTTAAATCGAAGGAGTTTATCATTTTACAGAAGAGCTCAAACACTGACCCACAAAAGGTGAGTATTTCATGGCGGAGTAGGAGTACTTGAAGAATGAATTTTATAAACTTTCTTGCTAAACCACTGGATCTACATCACTCCTGTTTTTACCATCAGTTGTAAAGTAACTGCTAGATCTAACTAGTTAAGTTCTGCAAAACGAAATAAAATTTAGTTAATTGTTGCCCCAATAGAGTGTGAGAAAAGTAAACACTTGCATTTAGTATGAAAATCATCACGTGCCACTACGCTGTTCTTGTTTGGTCTCAGTCGTGTCTGACTCTTTTCGACCCTTTGGACTGAAGCCCACCAGGCTCCTTTGTCCATGGGATTCCCCAGGTAAGAATACTAGAAAGGGTTGCCATTTTCTCCTCCAGGGGATCTTCCTGACCCAGGGATTGGCAGGCAGATTCTTTACCGCTGAGCCACCAAGGAAGTCCCACTTAAGAGGCTCATCAAGTTGTCAAGTATGTATACCCAGGCTGCAGTCTTCCACCTTTAGTAACCTGGAGAATCCCAGGGACGGGGAGCCTGGTGGGCTGCCGTCTATGGGGCCGCACAGAGTCGGACACGACTAACGCGACTTAGCAGCAGCAGTAATTCAATTAGTTATCCAACTTTAGTAATTGAATTAGTTATACAAGATGTTACTTCTTTCCACTGCACACGTACTTTCCCCAACGTAGTCATCTCGGCCACAGATGAACAGCTTATAGCCACACTGTTTTTCCAAGACCTCAGGCATGACTTTAAACACAAAAATATCCGAGTTACAGGTGGACCCTTCCCCAGGGGTCTTGGGACATAGTATGTATGCATCATATGTCTTTCCATCTGAAACTAAAAGGGAAAATGCAATAGTTATAGAACCAAAAGAAAAAATGAGATTTGCTAAAGTCAGTATCACAAATATGCATTTCATAGTGAATTACTAATTTTGTGTACAATGGTACGCAGCAACAATACCAAAAAGTATGTCTTTTTATTTTTTTAATATTATTTTATTTTTTAACTTTACAATATTGTATTGGTTTTGCCATATATCAACATGAATCTGCCACAGGTATACACGCGTTCCCCATCCTGAACCCTCCTCCCGCCTCCCTCCCTGTACCATCCCTCTGGGTCGTCCCAGTGCACCAGCCCCGAGCATCTAGTATCGTGCATCAAACCTGGACTGGCAACTCGTTTCATATATGATATTATACATGTTTCAATGCCATTCTCCCAAATCATCCCATCCTCTCCCTCTCCCACAGAGTCCAAAAGACTGTTCTGTAATGTCTTTTTAAAGTATTCACCTCTGACAAGTTTTTTTTATTGTGTTTCACTACAAAGTTCTCATATTATTCAAAGGTCCCCCATAAGGAAAGATTCTTCACCTGCCTAGTATGAAACTCTCTTCATTTCCTTGTTCTCATCTTACTCAAATGTCTCAGTCCTGAATTCTATCCACTCTTCCTTTTAAGTATTAGTGTTGTTGTTTAGTCACTAAGTTGTGTCTGACTCTTTTTGTGACCCTATGGACTGTAGCCCACCAGACTCCCTCGTCCGTGGGATTCTGCAGGCAAGAACACAGGAGTGGGTTGCCGTTTTCTTCTCCAGGGGATCTTCCCAACCCAGGTATCAAACCCGTTTCTCCTGCATTGGCAGGCAGATTCTATACCACTCAGCCACCAGGGAAGCCCATATATTAGTGGAGTAGTAGTTTTTTTTCTGAGATTTAAACAAAATAGAGAATGCTTCCCTGGTGCAGGAAAACTGAGTCATTTCTTTCATTTTATGGCAGGTAATGGGATGATCTCTGTGCTACCTAACACAGAGCAAGTCTTCAACCGAGGCTTCTGAATAACTGGATTTATAAGCAGATGCCCTAAATGCCAGGCTATCCCACCATTATGAACACCAGAGCAGTAACTTAGAAAATATTAATACTATTCAGTCATGAAACTATAATTATGTATAATTACATTATTTTGTGTGGACCACATTTCATTTTAAAATTAGAATAAAAACCCTCTTAACTACCCCCACTCTCTCAGGAAAATACTGCATAGAATACAAAATTGTACCTTTTTTCGGGAGGAAATCATAGAAGGAATCTCTGTACCAAAGCACAATGTCAACCTTGAAGACTTTGTAGATGCAAACAGAGCATGTAATTACCAATGTTAACATGACAAATATACCAACTGTGGGCTTCTGGAAATCGGGGACTATAGCAGAGAAGAGGGAAAAACACATTAGAACCCAAAGACTTAAAAACTGAGCACAGCAAATTAAACATTACCATCCCAGGGAAACCATATTTGGGATCAGTCTGTAAGTCCAAATTCCAGACAGTATAAACTCATTCATTACCGTATCTCATTAATGGATTATTGTTGTTGTTGTTATTTAGTTGCTAAGTCATGACTGACTCCTTTGTGACCCTATGGACTATAGCCTGCCAGGCTCCTCTGTCCATAGTATTTCCCAGGTAAGAACACTGGAGTGGGTTACCATTTCCTTCTCCAGGGGATCTTCCCAACCCAGGGATCGAATCTGCACCTCTTGCATTTACAGGCAGATTCTTTACCACTGAGCCACCATTAATGGAAGCCCCTATTAATGGATACTAATCTACAAAGGCATTGAGGATGGATACTGTATAAAACTAAGGTGCACTGTATTTAATTCCCACTTAAGTAGTATGCAATAACATAGAAAAAACACCAAAGACCATAAGATAGAGCACTCCATAGGAATATGAGTAAAGTCAAAGTCACTCAGAAGCCTACAAACGTTCTACAAAAGTAGAAGAGTCGGGTGAAAAAAGTGGTAGACTAGAGGAAAGGAAAGAAGAGTTTAGGATGGCCAGACAGTGTTTCACACTCCACATTCTCCCAGCTGCACAGGCTAGTTATTCAGCTGATGACCGCGGAGGAGTCTGGTGGAGGAGGGTGGAGAAAGAAGAAAGAGCCTTCTAAACATAAGGAGACAACCAGGAAAGAGAATATAAAAGCTCAGTTATTTTGTTTTTCCAATTTAGGTCACTGACCCACCTGCAGTTGGGTATGTTTAACCTGCAGTTAAACTGGGTATGAAGTGGAAATCAAGGTAGACTAATGTCCGATAGGCCTAATTGATAGTTTACATTTATATTCAATTATTACTCGCAAAGAGTTGGACATGACTGAGCAACTGAACTGAACTGATTGCAGCTTTTAAAAATATTCATTTATTTACTGGGCTGTGTCGGGTCTTAGGTGCGGCACACAGGCTCTCTAGTTGCGGTGCTCGGGGTTGGTTGCTCCACAGTATGTGGGATCTTGGTTCCCCAACCATGATCCAACGCATGTCCCCTGCATAGCAAGGCATATTCTTAACAACTGGACCATTAGGGAAGTCCCCAACTGTAGCTTTGTATAAGATCATCTTATCTGAAGTGTAAATCTTCTAGACTGTTTTTATTCAAGACCACCTTAACTATTCTGGGCCCTTGACATTTCCAATATGATTTTTATAATAAAGACACCCACAACAATGGCTGAGATTTTGATTGGAACTGTTTTCAATGTACAGATTAATTTGAGGGGAACTACTTTGGAGAAGGAAATGGCAACCCACTCCAGTGTTCTTGCCTGGAGAATCCCAGGGATGGGGGAGCCTGGTGGGCTGCCGTCTATGGGTTCGCACAGAGTCCAACACGACTGAAGCGACTTAGCAGCAGCAGCAGAGTATTTATAATACTGAGACTTTCAATCTGTGGTTATTTATCCCTCCATCTATTAGGTCTTTATCTCAGTAATTATTTTTAGTTTGTATCAGATTTTGAACAATTGTTGCTGCATTTATTCCTAAGTATTTAATAGTTTTGATGCTATTATAAATGCTATTTTTTAAAACTTAAGTTCTGTTTCTTCATTGTTGGTATTTAAAGATATACACAGAAATACTATATATACACATATATAGCAACCCACTCCAGTATTCTTGCCTGGAGAATTTCAGGGGTAGTAGAGGAGCCTGGCTGGCTGCAGTCCACGGGGTCACAAAGAGTCAGACATGACTGAGTGACTAACTTTCACTAGTGATATTTCTAAATTCATTTACTAATTCTAATAGTTTGTCCATAGGTTCTTTTTGTTTTTTTTTCATGTATACATTCATAAATATTTTACTTCAACTATAAATTATCTTAAAATGTTTCACATACTATAAAACTTTTATTTATTGAAGTATAGTTTATTTATAATGTTTCAGGCGTACAGCAAAGCGTTTAAGTTTTATATATGTGTGTGTGTGTGTGTGTGTGTGTGTGTATACACACTTTTCCTGGCTTCCCTGGTGGCTCAGAGGTAAAGAATTTGCCTGCCACTGTAGGAGACACAGGTCTGATCCCTGAGTTTGGAAGACCCCACAGCCAGAGGACCCTGGCTGGCTACAGTCCATGAGGTCACAAAAGATCTGGACATGATTTAGAAACTAAACAACAACATATACACTTTTTTCAGATTTTCTTTCCCTTATAGGTTATTACAAAATACTGAGTATATCGTATTTGCTATGTACAGTATGTTCTTGTTGGTTATCTATTTTATATACATTAGTGTGTACAGGTTAATCTCAGCCTCCTAATTTATCCCTCTCCTTTGGTAGGGCTTCCCTGATAGCTCAGCTGGTAAAGAATCTGCCTGCAATGCGGGAGACCTGGGTTCGGATCCCTGGGTTGGGAAGATCCCCTGGAGAAGAGATCCCCTGGAGAAGGGAATGGCTACCCACTCCAGTATTCTGGCCTGGAGAATTCCACAGAATGTATTGTCCATGGGGTCGTAAAGAGTTGGACATGACTGAGTGACTTTCACTTTCATTCTGACCAGAGGGAAGTGATAGAGAAATGCACATCAGAACTACAATAAACTATTAATTATTGCCGTTGAACATTTTTCCGTATGCCTGTTGGCCACCTCTATGTCTTCTTTGAAAAAAATGTCTATTTAGGTCTTCTGCCCATTTTTTGACTGGGTTTTTGTTGTTATTGAGTTGCATAACTGGAGATTAATCCCTTTCCAGTCACATTGTTTACAAATGTTTTCTCTAATTCTATAATATGTCTTTTCATTTTGTTTATAGTTTCATTTGTTGTACAAAAGCTTTTAAGTTTAATTAGGTCCCATTTGGCTTTGTTTTTATTTACTTTATCTAGAAAATGGGTCAGAAATAATATTTCTGTGGTGGTGGAAATAATATTTCTCAGTCATGTCCGACTCTTGTGACCCCATGGACTGTATGTAGTCTGCCAAGCTCCTCCATCCATGGGATTCTCCAGGCAAGAATACTGCAGTGGGTTACCATTTCCTTCTCCAGGGGATCTTCCCCACCCAGGGATCAAATTCACTTCTCCTGCACTGCAGGCATATTCTTTACTACTGAGCCACCAAGGAAGTCCAATATTGCCGTGATGTATGTCAAAGAGTGTTCTGCCTCTGCTTCCCTGCCGGAGGCCAAGACATAGCTCCACCCACCAGGAGGCCTGAACAGGCCTCTAAACCAGCCTCACCCACCAGAGGGCAGACACAAGAAAACTGTCATCTCGCAGCCTGTGGAACTGAGTTCGCAAACAGGTCAGAACCTACCCTGGGACCATGGCCCCGGCCCTTGGGTGATGAGAGGGAGGTGTACTGATGGGACAATAGAATGTTCCCTATAGAGGCCACTTCTCCAAGGTCAAGAAACATGACTAACCTTCCATATACACACAAATTCAAATAGAAATCTACACAAAATGGGACAGCAAAGGAATACATTCCAGACAAAGGAGCAAGATAAAACCCTTCACCTAGAAAAACAACTAACTGAAGTGGAGATAGGCAGTCTACCCAAGAAAGAGTTCAGTATACTGATCATAAAGATCATAAAGTTCTACTCAGGAAAAGGGTGGATGTGAGGAGTGAGAAGTTACAAGAAGTTTTAACAACCCAACAGAGTAGAAGGATACCATAACTGCAATGAAAAATACACTAGAAGGAGTCAATGGTAGAATAAATGAGACAGAAAAATGAATCCATGAGCTGGAACACAAATACCGTCAATATTGTGTTTGATTATACAATGTATGAAAACCAGGAACTTCTGACATCCTCTCTGGAAAGTAGATATTTCGGCTTCCCCTGTGCATCCATCATGGAATTGTTTACCTAAAAATATATTCATTAGGCGCCTAGGATGATCAAGATGCAGGTCAAGAAGCAACAGTTAGAACTGGACATGGACCAACAGACTGGTTCCAAATAGGAAAAGGAGTACGTCAAGGCTGTATATTGTCACCCTGCTTATTTAACTTATATGCAGAATACATCATGAGAAACGCTGGACTGGATGAAGCACAAGCTGGAATCAAGATTGCCAGGAGAAACATCAATAACCTCAGATATGCAGATGACACCACCCTTATGGCAGAAAGTGAAGAACTAAAGAGCCACTTGATGAAAGTGAAAGAGGAGAGTGAAAAGGTTGGCTTAAAACTCAACATTCAGAAAACTAAGATCATGGCATCTGTCCCATTACTTCCTGGCAAATAGATGGGGAAACAGTGAGAGACTTTATCTTGAGGGGCTCCAAAATCACTGCAGATGGTGACTGCAGCCATGAAATTAAAAGACACTCCTTGGAAGAAAAGTTCAAACTAGACAGCATATTAAAAAGCAGAGACATTTCTTTGCCAACAAAGGTGCATCTAGTCAAAGCTATGGTTTTTCCAGTGGTCATGTATGGATGTGAGAGTTGGACCATAAGGAAGGATGAGAGCCAAAGAATTGATGCTTTCGAACTGTGGTGTTAGAGAAGACTCTTGAGAGTCCCTTAGACTGCAAGGAGATCCAACCAGTCCATCCTAAAGGAAATCAGTCCTGAACACTCATTGGAAGGACTGATGCTGAAGCTGAAACTCTAATACTTTGGCCACCTAATGTGAAGAGCTGACTCATTGGAAAAGCCCCTGATGCTGGGAAAGATTGAGGGCAGGAGGATAAGGGGACAACAGAGGATGAGATGGTTGGATGGCATCACCGACTCTATGGACATGAGTTTGAGTAAGCTCCAGGAGTTGGTGATGGACAGGGAAGCCTGGTGTGCTGCAGTCCATGGGGTCGCAAAGAGTCGGACACAACTGAACGACTGAACTGAATTGATGATCAGACTTAAGTTGCTAACTAGCTCTGGAAATAGAATGATTAGCAATTGTCTGCATTATCATAGAACTTACAATCACGTAAAGAAAACTAAGATAGATATGGAAATACATAGCTGAGGCCCTAACACCTTATCTTTTGGGGCAGAGAGATGCATTAATAGAAGGAAAGTAGGGCAAAAAAACTTCACAGAAGATACAGTTCACCTGAGAAGTAAAGTGAATGGAAGTCCCCAGGTTAAAAGGAATCTAAGAGCATTGTGGGCAGAGGAAATAGCATGGCAAACCTCAAGGTCATGATATCTTACCATGGGAACACAAAACTGCATTTCAAATAAACGACTCTCTTGTTTACCTGGATGTATTAGTTGTATATATGCTGTGCTTATTCCTTCTGTATTCTTGGCTAAACAGGTAAATGGATGCAGGAAAAATTTACTTTCCACTGCCGAAATATTAAGCCGTGCGAGGACTGTACTCCTTCTTCTGTTTAAAGGATTCTCCACTCTGTTCAAAAGAATAAGTAAAATTGTATAGATGGCATCAATTATAGAAACAATACATATACCTGGTTTCTCTCTTTGTCGTTTAAACTGCAGCAGTAAGAATCACCAGCCTAAAGCACAGGTGTAAGAATAAGGCTATAAGCAGCACACTGATCTGATATTTGATAGCTCTGGGACCACTTACTAGCAGAGAGAAATCAAATCAAAATGACCAGCTTCCTAAAAGAAAAATGGGGATACAGGCATTCTGGGCTCCATGGGACACAGAGAATATATGAAATAAGAGTAGATCGGGACAGATGGGCAAGGTTCCCAGGTGATGCTAAGGGTTGGGAGTTTCTCCCTGGAGAAGTGACAGGGAGCCATCAGAGACTTGAGCAGGGGCGTGCTTTAATTCTTGGTTACATTTCATGAGTCTTCTCTAAACTACTTTAAAAATGAAATGACATGAAGGAAAATTCAGGACGATTGCATCATTGGAATGTTGCAATTTTTAACTGAATTTAAGAGAAAGCCTTCCAAGTGGTCTGGAATTGGTACCATAATAACATGTAGTTCACCTGTATTGTACAAGATCTTATTAATCCTACTTAGCTTAGCAAAAGTAAAGGGTCAATCAAAGACCCACTTGGAGAAGGAAATGGCAACCCACTCCAGTGTTCTTGCCTGGAAAATCCCATGAACAGAGGAGCCTGATGGGGTACAGTCCACAGGGTCACAACAACTAAGCACATTGACCACTCATCCTTGGTACTAACCCTTGCTTTGGTATTTAGCCACTCAGTCATGTCCAACTCTTTATGACCCCATGGACTGTAGCCCCCCAGGCCCCCATCCATGGGATTTCCCAGACAAGAACACTGGAGTGAGTTGCTACTTCCTCCTCCAGGGAATCTTCTCAACCCTAGGATTGAACCTGCATCTTCTGCCTTGTAGGCGGATTCTTTACAAGTGAGCCACCAGAGAAGCCAATCTTTGCTACCCTTGGAATTTAATACCACAGTTTGTCTAGGGCACAACTGACTCTTGGCATACTTACGTGATAAAGTCTTCCTCTAGCACAGGAGTATATGTACTAACCATCGACCCATTCCACTTCCAATAGACATAGTTACTTAGCCGGCCAGTAACATTGCAGATCAATTGAAGCCAGGATCCTGCAAAGCAATGTGTTTTTAAATCATAACATCAATGGACTCTGGTCTATCTAGATTAACAAATGACTGTTGAATAAAAATTTTAAAGTATAAGAAAGGAAAAAGAAATTGTTCTTACATCTACCACTGAGAGATGACCACTATTAGTAACTTCATGTATCTTATTCCTTACCTTTCTGTGCACTATGCAGCTTTGAAAATTGGGCATTAACATCTACTCTGACTATTGAGAATTTTGGCTCACATGATCAGCCTTCCAAAACAGGCTATTTCATAGTGGTTTAGTATTCCATCATACAGACATATTATGACAAGCTCCTTTCCTATTGCAAAACATAATTTCCTAATTTTTAATTATGATTGATATACCAATGAACATGCCTTTACATCAACCCTGCACATATTCTGAAATGTTATCCTCAATTTTTTGAGGGTTATAAGTCAGAGATTGGGGGGATATTTTTTGTTTGGATGGCTTTTTTCTCCCTTATAAATCCAATATATTTTCTAAAGATTTTGCTAAGATACTTTATAGACAGCTCTGTTGCAATAAGATCTCTTTTCTTGTTATGTTTACTTGCTGGTTTTTGCTAAACAAGTCTAATACTATAGTATATTAATTTTATATCTGGCCAGTTAATACAATAATTATTCTAACTTTCCCCAGTAATTCTCCTGAAATTTATAGGTATGTAATTATACAATCGGAAAACAAAGTTATTTTCTCCCCTAGAGTCAGCAAGCCTTGGTTCTTTAATCTTTGCATTAGTGGGCACTTCTGGAACAAGTAACTGTTAATTGTTACAGTAACTGTAACAAGTTCATGTGGGCAGCTTAGTCTCACTCTTGACTTCAATAAGAAAGTCCAGACCTGTATAAGGCTTAACACTATAGAGTTTCACAATTAAAAATGCTGGTGATGACTGGTTTGAATTAATGTTATTTATCAAGTGCAGAGGGCTTCCTAGGTGGCTCAGTGGTGAAGAAGCTGCCTGCCAAGTAGGACACACGGGTTTGATCCCTGGGTCAGGAAGATCTTCTGGAGAAGGAAATGGCAACCCACTCAAGTATTCTTGACTGGGAAATCCCATCAACAGAGGAGACTGGCAGGCTACAGTCCATGGGGTCGAAAATCAAGTGCAGAAAGTGTCCCTCAGTTCCTATTTTTCTAAGTCATTTTATTGGTAATTAATGTGAAATCTTATCAAATAAAAGCCTGACTATAGCATAACCTTATGCTACGGTGATGGGCCTCTGATCAATGTGATATTTTAAAATAATTATTTCTAATGTAATGTAGGCGGGAGGAGAAGGGGACGACAGAGGATGAGATGGTTGGATGGCATCACTGACTCAATGGACATGAGTTTGAGTAACCTCCAGGAGTTGGTGATGAACAGGGAAGTCTGGTGTGCTGCAGTCCATGTGGTCGTAGAGTTGGACACAAAGGAGAGACTGAACTGAGTGTAATTATTATTTTTAGATCTGTAGATCAAATCTAGGTTTTTAGAGAGAGCTCTTAAGTACACATTCCCAGAGCATGCCTTCACAACAGGGAAAAATGTACTTCTTAGCGAGGAGAGCAACAAAAGCTTACCTATTGCAATGGTCTGCAGTCCTCTAAAGTGCCAGAGTACATATCTGGGCATTAAATATCTGAGAAAGTAAAGAGGATTGGGAAAAAAATGTCCTGTTAGGTGGTACTACTACTACTACTAAGTCTCTTCAGTCGTGTCCGACTCTGTGCAACCCCATAGATGACAGCCCACCAGGCTCCCCCATCCCTGGGATTCTCCAGGCAAGAACACTGGAGTGGGTTGCCATTTCCTTTTCCAATGCACGAAAGTGAAAAGTGGAAGTGAAGTCACTCAGTCATGTCCAACTCTTAGCGACCCCATGGACTGCAGCCCACCAGGCTCCTCCGCCCATGGGATTTTCCAGGCAAGAGTACTGGAGTGGGGTGCCATTGCCTTCTACAGGGGAAGAAAAAAGGGGGAAATAAAAGGTTGAAAACACTGCTCTGAATTCTACTGGCCAATATTTAAAGTCTTCATCTCTTTCTTTGTTTACATCTATGAATGTCTGTATATTACCTTCCCAAATGAAGAACAACTTGGCCAAGTGCAGAATTCAGAGGTCACATATTTTAGCTTTTAATCTCTGTACAGTTGTTCTTTGTCTTCATGCAGTTACTATTACAGAAGAAAATTCTATATGCCAGCCTGAATTTTGATCCTCTGATACAAAAGAAAAGTCTGTTTTTATGTTGGGACCAGTGGTTTCCAACAACTTTCAGTGTTGGCAAAAACATTCTATAGTTGTGCTGTCTAATACGTAGTCACTAGTCACATCTAAGCCAGTCAGCCCTTGACTGAGGGAATAATATTTAATTAAACTAAATTTACTAAATTTAAATTTAGTGTGGCTATGTACATAACCACACATGCCTAGCTGCTACTGTACTGCACAGCTTAGATGTGAATGCCTATAGTATTATGTCTTTATTCTTGAAATAAAACATTATCACTAGCTTGGAAAAATAATTCTCTAGAGTAATTTACCTTCTGGGTCTATAGTCTTAGTCTTCTACCTAAAAGTTTAACTCTCTCAGGAAAAGAAATCCATCCTATACCAAATATATTCCATTTCTTATTTCTAGGCCTATTGAACTTGGTCTTTGTTTTTTAAGATTTTTTTTTTTTAATGTGGAGCATTTTTAAAGTCTTTATTGAATTTGTCATAATACTGCTTCTGTATTATGTTCTGGTTCTTTGGCCACGAGGCAGGTGAGATCTTAGCTCCCCTCCCTGGGATCGAACCCACACCCCTTATATCGTAAGGCGAAATCTTAACCACTGCACCACCAAGGAAGTCCCTGAACTTGTTTGTCGGCTGATGTCTTCATGAATAGTAACTGTCCATAGAAAAGTAACACTGAGTCAATAAGACGTGGCTAGATATTTGTCATAAGAGGCAAAAAATCCAAAGAAACAAGACACAACGTGTGCCACTTTCTAACTTTAGGTACATGCAGTGAACAGCTTGGGCTGTGTGCAGCAAAGGTACAGTTTATCTTACTCTCTAGTTCAAAGAAACACTGATTTCAGCATATCCTAATTGTAGCCCACTTACCCAAGACCACTTCCATTGTCTCATTAGCTGGACTCACAATCTCAGGTTTTGTGTTTCTGTATTTCTCTGAAAGAAAAACACCCACAAGATCTCTTATAGATTCGAATCTCCAAAGATGACAACACTTGGCAAAATATACCAAACACTAACATATTACAACACAGCATCTGCCTGTAGGGGCCACAGTATACATGGCAGGAGACACAGGGCCAGGATTTTTGTGAAGGCAGGAGGCTGACTCAGAGGCCACAGCAAAACCATAACACCTCAGCCCTTCTGAACCCACAGAGTTTGGTGCTACAAAAAAAAAAAAAAAAGACCACAAACATCACCAGGCTCTGGGTCTGCGGACAAGTGCATCTCTTCATGCAAATCAGGGAGAACAAAGTGGCTTCCCTGGATGAAGCTTTATTAACCAGAAAGTCACTAGTGCTAGATGTGTGTCTATTTGGTAACTTTCACAGTAACCCAAGAGTGAAAGCCACAGTTATCAAAGAATGCCACACACTTTGGCATACTTTATTACAGTAGGCAGAAAAATACTAAGAATCTCCAGAAATTAATCTGTCTTTTATTCTCAAGAAGATAGGCTTCAAGAGTTGATCTGGGACCAAACGTGACCAAATTTGAATGCCTAGTATTCATTCTGCTACTTAAAAAAATTCGTTATCTCCATCGGCGCAGGATATTCTGTCTCCCGTTCCCTACTGTATACCTAGAAAGTGCCTGGAAGATGGGAAATGTGCAACAAATATTTATAAATCCACCTTTAGAAGAGAAACAAAACAGAACCCCACCCCTGATTATATTATTTCTATATAAGGGATCAGAAAAGATGTCCAAAAGTAGTTAAAACCCATTTGAATTCTTAAAATTCTGTAGTACCCTGTTTTCCGTCAAATCTGGTCTGCTGGTCTGGCTGCAGTACCCCAAGAAACACAAACTGGAGATACGCAACGCCCAGGGAAGTGCTGCTAAGGATGGTTGTGACTCAGGATTCCTGAAATTTAGGAGTCACCGATACTTGTAGGATGTAGGCAAGGAATCGATTTTGAGACAACACAATTAACCTTTGGCAAAAATAAATAATTGTAGAACTGAGAAAACACGGCTATCTGAAAAGTGATCATCTAGGTTTACCTGGGATAGTCCCTATTAGGCCTGTTGTCCCAGAATAATTACTAATAGAGACTGCTTTAACTTTTCAAAGTCCTGGTTAGAGTAACTTTACTTTTTTTTTTTTGTAAACAGCTTGATAAATTTAACTTTCTATTTCATATCAGAGTAAAGCTGATTAACAATGTTGTAATTGTTTCACATGGGGGTCTCCTCCCATCCAGGCTGCCACGTAACATTGAGCAGAGTTCCCTGTGCTATGCAGTTGGTTCTTGCTGGTTATCCATTTAAAATATAGCAGTGTGTACATGTCCTTCCCAAACTCCCTAACTATCCCTACCCCCCATTCTTTCCCTCTGGTAACCATAAGTTCATGGGAATAACTCTCTTCATACATTAGTGAAAGCTTAGGAAATCCTAGTATTGAGAGAAAGGTTGAGTGTTCTGCCCATCTCCAGGTAACTTATAAAGGTGCATTTGTTCTATTTTGTTTTAAAATAGTTTTTAATATGAAATATGGTGAATAGCAGCCTCAGGATGACTAACAGGAAAAACTGGCATGCACCTATTCGTTTCTCAGCTGTCAGGCACGAGGCACATGACTGCAAGCTGAGCACGCTTGATCCACAACACAGTTCACGACAACCTCGGAAGCTTGAATCTGCTTACAGAGGAGGAAACGGGCTCAGAGAAGTTATGCGACTGGGTTAACACAGATCTGACAAGGGTGGAGCTTATTCCATGGATAAAGAAGCTGTGGTACATATACTCAATGGAATATTACACACCATTAAAAAGAATGAAGTAATGCCATTTTCAGCAACATGGATGGACCTAGAGATGGTCACACTGGGTGAGGTCAGTCAGACGGAAAAGGAGAAATGCTGTATGACGTCCCCCCATCAAGCTAAAAGAAATGACACAAAGGAACTTACAAAACAGAAAGACTTACAGACTTAGAGAACGAACTTATGGTCAGCAAGGGGGATGGGGGAACGGATAGTTGCTGCTGCTGCTGCTAAGTCGCTTCAGTCGTGTCCGACTCTGTGTGACCCCATAGACAGCAGCCCACCAGGCTCCCCCGTCCCTGGGATTCTCCAGGCAAGAACACTGGAGTGGGTTGCCATTGCCTTCTCCAATGCATGAAAGTGAAAAGTGAAAGTGAAGTCGCTCAGTCGTGTCTGACTCCTAGCGACCCCATGGACTGCAGCCTACCAGGCTCCTCTGTCCATGGGATTCTCCAGGCAAGAGTACTGGAGTGGGGTGCCATTCAAGGGGGATGGGGGAACGGATAGTTAGGGATGGATATATCCATCCCTGAATATGCACACACCACTATATTTAAAATGGACAACCAACAATATATATATAATATATATTTGCTGTCACCACTGTGGTCTTCCCTCACTGACCCTAGCAGAGTACTCACCATACTGTGGATTGATTAATTTGTAACTATGAAGAGTCATTTACTGATTTTAAGAGTGGCTTATGCAGATTGAGGAAATCAAAGAAGCCCTGTGGGGACTTAGAGAATCAACTTATGGTTACCAGGGGGGAAAGGTGCAGGGAAGGGATAGTTAAGGAGTTTGGGATGGACGTGTACACACTGCTATATTTAAAGTGGATAACTGACAGGGCCTACCATATAGCCCAGGGACCTCCGCTCAGTGTCATGTGGCACCTGGAGGGGAGTCTGGGGGAGACTGGATCCATGTATGTGTGTGGCTTAGCCCCTTTGCTGTGTACCTGAGACTATCGCAACGTTGTTAATTAGCTGTACTCCAATGCAAAATAAAAAGATGTTTTTGAAAAAGTGTAACTTATTTCAAGGTCTGTTAGGGTCCATCAACAACTGCTAGACACCCAGACTCCGCAGGTGAGAGGTCTCAGAACTGTCCTTTCCCCAGTACTAGCCAGAGGAGTCCCTGAAGCCTCTAGAGAACCATCTTTAGCCATGCCCCAAAACAAGCCTCCTAGTTCCGCTGGAAAACTCAGCTCATCCAGTCTGTTTAATCAGCACAGCATCTGAAACAGGAATGAAAACACTTACATAGCATAGAGCAACAAAAACTAAAGCCAGGTGACCTCTAGCAAGTCATCATGCTTCTCCTGGACTTAGTCCCTCTGTAGACAGTGAAGGTGATATTACTCATGGTCTCTGGACCTTCCCGGATTTAAACTCCTAGGACTGCAGCTATGACTCACCCAGAGTAATCAGCTTTATCGCCCGGGTGACACGATACTGCTTTCCCAAGTGTGTGTATGACGCATGACACATATAGTGCCCACTGTGTGCTGTGTTCACGTTTGTGATGATCAGCTTATTTGTTACTCCAGCAAAGTTTACGTTGTCAAGAAGTAGAGGTTTGCAGTCCTAGACAGGGGGAAAGGAAGTATTGAAAACCAATTATTCATAGTTATATTCAAGTAAGGGCAACCCACTCCAACATTCTTGCCTGGGAAACACTATGGACAGAGGAGCCTGGTGGGCTACAGTTCATGGGGTCGCAAAGAGTCAGATGTGACTAACAGACTAGAACACACATTCATGTATATGTGAATAGAAAGGTACTTGCACAGAAGTTTTAATTTTGCTTTTTTTTGGCAAAGTCATAATTATATTCCCAGGATATTACATTTTTATGCCTATGAGTCTTGCACTTTGAAGACAACTGGAAACAAATATACTTTGTAAGAAAAAAATGTTTGAGGAAAGAATGCTAACTACAATTTCTTAGTAATGATATACTTCCATTCTTCACTGATATTATTTTGTATTTTTAAACCTCTAAAAAATGATTATCCATGTAAGCTCCAAGAAGCCAGGTAGATCAAAGACACCAGAATATGATGTATTCCATGCAGTGCTAGCTGATGACTTTTCAGTTACAGAAACCACTAAAGTTATCTAAGGACCACTTAGTATTTATAATAAAACATGAAATAATATACTTTGTAACAAATAGTCACTTTAAAAAACCCTAAACTTATAATCATCCTTATTTTTAAACATCTTATATGCCCACTGTACTTTTCTCAGCTGTACCCTATTAAACAAAAATGACAGAAAGTAAATTTTTACTTAAGCTGCAAATTAAACACATACAATCATAAAACTTTAAAAATGTTCTATTAAGTTTCACCAATCAAAAGCAAATAATCTGCCAAATGAAAAAGTCCTTTGCGGATTCATCCTAATGTCTATGACAGCAAACTGTTTTATTTGCTAGAGAAGTAAAAGGCCATATGTAATACAAAATTACCTTATACCACTGTACTTGGGGTAACTCATTGTTTTCATCTTTTAAAAAATCCAAGTAAGGACATACAAGTTGTCCGTCTCCCGCGGTCAGCAGTCTCTGGGTAAACACAGTCCTTTCATTGTAACACAAGTTAGGCTCGTGCTGCACAAACTCTACCACTATTTTAATTTTGAGGCAGTAAGTTGAATTTCTAAAATAAATCAAAATAAGTTCATTAAAAAAAATTTTTTTTTTTTTCCGTCCTGAAGAATGGTACAGACACCACGTTTGTAACCTATTTATCGCTTGCTTACCTCACTGAGCAATAGTAAGCTCCTGAATCCTCCACTTCAGCAGGAACAAACCAGAGCTTGTCTTTGTGCTGGTGAATCCTAGATCCTCTTTCTGTAGATACAGGCGTCCTGCTGTCATTTTTATACCAAGTTATAGGCTCTTTGTGTGCACTTGTGATGAGAGGACACGAGCGAGCATCGATTTCACGTGCGGGTGAAACCAGCGTAATTTTCTCTTCACGTTCCTCACATTTATCTTAAAAAAGGAGAAAGGGAAAGTCATTTCTGTAAGAAATTTGGCGACGTTTCTTAATAGAATATCTAAATAAAAACACCAGTTATTAAATATATTAATTTGTGTTATACAGGAGAGTGTTAGCTCAGTTCAGTCACTCAGTCGTGTCCGACTCTTTGCGACCCCATGAACCACAGCACGCCAGGCCTCCCTGTCCATCACCAGCTCCCAGAGTCCACCCAAACCCATGTCCATCGAGTCGGTGATGCCATCCAGCCATCTCATCCTCTGTCGTCCCCTTCTCCTCCTGTCCCTAATCCCTCCCAGCATCAGAGTCTTTTCCAATGAGTCAACTCTTTGCATGAGGTGGCCAAAGTATTGGAGTTTCAGCTTCAACATCAGTCCTTCCAAAGAACACCCAGGACCAATCTCCTTTAGGATGGACTGGTTGGATCTCCTTGCAGTCCAAGGGACTCTCAAGAGTCTTCTCCAACACCACAGTTCAAAAGCATCAGTTCTTCGGTGCTCAGCTTTCTTTATAGTCCAACTCTCACATCCATACATGACCACAGGAAAAACCATAGCCTTGACTAGACGGACGTTTGTTGGCCAAGTAATGTCTCTGCTTTTAAATATGCTATCTAGGTTGGTCATAACTTTCCCTCCAAGGAGTAAGCGTCTTTTAATTTCATGGCTATAATCACCATCTGCAATGATTTTGGAGCCCCAAAAAATAAAGTCTGACACTGTTTCCACTGTTTCTCCATCTATTTCCCATGAAGTGATGGGACCAGATGCCATGATCTTTGTTTTCTGAATGTTGAGCTTTAAGCCAACTTTTTCACTCTCCTCCTTCACTTTCATTAAGAGGCTTCTTAGTTCCTCTTTACTTTCTGCCATAAAGGTGGTGTGGTCTGCGTATCTGAGGTTATTGATATTTCTCCCAGGAATCTTGATTCCAGCTTGTGCTTGTTCCAGCCTAGCGTTTCTCATGATATACTCTGCATATAAGTTAAATAAGTAGGGTGACAATATATAGCCTTGACGTACTCCTTTTCCTATTTGGAACCAGTCTGTTGTTCCATGTCCAGTTCTAACTGTTGCTTCCTGACTGGCATACAGGTTTCTCAAGAGGCAGGTCAGGTGGTATGGTATTCCCATCTCTTTCAGAATTTTCCACAGTTTGTTGTGATCCACATAGTCAAAGGCTTTGGCATAATCAATAAAGCAGAAATAGATGTTTTTCTGGATCTCTCTTGCTTTTTCTATGATCCAGTGGATGTGGCAATTTGATCTCTGGTTCCTCTGCCTTTTCTAAAACCAGCTTGAACATCTGGAAGTTCACGGTTCATATATTGCTGAAGCCTGGCTTGGAGAATTTTGAACATTACTTTACTATCGTGTGAGATCAGTGTAATTGTGCAATAGTTCGAACATTCTTTGGCTTTGCCTTTCTTTGTGTTATACAGGAGAGTGTTAAGAACCTGACAATTAAGAGAATTATCTTGGAAGTCTGAAAGATTTCTAGTCACTTACTACCTGTGTCCTTGAGCAAGTTATTTAACCTCTCTCATCCCCTCTGTATAGCTGTTTTAATAAAAAGATGGAATAACTTTAATTTGCCCTCCCACCTGAACAGCTAAAAAAAAATGGACAAAGTATGTGAAACAACAATGTTCAAGACATTGAATGTCAGGGAACAAAGGACAGAAGTACCACAAAGTCAGGACACAGAAGGAGGGGAACCCTAGAGTTTTCCCAAAGTACTATGGAGAGGGAGATTCTAAACCGTGGCACTGCAGGGAGGAAAGTAGGCAAAACCCAGTGTTCTTTCTTGAGCTGAGGAGATGGACCTGGGAGTCCAGGTAAATGAAGAGACCGGAGGGCAGGATACCAAAGAGATTACAGCTGCACCCAGAGGAGGAGCGAGTTCTGGAGGACTACAGGACTGAGCATTCCTCAATTCATGTAACATGAATCCCTTAAGGGCAGGAGAGGGCCTGTCTTCCTGGAACAGGAAAAGTCTTTGAAGAAATACAAGTTGAAATTTTTCAGGATTTTATGAAAATGACGTACCCACCACAGACCCCAAAGTCACAATGATCCCCAATGATCCCCAAAGAAACATGAAGGAAACCACACCACGTAAGACAAAAATGATGCAGCCTTCTTACCAGAAACAATACAAGCCAGAAGAGAGAAGAATTAAGATAAGTACTAAAAGGAAAAAAAAAAAATCATCTACCTAGAATTTTATATCCAGGGAAAGTATCTTTCAGAAATAGAGGCAACACTGTAAAATTCAAGCCAGACAATTGGTAATCCCTGGTTAATAATATTCATCCCTATTCCATCATCACAGAAAACATATAATATCAGTATGCTCCATTTTCAGTGAATCAAAATTGGATCATCCAGCTAAATTTTATCCTCCAGGTCTTTCAACTATACAGTGTCTCTTTTCAATTAATAAGCAATTTGATAGGTGGTATTTTGAGATTACGTGCATAGTCTATAAATACTTTTCATGCAATTATTTTTGTATTCACTGATTATCTTGCTTGAATAAATTATAGAGGCAGAAATATAGGCAAAATAAAGAAATAGAGGCAAAATACTTTTTCATACTTTTAAAATATTACTTTTAAAAATTTATTTTCATATATGTATAAACTATCACCAGCACACTTGTACTGACAAAAAATGTAAGGAGGTCCTTTAGAAAGAAAGAAAAACAGTATCAGATGAAAAAAAATGAATCTACATAAAGGAATAAATAGCCCCATAAATGTTTACTACATGGGTAATCATAATGTTTTTCATTTTATTTAAATCTCTTTAAAGATAACTAAAGATCACTTCATGGCAAATAGACGGGGAGACAATAGAAACAGTGACAGACTTTATTTTCTTGGGCTCCAAAATCACTGCAGATGGTGACTGCAGCCATGAAATTAAAAGATGCTTGCTCCTTGGAAGAAAAGCTATGACAAACCTAGACAGCATATTAAAAAGCAGAGACATTATACCAACAAAGGTCCATATAGTCAAAGCTATGGTTTTTCCAGTAGTCATGTATGGGTGTGAGAGACGGACCATAAAGAAAGTTGAGCACTGAAAAACTGATGCTTTTGAACTGTGCCATTGGAGAAGATCCTTGAGAGCCCCTGGGACTGCAAGGATATCAAACTTTTCAATCCAAAAGGAAATCAGTCCTGAATATTCATTGGAAGGACTGATGCTGAAGCTGAAGTTCCAGTACTTTGGTTACCTAATACAAAGAACTGACTCATTGGAAAAGACTCTGATGCTGGGAAAGATTGAAGGCAGGAGGAGAAGGGGGACGACAGAGGATGAGATGGTTGGATGGCATCACCGACTCGATGGACAGGAGTTCAAGCAGGCTCTGGGAGTTAGTAATGGACAGGGAAGCCTGGCGTGCTGCCATCAGTCCATGAGGTCGCGAAGAGTCAGACATGACTGAGCAACTGAACTGTACTGAAAGATAATTAAATGTTTAAAGTAAAAACAATGATTGTGAGACGTATAACATCTGAAGATGTAACATGTGTGGAAACAAAGGGGCAAAGTTCAAGAAGGGAGAAGTGGGTGTATTCTAGGTTTTTTATACTATTTGTGACCTGGTACTACAGTCTATGGGGTCGCAAAGACTCGGACACGACTGAGCAACTTCACAATCACTTGAAGGCATATAAAAGTAGCTTAAGTGAAGTCACTCAGTCATGTCCGACTCTTTGCGACCCCATGGACAGTAGCCAACCAGGCTCCTCTGTTCATGGGATTTTCCAGGCAAGAATACTGGAGTGGGTTGCCATTTCTGATAAGTTAAAGATGGATACTATAAGTATTAAGGCAGCTATTTTTGTAAAGTTATTATAAGCCAACACAAAAGATAAAATAAATCATGAAAATTCTCAATTTATCCAAAAGTCAGCAAAAACAAAAAGAGAGAAAAAGATAACAAAGAAATAATAGTACAAGGAGAAAATAAAATCACAAGCTCCTAAAATAAAACCCAAATATACTAATAATCATCTTACATTTTTTTCATGGTCTAGGTAACCCAATTGAAAGGCAGAGATAGTCAGATTTGATTTAAAAAATAGGATCCTACTATATGCTAACATACACACAAACCCACACATATACACACTTTAAGTGTAAAAGCACCTTAAAATTAAAAGTGGGGAGAGAAATATTATGTTAATTAAAATAAGATTTTAATGGTTACTACATTATTATCAAAGTAGATTTTACACTAAAACATATTTCCAGGGGTAAAAAGTCATTTAATTACGACAAAGGAGTCATTTGTCAAGAGGTACATGGTAATCTTAGACATTTATTCACCTATTGACAGTATTTCAAAATACATAAAGCAAAAACTGATAGAACTGCAAAAAGAAATAAAGAACGTACAATTAGAGTCAAGAGATTTCAACACTACTCACAGTAACTGACAGAACAAGTAGAACAATTAGAAAAGCAGCAATGATGTAGAAGATTTGAACCATACTATCAACCAATCTGGCATAATTAGTATTTACAGAAAATCTTACCCAACAACCAAATACACATTCTTTTTAATTGCACACAAGAAAACTTATCAAAATAAACCATATTCTTGTTCATAATCCAACAGTTAACAAACTTAAAAGGGTTCAAAGGATGTTCTCTGGTGACAGCTGAATTAAATTAGAAATCAATAACAGAAAAATATCTAGGAATTCACTGATGTGTTTAAAACCTTAAAAAAAATATTCTAAATAACCCATGCATCAAAGAGGAAATTATAAAGTATTTTGATCTGAATGATAAAATATAACATATCAACACTTGTGTCATGCAAAGGAAAAAAATACCTAGAGGAAAGTCAATAGCATTAAGTACCTCTGTAAGAAAAAAGATCTCAAATAACTTCAGTTTCCACTTAATAAATCAGAAAAGATTAAAACCTAAAAATTAAGTAAGCATAAGATAGTAAATGATATGGCTCCAAGAGAAAAATCAATGAAATAAAAAAAAAACAAAAACGACAGAGAAAAACCAAAGATATCAAAAGCTAGTTCTTTCTTTCAATAAAAAAAAATTTTTTTAAGGAAAAAACCCAACAACAAGAACAACAAAATTGCAAGCCTAGATGGTTTCACTGGTATATTCATAGAAGGAAAACACCAATTTTACACAAACTCTTTCAGAAAATTGAAGTCAGAAACACTTCCCAATTCACTCGGTCAAATAAGTATTATTCTAATTCCCAAACCAAAGACATTACAGGAAAACCACAAACCAGTCTTCATCATAGAATACAGATGCAAAAATTTTTTAAACATCTTAGCAAATCGAATCCTACAGTATATTAAAAAACCAACAGTGCATTGTGAGGTAAGTAACATGCTAGGAATGCAAAGTTGGGTTCTTATCCAAGAAAAACAGCAACAAACAAAACTAGAAATAGGTGGGAACTTCCTAAACCTAATAAAGGACAGCTATAAAAAACGTATAGCTATCATATATAAAATGAGCAAGAAGGTAAGAATGTCCACTCTAACCACTTTTATTCAACATTGTATTGGAAGACCTAATTAGTATATTAGGGCAAGAAAAAGAAATGGCATTAAGATTGAAGGAGAAAATAAAATGTCTATTTGCACATGATGTGATTATCTATGTAGAATATGCTATGAAATCTTTAATATGTAAAGAAATCTACAAAAGATCTAGAGGGGTTCCTCAGTTGTAGGATATGATATGAATATGCAAATAGGAATGAGTTTATATTATCAAAAACAATTAGAAACTGGATTTTTGAAAATACCTTTATAATAGCCTCAATAGATATGAATAATTAAGGATAAATCTGACAAAAGATGCATCAGACCAATCCAATGAAAATTACAAAATGTTAAAGATTAAATTTATTTAAATAAATGTTAAGAGATCAAAGACAATGAAGATGTCTATACTTCGTTCTTTGATCAAAAGACTCAATATTGTTAAGTAGTCCAATCTCTCTAAACCAATTTATACTCATTTCAATATTATCTGGGATTGTGATGGTTTCATGGGTGGGTATGTATACATCAAATTGTATACCTTAAACGTGTGGTTTATGGTGAGTCTATTATAACCTCCTTTAAAGCTGCTTAAAAACAGTATTGAAACAGAAGTCCCTAGGCGCTCAGCATGGCACCTGCACTGAGCCAGGACTGGTAAGTATTTCACTCCTAGGAATAGCAGTAGCAACAACAATTAACAGTGATAAAAAAAGTAAGCCTTAAGAACTCAGCTCAACACACTCTCCTGTTTATCTGGGGTTTGCCCCATCGCTCCACCAAAACTGTTCTGACCAAGTCACCTATGACTTTTAAGCTGCTAAATCAATGACTTTCAAACATCATCTTACTTAACACATCTGCATGGTTGCTGTTGCTCAGTCACTCAGTGCTGTCTGACTCTTTGCAACCCCATGGTCTGCAGCACACCAGGCCTCTCTGTCCTTCACTATCTCCTGGAGTTTGCTCAAATTCATGTCTCTTGAGTCAGTGACACCATCCATCGCACTGGACACGTGTTATCCTCATCCTCGAAATAGGTTCTTCACTTGGCTTCCAGGACACTGTCTGGCTCTCCTCCTACATTTCTGGCCAGTCTGTCACTGGCTCTTGGATGAGTGGGAGCCTGACCACCCACTCTTGGAGAGCTGCGGAGTTCGCTCCTTGATGCTCTATTCTTTTCTAACCACCCTCACTCCCCATTGAGTCTCAGAGTTCGAATACCAGCTGCTTGCCAAGGTCTTCAACTTTATTCTTCCAATCTCTAGCTCCAGACAGCTCAAATCACTATGTAGACATCGAACAACTATTGTGGTGAGAATACTCTTGAGAGTCCCTTGGACAGCAAGGAGATAAAACACAGTCAGTCCTAAAGGAAACCAACCCTGAATATTTGTTGGAAGGACTGATGCTGATGCTGAAGATCAATACTTTGGTCACATGATGTGAAGAGCCGACTCACTGGAAAAGACCCTGATGCTGGGAAAGACTGAGGGCAAGAGGAGAAGAGGGTGGCAGAGAATGAAATGGTTAGATGGCATCACCAACTCGCTGCACATAAGTTTGAGCAAATTCTGGGAGATGGTGAAGGAATAGGGAAGCCTGGCGTGCTGCAGTCCATGGGGTCACAAAGAGTCGGACACATCTTAGCAACTGAACAACAGCCGTAACATGTCCAGTCTGAACACATGACCTTCCCCCTCTCATCAATGGCAACTCCACTCTGCATGTGCTCAGACTAAAACCCTCTGTCCCTCACACCCACATCCACTCTATCTGAAAATCCTCTTGGCTCTGTTGTCAAAGTATATCCAGACTCTGACAACTCAATTCTCCTTGTCACCCTTGAATAGCTTACCTTCATAGCTTTTCTGAACCACTGTAACCACCTCCTAACTGGCCTATTTCTCCCTTTGCCTCCCAATGGTCTGTTCGCAGTTTAAGAACCAAAATGTGCCTGTAAAACATATAAATCTCCTGGCAGTCCAGTGGTTAGGACTCCACACTTTCACTGTAGAGGGCCTGGGTTCAATCCTTGGTTGGGGAACTAAGTTCCCACAAGCCACAGAGTGCAACCAAAAAAAAAATAAATAATCACCTCTCAAGGTTTAAACAGGAAACCTACACAGTCTTCCCATTTCAGAGTACAAGCCAAGATCCTTAGAAAGGTCACTAAGTTCTCTACATGGTCAACCCTCCCCTAGTCTCTATCACTCAAATCATACCCCTCACCTTTCACTCTGTTCTAGCCACAGCAGATTTTAGTTCCTGGAGCATGCCAGTACTCCTGGCCTCAGGACCTTGGCACAAGCTGCCTAGAATATTTCTCCACCCCCAACCTGGTCTATATAGCTCCCTCGACCCCCTCCCTTCAGGGTCAAGTCAAAGGTCAACTTCTTGATGAGATCTTTCCTGGCCACACTATCCAAAAAAAAAAAAGTAACCTTCTGCCCACCCCAATCCCAAAACTTTATACCTTCCTTTTCCTGCTTTTTTTTTCCTCTCTATACTTACCAACATATGACATAATATATATTTATTTATCTAAGGTATTGTCTCTGTCCATTACTGGAATGTAAACCCCATGCAGATAGATATTTCTGTTTGGATTATTCATGGTTGTAGCCCCAGTAGCAGAGCCTGGCACATAGTAGGGCTAAATGCATTTGCAGTAAGAGAGAGAGAGGGGAAGAGTAAAGATGAATAAATGGAGACAATAAAGAACTGTCAGCTGTGGGTTCATAAAGACTGCATTTTACACCTCTTCCAAATGAAAGCCAGGAACCCCCAGAACATACTCTAAGCAGCAACAAAGTGGGGAGAGACTTGGACTAGATATTGGTGGTATGGATTACAGCTCTTGCTCTGAAATAGCCTCATGACCGTGGGCTCCTAACCTCCCTGGGCTTCAGTTTCCCAATGGACAAATGAGAGAATGAAAAGTAAAGATGTTGAAAGGGCATCCAGCAATACAGTTCTGTGACCTGGAAATCCAAAGACACAGGTAAGAAAAATGATGCTGTTAAGGAAGGTACCACAGGTATTCTACGTAACAGATTTTCTTAGACACGAACACAAGGAAATGCTTTACTCACCAGCCTCCAGAGAAGGAATCAGTAAAGTCATGAAACAAAGAAGCCTGAGTAATACTTTCATATTCTCCTGGAGAAACAAACAAACAAAAATTTAAAAAGTAACTATTCACCGCAAATCTCTAAAGCTATATACATTGACTCCCCACCTGGCTTCACCCTCACCCCCAAGTCACACTGATAGGCTAGTCTCCCTACATCGTTTATGTGATCATGCTTTGTGATGCGAAATGGGTAAAAGGAGGATGAAGATTTTTAACAGAACGGGGGACAAGCTCAGATAATTTAAGATGAACAAAACTTCCATCATCTGTGCCATCATTCATTTCCATTTAAATTTCCCCGAAATCCAACCTATGCTACATCCCAAGTAGACTACTCACTAGACCATCAAAGCATCTTGTCTCTACTTAGATGGATCTGTTGCCCGCCTAGAACACATCCACTGTCAGGACCCATGTGCAAAGCCCCAGACTTCCAGATCCTGCCAAAGGTCACACCTTCCCTTTATAATGTATGACACTAAACCCTTTGGATGAAATGGCACAGCTGCATAGAAATGAACCAGAAAGACTGCAAGACATAATATATTACAATTGGGTTGGTTCTTATGATTGTTCTAGTAAGCCCCAGAAAAGGCTTACTAGAGCTTTCAATTTAAAATTTCTACAATAAACATGTATTAACCTTACCAAAAAAACCCAAAAAAACCTCCACAGCCCTCTGCATAGTTGAGAAGCCACACCAACAGAGCAGCAGCTACAACAGGCATTGACCAGCCACCGGGCTATATATTAAACTGAGGTCCTGGTGGTGCTTTAGCCACTGAGTTGCGTCCAGCTCTTGCGACCTTGTGGACTGTAGCCCACTAGGCTCCTCTGTCCATGGAATTTCTCAGCCAACAATACTGGAGTGGGTTGTCATTTCTTCCTCCAGGGGAACTTCCTGACCCAGGGACAGAACCCAGGTTTCCTGCATTGCAGGCAGATTGTTTACAGACTGAGCCACCAGGGAAGCCCCTGGTAACCTGTGATTTTGATTTCATAACATTCTGTCCATATCCATGGCAGGGGGCATAATCAGGTCAAGCATTTGACTGATGCCAGAAGGAAAGCATGCCCAGGGTCTTATCCATTAAACATCACTAAAATAATATCAATTGGAATTGAAAAAGGAAAAAAAAAATACTCCTTTTGCCTACCTTTCTAAACTACTCAAGCCCACACGAAGGCCCCTTTTCCTTTTGGAATGTTCCTGTTCGGTACTCCTGAGGTGGAAGCAGGGGGTGGAGGTGGAGTTGCAATTATGTGCACCAAACTCCAATCTCCTGCTTCCAATGAATTTATGAAAGTGAGAAAAGTGTTAATTCACTCAGTCATATCTGACTCTTTGCGACCCCATGGACTATAGCCCACCAGACTCCTCTGTCCATGGGATTTCCCAGGCAAGAATCCTGGAGTGGGTTGCCATATCCATCTCCAGGGGATCTTCTTGACCCAGGGATTGAACCTAGATCTCCTGCATTGCAGGCAGATTCTTTACCATATGAGCCACTAGGGAAGCCCCTAATGTACAAGTTTATCCAACAACCTATGAATTCCTCATATTCCACAGGCCTCAAAGCAAATTTATTCTCCCCACCAAACTTGCTCCCCACCTCAGTGATAGGGACAACTCTGCCATGTGCACGCACGCACACACACACACACACACACACACACACTGCATGCACGCGTGTGCACACACGCACCCCCAATGAGAGATGCCGGCTCAGTGACCCTGACGCCTGCCACCCCAGAGCTGCTCTCGCCAGCACTAACTGGTCCATCTCCAGGGATTACCAAACTGCTTGAACCAGAGATTACCAAATGATCAGGTCAAAACACCTGCACTGGCTCCCCAGTGCACCCCAAACAGTCCACAGCCCTGAGCACAGCTCCTTGGTGCTGAGGCTCTGACTGCTCCCTTCAGACTCAAGCCTCCGCCTCCCTGTTCCCCGCCCCTCCACTGTCAGCCTTCACCTTGCCCTGTGCTCCAACCCCAGAGCCCTTGGCTTGGCTCTGCCCTTCACCTCCCAAGGTCCCTCCCAATCCATCCGGTCTCAACCAGGGTCACCCTCCTCCCACCACCCCAGGGAGCCCCCAGTACACTTGCCTGGCTATTCCTTCCTCCTCTGGGCCCCCACAGCAACCAGCATGAATGTAATAACGTATGTCACTGCTGTTACCCCAGGACAGGAAGCCCCACGGGGACAGGAACCACAGCTTCCCTATCACTGCATCCAGCACTGTGCTGAGCTGGGAATTCAGAAGCCCATGGTAAGTGCTCACAGGATGGCTGAGAAAATGAACTAAAAAATAGCTGTCCTCTATACCCAACCTTGGGGGCAGTGTCCAGGGCAGACCATATAATCTCATGCTTTGGAAAAATATATGTCGTTTTAGTTTTACAGAAGATGAGACTTGCCTAATTTTCTCTAGCCATAAGTTACTTGCAAACACAAAATATTTTAACTAAGACATCACAAACCCAGATTCTAATAACATGAAATCATTAGAATGTTACCTGAAAAATATTCTATTTAAGGGGGAAGGGAGGGTGAGATAAATTGAGAGGGTAGCAGGGAAACATATACATTCAGTTCAGTTCAGTTCAGTCGCTCAGTCTTGTCCAACTCTTTGCGACCCCATGAATTGCAGCACACCAGGCCTCCCTGTCCATCACCATCTCCTGGAGTTCACTCAGACTCAACGTCCATTGAGTCGGTGATGCCATCCAGCCATCTCATCCTCTGTCATCCCCTTCTCCTCCTGCCCCCAATCCCTCTCAGCATCAGAGTCTTTTCCAGTGAGTCAATTCTTTGCATGAGGTGGCCAAAGTACTGGAGTTTCAGCTTTAGCATCATTCCCTCCAAAGATATCCCAGGGCTGATCTCCTTCAGAATGGACTGGTTGGATCTCCTTGCAGTCCAAGGGACTCTCAAGAATCTTCTCCAACACCACAGTTCAAAAGCATCAATTCTTCAGCGCTCAGCCTTCTTCACAGTCCAACTCTCACATCCATACATGACCACAGGAAAAACCATAGCCTTGACTAGATGGACCTTTGTTGGCAAAGTAATGTCTCTGCTTTTCAGTGTGCTATCTAGGTTGGTCATAACTTTCCTTCCAAGGAGTAAGTGTCTTAATTTCATGGCTGCAGTCCCCATCTGCAGTGATTTTGGAGCCCCCAAAAATAAAGTCTGACACTGTTTCCACTGTTTCCCCATCTATTTCCCATGAAATGATGGGACCAGATGCCATGATCTTCGTTTTCTGAATGTTGAGCTTTAAGCCAACTTTTTCACTCTCCTCTTTCACTTTCATCAAGATGCTTTTTAGTTCCTCTTTCTGCCACAAGGGTGGTGTCATCTGCATATCTGAGGTTATTGATATTTCTCCCAGGAATCTTGATTCCAGCTTGTGCTTCTTCCAGTCCAGCGTTTCTCATGATGTACTCTGCATATAAGTTAAATAAGCAGGGTGACAATATACAGCCTTGACGTACTCCTTCTCCTATTTGGAACCAGTACGTTGTTCCATGTCCAGTTCTAACTGTTGCTTCCTGACCTGCATATAGGTTTCTCAAGAGGCAGGTCAGGTGGTCTGGTATTCCCATCTCTTTCAGAATTTTCCACAGTTTATTGTGATCCACACAGTCAAAGGCTTTGCCATAGTCAATAAAGCAGAAATGGATGTTTTTCTGGAACTCTCTTGCTTTTTCCATGATCCAGCGGATGTTGGCAATTTGATCTCTGGTTCCTCTGCCTTTTCTAAAACCAGCTTAAACATCTGGAAGTTCACAGTTCATGTATTGCTGAAGCCTGGCTTGGAAAATTTTGAGCATTACTTTACTAGCATGTGAGATGAGTGCAATTGTGCGGTAGTTTGAGCATTCTTTGACATTGCCTTTCTTTGGGATTGGAATGAAAACTGACCTTTTCCAGTCCTGTGGCCACTGCTGAGTTTTCCAAATTTGCTGGCATATTGAGTGCAGCACTTTCACAGCATCATCTTTCAGGATTTGAAATAGCTCCACTGGAACTCCATCACCTCCACACAGCGCGGGCGACTGCGACAGCGCACATAACGTGGCCGAGAGGAGCTACCCCACGTTCAAGGTCAGGGGCCAAAGCCGAGAGTGCCAGGCTGGGCACAGGAGGACCCCATGCCCGAGGGGCGGCGGCCAAGAGGAGTTACCCCACGTCCAAGGCCAGGGGCGGCGGCCGAGAGTGCCAGGCTGTGACAGGGCAGGAGCAGCCAAGAGGAGCTACCCCCAGCCTGAGGCCAGGGGCGGCGGCTGGGAGGAGCTACCCCACGCCCAAGGAGCGGTGGCTGCACGGGCGCAGGAGGGCCTAGAGGAACATATACGTTACTGTAAAACAGATAGCTAGTGGGAATTTGGTGTATGAACTCAAACTGGGGCTCTGTGACAACCTAGAGGGTTGGGATGGGGTGAGAGGTGAGAAGGAGGTTCCATAGGGAGGGGACATATGTGACTTATGACTGATGCATGTTGATGTATGGCAGAAACCAACACAACATTAAAAATTAATTATCCTCCAATTAAAAATGAATTTTTAAAAGTGGTATTAAAAGGTATAAAAATGTTACAATGTGCTTTTAAAATACAGGCACATCTTATTTTATTGCACTTCGCTTTACTGCGCTTCACAAATGTTGTGTTTTGTTTTTTTTAAACAAATTCAAGGTTTGTGGCAACCCCTTGTTGACCCCATCTACTGGAAAAGTGACCCCACGTTTCCAACACCATTTGCTCCTTTCATGTCTGTGTGACACTTTGGTAATTCTCACAACATTTCAAACCTTTTCATTTCTATTATGTTTATGCTCGTCAGTGGTCTTTGATGTTACTACTATAATTTGTTTTGGGGTTATCACGAACCATGTCCATAAAAGACAGCAAATTAAATTGACAAATATTTTGTATGTTCTGACGTCTCCATCAACTGGCAGTCCCTCAGTGCTCTCCTTGGGCCTCCCTGTTCCCTGAGACACAAATATTGAAATTAGGCCAACTAATAACCCTACAATGGCTTCTAAGTGTTCAAGTGAGAGGAAGAATCAATGTGGCAAAGTTCACTGCTGTCTTATTTTTTTTTTTTTTGCTGTCTTATTTTTTAAAAATTGCCATGGCCATCCCAATCTTCAGCAACCACTCCTGTGATCAGTCAGCAGCCATCAATATTGAGAGCAGATCAGACCCTCCACCAGCAAAAAGGCTGTAACTCACTGAAGCTTCAGATGGTGGTCAGCACTTTTTTAGCAATAAAGTATTTTTTAGTTAAGGTACATACATCGCTTTTTTATTGCTCATTTAATAGACTGCAGTATGGTATAAACTTTTATATGTGCTTTGAAACAACAAGTGTGTGACTTGCGTTACTGTGGTGATCTAGAACCCAACTGCAGTATCTCTGAGGTGTGCCTGCAAACGCAGGGAATAAAAGACATTCTAAGCATGAGAGACCAGCCTCGTCTCAGATGGCGCAGTGGTGAAGAATCTGCCTGCCAATGCAGGATTTGGATTTAATCCCTAGGTTGGGAAGATCCCTTGGAGTAAGAAACGGCAACCCACTCCGGTATTTTTGCCTGGAAAATCCCACGTACAGAGGAGCCTGGCGGGCTACAGTGCTCGGGGTCGCTAAGAGTCAGACACAACTGAGTGACTGAACACACACATACACATACGCAAGCCTGAGAAACACCTCCATTCCCTTTCTCCTCCACTTACCCTCAGCATGAGGAAAATGATTTCTATACCTGGTTCAAGCCTTGGAACCTACCTCAGAGCAGTAAGGCCACATTCCTTAAATATCCTGTAATTCTGACATTTTATTCACATAAATTAGCCTTCTCCCAAAATAATCGAGATTAACAATATTATCATCATATTTACCTTTAAACGGTACTCAGATTATCAAATAAGATAGGAGGCTTTGACGTCCTGCCGTCTGGTTTATTAACTCTGTCACCCCGAGGAAGTGTGTTTTAAATCTCTACAATACAGAGGAAGAAAATAAAGGGTTAATGCATTTCCCAATTACCTGTTCCAGGTCAATCCATGACCCATATTTGTTTATTAAAAATGAGATAAAGACATCACAAAATCAACTGAATTCTGCCAGCTGTTAGTTACAAGCTCTGGCTTGCTCGAGTAGACAGAGAAGACAAGGAAGGTGCCAAGCTGAATTCATAGTGTGTGCGTCTGAAGATGTATCTCCAAATTAATTGTGGGCAAGCAATGCTTAATAACGACCAGTCCAAGACCAGCGTGATCTTGGACATAACTCCTCCTCGTGCAGTTTCCTCATCTACACAGGTGATGATGACTTCAGAGCCCTTTGTATCCTGTTAGATACATAAAGCACTTCCCAGGTGGCTCAGGGTAAGGAATCTGCCTGCCAGTTCAGGAGATGCAAGAGACATGGGTTCTATCCCTGGGTCAGGAAGACCCCTGGAGAAGGGAATGGCAACTCACTCTTGTATTCTTTCCCGGGAAATTCCATAGACAGAGGAACCTGGAGGGCATAGACAGTCCCTGGGATGGCAGAAGAGTCAGACAAGACTTAGCAACTGAGAATGCACATACGCAGAATCATAAAACACAGGAGACCAGCCCCAGGCGTCCAGGTTTTACTTCACCTGTCCTGGAACTGTTCTGGGAAAAAGGAGGAGGTGGGAGACGCCCCCTTCCCCTCCACAGGGGACTTTCTATCCCCTGATGAATCCCTGTCATTCCCAGGACTCTAGGGCCAGGGGATTAGCTCCAAACCATGGGATGGGGGTTAAGAGTCACACAACCCAGGGAGCAAGGACAGTGGAGAAGAAGCAGGTAAAGATGCACCACCCAAGGCCACGCTAAACATGCTCCCAACCAAAATTAACAAAATCCCCCTTATGCCCCAAAGTGACACAAAAATTCCAAGAGCAAAGCCAAACCGGACTAGCTTTTACCCTGAGAGTCCTTGAAAGGTTGGCCAAGTCAGAAAATCCCTCAGCAACATTCATGTTCTGTTGTATGCCAGGCAAAATGGGAGTGCCAGAGACAAAAATAATTTTAAAAATTCAAAATAGAGACTTCCCTGGTTGTCCAGTGGTAAAGACTGCACTTCCAACATAAGGAGCACAGGTTCAATCCCTGGTCGGGGAACCAGGGACCCCACATGCCACTCAGTGTGGCCAAAAATAAATAAAATATGATTTAAAAATTCAAAGTAAATCAAGTGAAATATAAAATGAGAACCTGCTCTTCAAGACGCTCACAATTTAGGCATCAGCCATATGTACAGGAAGATCCCCTGGAGAAGGAAATGGCAGCCTACTCCAGTATTCTTGCCTGGAGAATTCCATGGACAGAGGAGCCTGGTGTGCTACAGTCCAGGGGGTCGCACAGAGTCAGACACGACTGAGCGACTAACACTTTCACTTCACTTTCACATGTGATCACAAGACACATCCCACATACCCACACTGGATAGAAGCTCAGCCTCTGTGTTACAGTTCCCTCTTTGGATAAAATTGGAACCATGATAAGAGTATTTGTCCTTAAAGGACTATTGTGGGGATTAAATGAGCTACCACATGTGAAGGGCTTAGAACACCATCTCGCAAATGGTCACTCTGAGTTAACACTGTTATCAGTCATCTCATGTGGCACCCCACTCCAGTACTCTTGCCTGGAAAATCCCATAGACTGAGGAGCCTGGTGGGCTGTAGTCCATGGGGTCACTAAGAGTCGGACACGGCTGAGCGACTTCACTTTCACTTTTTACTTGCATGCACTGGAGCAGGAAATGGCAACCCACTCCAGTGTTCTTGCCTGGAGAATCCCAGGGACGGGGGAGCCTGGTGGGCTGCCGTCTATGGGGTCGCACAGAGTCGGACACGACTGAAGCGACTTAGCAGCAGCAGCATGTTCTGATAATAGATATAAGTTCTGGTAAAATTATTTTGAGGTATCCATTTATTTCTTTACTCATTCACTGCTGAGTGAATTAGTAAAGTCAATATACAGTCAATATACAGTCATTGGTATATCTACCACATGACTGTATATTGAAGATCTACCACATGCCTTGAAAGGAAAGCTATGACCAATCTAGACAGCATATTAAAAAGCAGAGATATCACTTTGCTGACAAACGTTTGTATAGTCAAAGCTATGATTTTTTCAGTGGTCATGTATGGATGTGAGAGTTGGACCATAAAGAAGTCTGAGCGCCAAAGAATTTTGAACTGTGAATTTTGAACTTTTGAACTGTGGTGCTGGAAAAGACTCTTGAGAGTCCCCTGGACTGCAAGGAGATCAAACTAGTCAATCATGAAGGAAATCAACCCTGAATATTCACTGGAAGGAGAGTTGGACTATAAAGAAAGCTGAGCGCAGAAGAATTGATGCTTTTGAACTGTGGTGTTGGGGAAGACTCTTGAGAGTCCTTTGGACTGCAAGGAGATCCAACCAGTCCATTCTAAAGGAGATCAGCCCTGGGTGTTCTTTGGAAGGACTGGTTTTGAAGCTGAAACTCCAATACTTTGGCCACCTCATGTGAAGAGCTGACTCATTTGAAAAGATCCTGATTCTGGGAAAGACTGAGGGCAGGAGGAGAAGGGGACAACAGAGGATGAGATGGTTGGATGGCATCACTGACTCAATGGACATGAGTTTGAGCAAACTCCAGAGGACAGTGGGGGACAGGGGAGCCTGGCATGCTGCAGTTCATCACGTCACAAAAAGTCAGACACAATCGAACAACAACTGCGTGCCTATGTCTATACTTGGTCCTGGGAACAAGACTAGAAATACTGACCCAGGGGCTCAAGGAGCTCACCAGCCAGCAGGGAGAGTGGGCATGTCCACTGAGTCACACCATGATGCGGACAGCTGCCCCGGGCGTGAGGTGAGCCTCATGGAGGGAGAGCACAGGGGAGATTCATCACATTCCTGACCGTAAGTCAGAGTTGAGGTGCAAAGCGGCAAAGCTTAGAGAGGCGGAAAGAGCCCAGAACACGCAGATCCTTGCTGAGGAGTGGGGACTGGAATCTGTAGGTGGCAAAACAACCATTGAAAGGCTTTAAGCCACAGAGTAGTGTACGATCAGATTTTTTTTTAATGGAAATTTTGGCACCTACGTGGAATATAAATGGGAAATGAGTGAGGAGGCAGGGAGAGCAGGCAGCCAAGGAGGGGCCATCCAGGTTGAGCAGGGATGCAGGCATGAGCAGCCAACAGAGACAGACAAACAAAGTGAGACTCACTGGGAGGTAAGCCAGAGAAGCAGTGACTGAGTGGGTCTGGGACCCACTGGCCCTGAGTCACTCGTGTGGTGCCAGCAAGGGGCAGGGCAGGGTGAGGAGGGTGGGTTACAGTACCCACAGAGCCGAGGAGATGCCCACAGGGGTGTCACTCGCTGCACCACCAGCCTGGGTCTCCTGGAACCACATGACAGACCCTGCGACCATGAGAGTTAGGTGAAAGTTAAGTGAAATCCACAGGGGATCTGGGACGACCTGGAGTTGAGACAGCTCAGACCTGTACTGGGAACATCATCACAAGATCACAGCTGGAGCTAAAGCGGGGGTGACCCTGGGAAAGTGGGTGGGCAGTGATTCTTTCTAGGGTCACAGACCCCTTCAGAAGTCAGATAAAACCACGGAGCTGTCCCAAAGAAAAACACACCGACAAAAACAAAATATTCTGTATACAGTGAGAGATAGTCCAGAACTACCTTAAACACGGTGGGAAGCTTCCGCTGTTGATGAGAGAAGGCGGGTGAGGCCCTGGGGTGAACCAGCCTGGTCACTGTGGAGAAGGTCGTTTCCTGTAGGAGGCGGGCCCACTTCTTAGGAGGGAGCTGGCATCTTCAGGGGCCGCAGCTGCCTGGGGAAGGAAGAGCACACACGTGAGCGTGAACTCGAATGGAGACGGTAAGTCATCCACCACTGCACAGGTCTCAAGGTGTCCAAAATAACAAAACAAGCTTGCAAAGGTGAGTCACGCATTTAAAGAGCACGTCCTTTGAGAAAACATTCAGGAAATCAAGTCGGGGTGAGGAGTACAGAGGTTGACAACCCCTCGTTTGTTTTAACTGAACACACACCTGGCACTTTGCTGTACACTGGGGCGCAGGAATGAGTCAAACCACCTCAAGGAGCCCATACCTTAAGGCACCTTGAGAATAACGCTCCGAGAAACTTCCCAGCTGCCAGGAGAAACTTCCAGGCCCTGTTTAAAAACAGGCTTCCTCTACGAATCGTCACTTGTCCTTTCCACTCTTCTTTAACACCTGCATTCCAAATTACATAATTTTCTACTGAGGTTGTGCTGTTCAGTTGCTCAGTCATGTCCAACGCTTTTTGACCCCATGGTCTGCAGCATGCCAGGCTCTTCTGTCCTCCACTATCTCTTGGAGTTTGCTCAAATTCATGTCCACTGAGTCAGTGATGCTATCTAACCATCTCATCCTCTGTTGCCCCCCTTCTCTTCCTGCCCTCAGTCTTTCCCAGCGAATTGGCTCTTTGCATCAGGTAGTCAAAGTATGGGAACTTCAGCTTCAGCATCATCAGTCCTTCCAATGAATATTCAGGGTTGATTTCCTTTAGGACTGACTAGTTTGATCCCCTTCTGTCTGGGTGGCCCTGCACTGCATGGCTTATAGTGTCATTGAGTTATGTAAGCCCCTTCGTCACGACAAGGCTGTGATCCGTGACGGGTTACATAATTTGAGAAAACTTCAGAAAGCTGAGATGGGACTGCCCTTCTGAGACATCCTGCAGCCAGTTCATCATCCACTCCCAAGTCTGCAGTTTACTTTTAGTATTCTGGAGTCTGATATTTTATTTTTTCTCAGGTCTGTATCATTTCCCTGGGCCTCTGAGAAGCTGGGAAAGCCTCAGCATAAGGGCTTTCAATGCCCAGTGGGTAAAACAGCCTAACTCAATGCCAAACCTTCCACGTAGACTAAATGTGCTAAATGCCACCCTTGTTGTTCACTTTGGATTTACTGTGAGAAAGCACAGGGCATCGCATCAAGGTGTCAGAGCTCATCACTGTGAAGCATAAGGCACCAGATCAAAGACACGCATCCAGGATCTACCCATCCCCAAGCCCCTCCCGTTGAGGGGCTCAGAATGACCATAGCTGATGGGAGCCCTGTGGACGATCTCAGGGAGAAACTAACAGACTGGGGAAAGGGGAGGACGGATGAGCAGAATGGATTTATTTGGGAAGCCCAGGAAATCTTCTGCAAAGAAGTGGACACCACACCCCGCTAACCACTTCACTTTCTCTCTTCCTCTTTGCCCCAGAAACTTCTTAAAAGGATTTTCATATCCACTCTGAATGGCCTGCCCTCTGCTCCCTAGTCTCACGGACCTTGTGAAATGTGTCACATAGGCTACCACAGGCTCTTGGTCACTCCACGTGAAGGGACCACCCCTCCAAGTCCCCATCTTACTAGACGGCTCTACAGCACATGGCCCCCACCCACCCCTGCTCTGGGCCATCTCCCTGGAATGAGGGCCCAGCCCTTCTCCTCTGTCAGCTCCGGGCTATCTCCGCTCCTGGCTCATCTGTAAGCCCTGAATCCTTTTGCCTCCATGCTGCCTCTACAGTGCTTCCCATGACTGTCATTCAATCCGTTCCTTCCTAGTTGGCCAGCTTCTCCTATGACTTCTGATCAGCTCCGAGTGGATTCTCTGATCAACAGCCTCTCCCACGGGCTCCTGCGCACCCCCTTCCTCCACAGTTATGAGTGCCAAGTTACACAGGCTCTCCTTGATACCCCGCACTGGCTGCCTCAGGGATGCAGAGCTCTGGCCACGCTGGGCGGCTCCCCCAGTCACTGGAACTCCCTGCCTGGCCAAGGAAGAAGGGTCCAGGGCAGATCCCCTGAGTCTCCTGCAGTCCTCGGAGGAGGGCCCCCCCTTACACATCCTGCATGTGCTAAGAGTTCAATAACACTTGTAGAAGTCAGGGTGGAAGGAAGGAGAGAGAGAGGGAGGGAGGCCAGAAGGAACCCACCCACCACCTTTGCACTAGACCGAAAAGGGACCAACACCCACCTGGAATGAAGCGGGGGAAGCACGCACTGCCCACGAGTCAGAGGACAGGCAGAGGGGAGCCATCCCCGGGGGCTGGAGATGCCTGAGACTTGCCCGGGAGAAGGTGCACCAGTGCTTAAGGCGGGGGACAAAGGCTCACAGCTGGAGGGGGCAGGAGGTCCGAGGGACTGGGGAGCAGGAGCTGGACTGCAGCACTTCAATGCCACGAGGAATTCTGGGTCAGCATCACCCCCCTTATCCAGAGGAAACTCAGCAAAGATTTCAAAAATGGTGTTTTGAAATCGATTTGTAATAAAATTCAATATATCCTTTTATTTGTTATTTGTTGCTTTTTCCTTGCTGCTTTTAATATATCAACACATATATGTGGAACCTAGAAAAATATACAGATGAGCTTATTTGCAAACCAGAAATACAGACGTAGACACAGAGAACAAATGTATGGATCCCAAGGGAAGAAATGGGGTGGGAGGAACTGGGAGAGTGGGACTGACATGTGCACACTATGGATACCATGCGTAAAACAGATGACTAATGAGAACCTGCTGTACAGCACAGGGAACTCTTCTCAATGCTCTGTGGGGACTTAAATGGGAAGGAAATCCAGAAAAGACTCCATATAGCTGACTCACTTTGCTGTACAGCAGAAACTAACAACATTGTAAAGCAACAAAACACCGATAAAGAAAAATAAATAAAAATTATCCTTTTAGAAAATATCTACAGTCACTGATTTATTCCACCACGTTATTTCTCTGGTGAATTTTCCACATAAAATAAGATGATTAACTCCCCCAGTAAATGAACAAGCGTCCCCCGCCCCCTGCCTTTATTATGTATGAAATTTCCCAGACTTGCTGACATTGTCTCCATCGCAGCTTCCAGCTGATGTGCAGAGGCGCAGCAGTGCATTGAGGTACCCAGGGTACTGTCTGACCCAGGGCACTGTCTGACCTGGGCAGTCATGGAGGGGTGGGGTGACCAAAGCCTCGGCCAGTCACCCTACCTCCACCGGTCTGGTCTGCTGACTAGGTGCACCAGGAGTGAAAACATGGCATAGCTTTCTATGACACTCCGTGAAACAGCGAGCCATTGTCAACTCCCCAAGCAGAGCTGCCATTGCTTCTTGGGGATAACATCTGGAAACCAGCACATCACAGCATAACTAGGTGGTCCACGGAACATACATACACAGCTACAGGTTTATTAAAGATAAGGTGAAAATGAAAATCTGAGGCATAAAGCAATTTCCTACTAGATCCAGAAAGACAAACTTCAACGTGAGCTAAGTTAAGAACAGAGACTAAGTATCAGAATTTACAATGAACATACTGGCCCCATGGAAAGCCCTACTTCGGGGAATGGCAGACTTCATCCATAGCGCCTTCCTATCACGGTAAGAAACTGCACCCGGTGCAGACAAAGGAAAAGAGACATGGTGTCATAGGAACCGAAGGGGTTTCCTCAAGGCCGAGGGTCCCAGCGCAGCGGGGGGACAGTTGCTCCCACCTTGTGGCCATAAAGAATCTATTACTATTAAGGCCTTCTAATTCTTGAGGCATTTCCTTCTTGTATCTGAGGAATTCCCCCTCATTGTGAATCTTGTCTTCCAGGACAGAAGCCAGGCATGCAGGGGCTGAGGTGGCATACCACGGACACACACACGGCAGACACACACACAGCAGACACACACACGTCAAGCACACACACGGAAGGCACACACACGGCAGACACACACACGGCAGGTGCGCGCACACGGCAGGCGCACACACACGGCAGGCGCACACAGAAGATGCAGGAAGACACACGTGTGTCTGGGCTGCACCGTCCACACAGGGCCTACAGGGGGCCTTGCTACGTGGGGTTCAGGGGGTCTCTATCCACAGTAAGCTCCAAGCCTGACTCCCCGGCCTGCCCCCAGCTCCATCCCATACTGTGGGGGCCCTTAGCGTGCCCACAGGCAGGCATCCCCACCCTCCCCTCTCCCACCCTGCATATAGCCCTGGCCACTCTGCAGACCAGGGAGGCCCTCAGGCAGTGGAGTCCACAGAGGACTATCGGGAAAGAGGCCTGCGTCCACCCTGGAATCTGAGGGCAGGCTATCTGGGCAGGGAATTCCAGGGCTCCTGGGTTCTGTACCATCCTCTAAGCTCTAAGACTCCTGGCCATGCAGAAGCCTGTGGCCGGCTGAAAAGCAGGGCAGAAGCCCCCAAAGTATGGGGTCTGGGGGACTTCCCTGGTGGTTCAGTGGTTAAGGGGCTTCCCAAGTGGTTCAGCGGTAAAGAATATGCCAGCTAATGCAGAAGATGCTGGAGACACAGGTTTAATCCCTAGATGGGAAGATCTCCTGGAGAAGGAAATGGCAACCCACTCCAGTATTCTTGCCTGGAGAATCCTGTGGACAGAGCGGCCTGGACTACAGTCTGGACTACTGGGCTACAGTCCTTGGAATCACAAAGAGTCAGACATGCCCAAGCACACACACCAATGGTTAAGACTCTGTGCTCCCACTGTGTGTGTGTGTGTGGCGGGGCGGGGGCGTGGAGGGTGGGCACAGGTTCAATTCCTGGTCGGGGAAACTAAGATTCCACATGCCACACAACCAAAACCAAAAGCAAACAAACAAAAAATACAGGGCCTGGGTGGGATCTATCCTATCCGAGTTTAAGGGAAGTTTCTGCAGAAACCCAAGGAGGCATATTGTAGCCCTAAGGAGCCCCTCCCTCTTCCAGAGACCTGAAGTAGCAGAGCCCTGCCTCTCAATACAGAAGGGAAGTGAAGTGAAAGTCACTCAGTTGTGTCCGACTCTTTGTGACCCCATGGACTATTGAGTCCATGACATTCCCCAGGCCAGAATACTGGAGTGGGTTGTCATTCCTTTCTCTAGGGGATCTTCCCAACCTAGGGATTGAACCCAGATCTCCCACATTGCACATGGATTCTTTACCAGCTGAGCCATAAAAAGGAAATCCTAATGGTAGTTTCCATATTTCCACTTCACGCCAACTCACTCTCCACACTGAGCATCTCCCTGTAAACTCTGTGTCTCCCTGTACAGACACAGACGGAATCATTTAATATGACTTCTCATCCCAAACATTAACAGACACAGCCTACATGTATGCCTGACATAATGGAGAAATATTCAGAGAATGATGCTCTAACTAATTCACCTATAACAAAAAGAGGCGGTGTATGAGTCCCCAGGGAAAGCAAAGACTATAAGACTTATGAAATGTCACCACCCACATGCTCTATGGAAAATTAGTGGAAACATGCATGGGGAATGGATTATGGTATTAAAATGAAGCCCATAATGAGGACCTTCACCTCTGACAAGCATTCAGCCTGCTATTAAACAGTCATTATTAAAACTAAAAATGTTAGTTTTGAAGACAAGGCAGTAAAAGAACTTATAAAGCCAGAGAACTACATGATGGTGGAAAATACTTTAGAATTCTGTGTTTACACCGGTCTTTGTTTCTTAAAAGCAAAGTCCCAGAAATAAGCTGCAAATGGCCAGGGATCTCAGTGTCTATCTTCCTGCAGCAATGATTCTCCATGAGGATTTTCTGGGGGGAGTTTTTATATTAATATAAAATGAATTCCATTTATTATTTTATATTAATATAAAATGTTATGTTATATATACATTAACAAAATATATTAATATAAAATAATAAATTAAATGTAATTTAAATATATATTTAAACATACTATAAACTTTTATATTAATATGTATCAATAACTTATATTAACATAAACATTTATATTAATATAAAATTAATTACAAATTATTTTATATTAGTAATTTTTCTATTAGAGGATACAGGACTATGTCATGAAGCAGAAAGAAAAGTCCCCAAGAGATAAAACACAAGACAAAAAATCGTCCCTTAAGGTGACATCATGGTGTGCTCAGCCGAGCATCCACTCTTGATTTTCCAAGAGGAATGTTTTGGAGGTAAAATCTGAGAGGCACTGTCCTGGGTGAGCACCACAGTCCCCTCTCCTCAGCCCCCCTGACACACCCACAAGGCTGGACACCAACCCCAAGGACAGAGAAGACCCCAGACGGTCTCTGCACCAGGAAGGAGAACATGGACGTGTCCTCCTGGGGTCCCCACAGCGTGCTCCCGGGTGACATGACTGCCCCATTCTGCAGAGATGAATGACACGTCCTAAACCTCGACCACATGACCTGCATGGCCGTCACCGATCCTCCCCCGAGGAAGAGCTTTCCATGACTCTGACCAAAAAAAACTATCCCACCAGAGGTGGTAGGAATATACATCCTCCCCCAAAACCCCAAAGTCCAAAAACCCCTGAGATATTGGCAATCTTCCTATCAGCAGACAGATCTGAAAGTGTAGCTCACAGAACTGACTTAGTTACCCAAACAAACGGGGAAAGGAAAGTTTGGGGGTTTTATCATAAGGATATCGCAAACAGGACGTGAAGACAAAGTAAAAATAGCCACAGAGGTTTCTGGTGTTGCTAGGAATCCTAAGCTATTCAGCTCTTACACAGCACCATATTGGTGGTGTCACATGGGTTTTCAGGGAAGAGGTGAAAATGAGGCACGGAGGGAAGTGATTACTGTCACAAGCAGGCTACAGACAGGAACGCCCTTGACCGCCAGGCTGGAGTTTGGCAAGGTCTCCACTCTGCCTTCCTCGGGTTCCTGGACAAGAGAAACCAGATTGAGTGATGGAAGTGACCCTGGTCTCCATCCCTGGTGCCTTTTTAATCTGTTGACTGGGGAATTCTGCAGAAACTAATGCCTGTGGCCTGCAGATTGTTATGTAAGTGAATACTGAAAGGTCTCCAGTCAATAACATCTGGGTAACAAAAGGCATTTTGCTATGCCTCTGGTCAATAATGTGTTAAGCACACTGCCTCGCCTCTTCCAGCATCTTACCCTCTGGCACAGCCCCAACCCAGACACTTGCCAAAGGCTCTGAGATGGACAGCGGCCACACAAGACTTGCAGAGTCGACAGGGAGAGAGAAGATGCCTGGAGCACTGGCTCCTGCTCAGGTGAGAACAGTTCCGCTTCCCAGAATGGGGTCCACAGATGAGTCTCAGAGCACCAGACAGTCTCTGCAAGAATCCTTCCGTGTTTTCACTCGTGGGGTTTTTTTCTTACTGAAGTAAAACATGCACACAGCGAAATACACAACAAATCTTAAGTCTACAATCCCATAAACCAGGACAACTGCAGACACCAGAAACACCCCCATCAGGATACAGACATTTCCATTTCCATCTCCTCTGAAGTTCCTGTGAGCCTCTGAGCAGGCACCTCCTGGTAATGCACGTGGCCCCACCAGGCTGATTTCTATCATCTCCTCTCCAACCTTCTGACAGTTAGTGCGTGTGCACCCCCGATGGCCAGCTCACACCTGCTGCTATTCTCGTTGTTTAGTCACTAGGTCGTGTCCAACTCTTCTGCAACCCCACGTAGAGCACCCCGACAGGCTCCTCTGTCCAAGGGATTCTCCAGGCAAGAACACCAGAGTGGGGTGCCCAGTCCTTCTCCAGCGGATCTTCCTGACCCAGGGATCAAACCCTGGTCTCCTGCGCTGGCGTGCAGGTTCTTTACCACTGAGTCACCTGGGAAGCTCCGGCTACCGTCGGTGCCTTGCTGTTTCAGGGCACATACCTGCTTTCATTACTTACTACCAACCGAGGCAGCAAAAGCAGTGGTTCTCAATGGGGCCAGCATGCCCCTCAAGGGAGCATTTTGGAAACTGTGGGGAAGGGGACTCTCTGGGTGGTCATTTAGTGGCAGAGACCATGGATGCCACTCGTCTGGAATAGCACCCTCCCACCCAACAGTGAAGACCTGGCCCTCATCCTGCTTGAATTCCAGGCTCCCACAGACCTTCACGCTGACAGAAGCATCATTTACCACTTTGGGAGCCTGGCACCCCTACTCCATCCTCCACTGGGATAAAATATATTTTGCTGGCACAGTTTCATAGATCCTGAATTTTCCTGGGATGCAATCACTGTGGAAATGGAGGGAAGACTGGCCTCCCATCACCACTCAGACCCTGATCACCAGTCAGTCCTCACCTAGGGGTGTGTGGACCATGTGTCTGCTCCAGGCTACATGGGCAGGCGTCCTGTATCCCTGCACTCAGTCTGCATAAAACACCACTGACTTCATCAGACCAGTCGGCCCCTACCCAAGCATCTACACACCAAAATACATCATTTTAACCCAAATTACTTTACTTATTCCTTACACAGGCTACTATATTATTTGGAAATCATGTTGTAGCTAAGTTTTATTATATCAACTCAGAATTGTAAAGGGGGGGTTAAAATATTTTCATGAAAAGGGAGTATTCATTTAGACCATGAAATTTTTGCACCTTGTTTTATGTCCCTGGACATATTCCAGTGTCTCTTGATTTATAGTCTATGGGAACTTGAATAGAATTTGTATGCTGCTGTTGTGCAAAAACTGTATAAATCTTAATTATGTTGAATTGGTTCATAGTGCCTTGCAAGCCTACTTTTCCTTCTAATTTTCTATTCATTCTATTAATTTTTGAGAATTTGATATTGAAACTCCAACTAAAAATATTAATTTATCTACTTAAAAAATAATTGTAATTTATAGTGCAACTATATGTAGTTTTGTTGTATATTTTCCAAGTGTCCTGTAACTGTGTTATCATACTTCCATAATTTAAAAAATAAAAAAAGAAATAAAAAGGGGGAGGATATTTGGTTTTGAGTGAGGTGAGAAGCACCGGTCTAAAGTGATAGCATCTGACTCAATTTGACTCTTGGTCAGGAGCCACTGGCTGTATTTTCAGGGGTCCATGAGTTCCCTAGGGGCCCAGATGGTAAAAAATCTGCCTGCAATGCAGGAGACCTGGGTCCGATCCCTGGGTTGGGAAGATCCCTTGGACTAGGGCATGGCAACGCATTCTAGTATTCTCGCCTGGAGAATCCCATGGACAGAAGAGCCTGGTGGGCTACAGTCCATGGGGTTGCAAAGAGCCAGACATCACTGACTGACACTTCCACTTCCTGAGTTCTCTGGTTTGGGAAGCCAGCTGTGCAGAGCCTGGAATGCCAAGCTGCTCCTCCATCAACAGCACCCTGAGTCCCCCTGAAACCCAGCTACCAAACTGCACTTTAGTGGGGGTCATTTGAGAGATGGCCCAAAATCAGGAATCAGGTACAGGTACTTGTACTCTGTACCTCTTAAATGGGGACTCTCAGGAGCGAGTGCCTGCTTCTCTCTACCAGGAATGCTTTTGCATCTCCTGAGTGCTTCTTTCTGATCTTGAAGACACGGGAGGCTGTGCTATGCCAGGTGCCTGCAGGAAAACGTGTTGGTGTTGTCGGCCTCAGCTACTCGTTAGAACCAGCCTGGGGACTCTAGGAATGCCAGTGCCCCGGGCACACCCCGAGATGCTTGTTAGTTTGCACTGAGGTCCCATCCAGCAGTGCTGAGAGTGCCCTGGGCAGGCCTGAGAAGCCGGCAGGATGGAGCACTGTGCTTTCTTTTGTTCCTGCAGCCCCACTGGGGTCACCAAATAAGGTACACACTGAAGGAGAGTGAAAGTGTTAGTCACTCAGTCATGCCCAACTCTTTGCGACCCCATGGACTGTAGGCCACCATGTTCCTCTGTCCATGGGATTTCCCAGGTGAGAATACTGGAGTGGGTTCCCATTCCTTTCTCCAGGGGATCTTCCCAACTCAGGGACTGAACCCAGATCTCCTGCATTGCAGGCCAATTCTTTACCATCTGGGCTACCAGGGAAGCCCCTAAGGTACACACTAGTACCTATAAAATAAACAACAATGACCTACTGTATACCACAGCAAACTTTACTCAATATCCTGTGATAAACCATAATGGGTGCAGGGCAGGGGGGAAGATTCAAGAGGGACAGGACATATAAATATTTACGGCTGATTCACGCTGTTGTATCGCAGAAGACAACACAACACTGTAAAGCAATTATCCTCCAATTAAAAATAAATTAAAAAAAATAATGGGAAAGAATCTGCAAACTGAATTTTGCAGATTTTTGAATAACTGAATCACTTTGCTGTATACCTGAATTACTGTGAATCAACTATACTTCAATTTTTAAAAGTACATAGTTCATCAAGCTTTACCTTATACATTTCTAGATTTCACTTTGTCTCCACTTAAAAATTTTTTTTGATGTGTATCATCTTTATTACAACATTTATTACAACATTCCTTCTGTTTTATGTTTGGTTTTTTGGCCCTGTGGCATGTGGGATGTTAGCTCCCCTGACCAGGGAATGAACCCACACCTCCTGCCTTGGAAGGTGACGTCTTAACCATGGGACCACCAGCGACGTCCTTGTCTCCACTGTTGTTTTGCTTTCTCCCTATTTTTAATTCATGGTGCTGAACTCCAAAGTATGCTGGTGACCCACAGCCCTGGGGAAGCCAGCCCCGTCCCACACTCGGTGAGATCACTCTGCAAGTTCCCGCGTGCCACAGCCAGGAGGCTGCACCAGCACTGCCTGGGGCCCCAGCACCTAATGGGGTTCAAGGGGGGGCAAAGCTGCTCACAGTGCAGATCCTGTCAGCCCACCCGACACCCTGGAAGACAGGAAAACACAGGCAACTGCCGGCCGACAGCAGCAGACGGGGAGCAACAGGAGGCAGAGTCCCTGACGACTCCTGTCCTTCACAGCGGTGTGTTCACATTGAGTTTGTCCGTGTTGATGGTATACGAATCCCCCTGCGCTTCCCTAACCCCGTGCTATGGGAGCTCCACTGCAGTTGTCCAGCTTTGCCACGTGGATCAGTGAGACGCTCTCCACGGCCTCTCTGCCTGCTTCCAGATGGACACACCTGCCACGGATGCAGCCCAGTCACAGGCTCTCCATCTGGCCCTGTCCAGGAGCACGGCTGAGCCAGAGTGTATTGAGTGATGCCCAGGACAACCACACTTTGTCCACTGGGACAAATCTCCAAGAATCCCACTAGGCAGAGAGACCTCCAATGTCCTCTACTTCACCAAGCAGACTCCTGTCCAATCAAGGACAGCGATGAGCACCCATCTTGTTCACTACTCTATCCTCAGTACTTAGCATAGAAGAGTACCCAGCACACAGTAGACACTCGATAAACATTTGTTAAGTAAACTGTTGTTTAGTCGTTCAGTCACGTCTGACTCTTTGTGAACCCGTGGACTGTAGCCTGCCAGGCTCCCTGTCCATGGAACTCTCGAGGCAGAATACTGGAGTGGGTTGCCATTCCCTTCTCCAGAGGATCTTCCCAACCCAGAGATCGAATTCAGGTCTCCTGCATCGTGGGGAGATTCTGTACCATCTGAGCACCAGGGGGGTATGACTACAAAATACTAAATGGAGTACTGAATAGGATATAAAATAGGTAAGAAAGAACCCACCTGCCAATGCAGGAGACACAAGAGACGGGGGTTTGATCCCTGGGTCGGGAAGGGAATGACAACCCACTCCAGTATTCTTGCTTGGAGAATCCCATGGACAGAGGAGCCCGGCCGGCTACAGCCCATGGGGTCGCAGAAAGTCAGACATGACTGAGCGCCTTAGCACATACCATGTGGAGTCCAGAGGTCTCTGTCTCCTTCTGGGTGCCAGCCCTCCACCAAGGTAATCACCCCATCTAAGCTTCTGTTTCCTCCGCTGTAACAGGAGGGTGATAATCGCGTGTCTCTCGGGAGACTGCTGGGAGGATAAAAGAGCATTAAGTATAAACGGTCTTATAAACTGTAAAGTGCGGTGCATGCCTGTTATGAATGAGTGTCACCCTAGTGTCTGTAGCTACACCACTCAGTGTCAACCTTCATCTGGAGGAGCCACAACTCACCCTTCCCCACGGTGGTTAGGGCATTCATAACTATCTCCTCCAGGAGACAACCCTTTCCAGCCCAAAGCCCTAGGAGGGCCGCTCCCAAACCAGTTCAACTTGGCAGGACTAAAACGCCTGCAAGCAACTTACAGACACACCCTAGAATAAACCTCCAGAAAGACTGCCAAGTTCCCCAAAGACAGATTTGAACAGCGTTTACTCCTGGTTCACACAGGAATAAAAACAACCACCCTCCCCACAAAAAGAACAACAACAAAACACAGATTAAACCGCCATCACCTTCTTAGAAGACAAACTGACAACCAAGAGTAGGAGGAAAGGACGCTCGCTTTCTGCGCGCTGTGCAGGGAAAGGGGACGCCCCGCGCGAAGGTGCCAAAGAGACAGTCGTCCCCCTCCCGCCCCCCGCCCCCGCCCCCGCCCTCGCCCTCGCCCTCCTACCTGGCGCCCGGCGGTCGCGTGCGGGGAGGCCGGGCGGGCGGAGGCGCCCTGGGAGCCGGCACATCACATCCCCTCGGTCGGGACCCGGACCCGCGCTCCCTGCCGGCTCCGCCTCGCGCCCGGGAAAGTACGGGCGCGGCTCCGCTGGGGCGGGGACGGCTCCCACTCCGCCCCACCGCGGAACTGGGAGACCGCCGGCCCCTTCCGGCGCCACTCTCCCCCTGGCATCCCCGCGCAGGACCCTGGACGGCGGCCGCGCGCCCCTCGGGACAGAGAGGGGATGACTCACTGTGACCTCGGCCCCGTGGATGTCCCCCACCCCCACGGCGGGGCCCCTGGGCACGATTTCCGGTGGAGCTCTCGACCCCAGGTACGCTCACACTCCTGTCCCCAAGCCGGACCTTCAGCAAGCCTCAGGCGCTTTGTTGATCTTCTCTGAACCGCTGTTTCCTCTTCTGAGAAAAGGGATCTTAACAGCACCGACCTCGTGGAGCAGTTGTGGGGTTTCAAGGCGCTAATGCCCTAAACCTGGGGCCAGGCGCAGAGTTGATGCTCCACAAATCACCTGCTGCTTTTACTGTTACTCTTATGGGCCCCGGACAAGAGAACAGCAGTGCATGTGGTCCAATCTTGGTATCAGACTTCCTGGCCAGACCTCGTGGGCTTTTAAGCTTAAAACTCACTTAAGTTCGTTTTGAACTCAGAGGAATGCAATGAATGGGTCACACCTACACCTCCCTGGGGAGGGTGGACGGAGGGAGGAGGCTGAGGTCCCAGTGCACCCCCTTGGTTCCAAGGAACCCTTCCCTTTCCAATCTGTGCCTCCAGCGAGTGACTGGCCCCCAGCTTGTTTTGAGGACTTCATAGGCCAACCTCCCAGGAGACACAGAGTCAACGATGATTGTTTCCTTCCTAACAGAACACACCACCCCTTCCTGTATCCCTTCCCGCCTGGGCAGACGCTGGTGTCCCTCACCCATCTCTTGATATCTACATCAGAAACTCAGGAACTGAGACAACTTCAGCTGCCCCAGATAATTCTGAGATGGAAGAAAGCATAAATCGTCCAGCAGCCACAGCTCTTCTGCTCTAATGCCTGTCTTGAGACCACAAATGATGATATTTTTCTTTTTTTTTTCTTTTTCTTTTATCTGGTTCCAGAGTTCATATGGGAAATAGATGGGGAAACAGTGGAAACAGTGTCAGACTTTATTTTCGGGGGCTCCAAAATCACTGCAGATGGTGATTGCAGCCATGAAATTAAAAGATGCTTACTCCTTGGAAGGAAAGTTATGACCAACCTAGATAGCATATTCAAAAGCAGGGACATTACTTTGCCAACAAAGGTCCATCTAGTCAAGGCTATGGTTTTTCCTGTGGTCATGTATGGATGTGAGAGTTGGACTGTGAAGAAGGCTCAGCACCGAAGAATTGATGCTTTTGAACTGTGGTGTTGGAGAAGACTCTTGAGAGTCCCTTGGACTGCAAGGAGATCCAACCAGTCCATTCTGAAGGAGATCAGCCCTGGGATTTCTTTGGAAGGAATGATGCTAAAGCTGAAACTCCAGTACTTTGGCCACCTCATGCGAAGAGTTGACTCATTGGAAAAGACTCTGATGCTGGGAGGGACTGGGGGCAGGAGGAGAAGGGGACGACAGAGGATGAGATGGCTGGATGGCATCACTGACTCGATGGACGTGAGTCTGAGTGAACTCGGGGAGTTGGTGATGGACAGGGAGGGCTGGCGTGCTGCGATTCATGGGGTCGCAAAGAGTCGGACATGACTGAGTGACTGAACTGAACTGAACTGAGAGTTCATATGGATCCTCTTTCTCGGAGGAACAGGCTTCAATTTGGGGCTGGTGATAAAGCATTATGAGAACTCGTCACATGTCCCATCTCGCAGTGAATTTCTATTTAGGTGATGGTTCTCAAAACCCAACTTGCATGTTAGAATCACCGAGAGGATCTGGACTGCTGATGCTCAGATAAGCGTCATCAGAATCTCTGCAGCTGACACCCAAATATCAGAATTTTGAAAGCTCCCGTGCATGTGCGCTAAATTGCTTCAGTCATGTCCAACCCTTTGCAACCCCATGGACTGTAGCCCACCAGGCTCCTCTGTCCATGGAATTTTCCAGGCAATAATACTGGAGTGGGTTGCCATGTCCTCCTCCAAGGGATCTTCCTGACCCAGGGATCAAACCCTTGTCTCTTAGGTCTCCTGCACTGGCTGGCAATTTCTTTACCAGTAGTGCCACTGCAGTCCCTTGGACTGCAAGGAGATCCAACCAGTCAATCCTAAAGGAAATCAACCCTGAATATTCACTGGAAGGACTGATGCTGAAGCTCCCAACAATTTGGCCACATGATGTAAAGAGCTGACTCAGTGGAAAAGACCCTAATGCTGGGAAAGATTGAAGGCAGGAAGAGATGGGGACGACAGAGGGTGAGATGGTTGGATGGCATCACCAACTCAATGGACATGAGTTTGAGCAAACTCAAAGCCTGGGGTGCTGCAGTCCATGGGGTTGCAAAGAGTCAGAACTACTTAGAGACTGAACAACACGTGTCACCGTAGACCCAGGTGATTGCAACACGTGTGCAGGATTGCAAACAAGTGTGTGTCCAGACCTACAGTGCTGCCGATTCTCTGCATCTTCCACTTGAAACTGCTTCATCGCATGTGTCCAAGTGGCAGTTAATGAAACTGACATGGGGGGACCAGCTCAACACTGCAGAACTAGCCCAGAAGTGATACAACTGTCTTACTGTTTATGCAATGGAAGTTTTTAAAGTCATTTACAAGTAGAAAGTAAAATTGATTTGTGCGATCATGTAGAAATAATAATTACATTTTCATTTTTCTTTATGTTCTGATGCCTCGGACAAACCCATACCCCAGCTGTTCTGCTAGATGCCTGGGCCCCTAGACCCAAGGAGGACCCTCAAACAGCCCCCCATTGTGGGGATGAGACCTGAAGGCCTGCCCTTCTCACCTGTGACCACTGTTCTGCTGGGATCCTGAAATCATCATCTCCCTCACTCAGCTGTGCTGAATGCCTTCCCTGGCTCGTTCTCCCTCTGTTTCCTAGGTAACGGTGTGTCCACCTGCCCTGGTCCACCCTGGGTTGGAGGCTTCAGAAGGTGGAGGCTGTCACATAAGTCACTGTCCGCTCTGGTCTCAGCATCACACAGATACTGTAGATGCAGGGTATACTTTAAGTCAGAGACCTTTCATGAAAATGACGACACATGTAGTTTGACAAAAGTGTGTGAGCAACAGAAACAACAGAACACTTCTGGAGTGTGTGTCCCTCACTCCCCTCCCATCTCTGAGACTCTCACTTGGGAGACTCGACTGCCTGCTACCCCCCAGACCACCTTCCTTAAGAGAGACTGTGTGTGTTAGTCACTCAGTCATGTCCGACTCTTTGCGACCCCATGGACTATAGCCTGGCAGGCTTCTCTGTCCATGGAATTCTCCAGGCAAGAATACTGGAATGGATTGCCATTCCCTTCTCCAGAGGTACTTTCTAACCCAGGGATCGAACCCTAGTCTCCTGCATCGCAGGCAGATTCTTTACCATTTGAGCTACAGGGAAGTCTAAGAAAGACTGTATTCCCTGAGAATTTTCAGTCTCTCTCCTACCTGGCAAGCTCCTCAGATCATGTGACCCTCTTCAGGAGGACCATCTTACAATGCATGAAAGAAACAGCACCTGGTTGACTGGTACAGCATGCTCTCATGGTCTGAAACACAAGACGCTGCCCATGACCAATGAGGCATGACACTTTGAAGATTGCCCATTGTGAACATTCAGGCCAGACATGACAGCTCTAAAGAGGGAGCGTTTATGTGCTTGTTTCCTTGACTCCCCAAAGCTAAAATGCTGGTGAA